>NC_031780.1:14786908-14970395 GCF_001522545.3 Parus major | reverse complement strand
TTTGAGATTTAGATACTGCAATATATTTGTTTTTTAGTGACTGTGGTTTTTTTTGCATAACTGGAATTGATTTCCCAGCGAGGCATATCCACAGACTGAGAGGTGGCTATGGTGAGATTGTGAATGGAGAAGAACCTGACCAGAGTATGGGATAAATTCTGCTAAAATGTATGTGGTATGTGTAGTCTTGCAAATAAAACCAAATCAAATTCAGATCCTGAATGACATCTGTCACGCAGGTTAGAATCAGGAGATATCACTTTTCCCAGTTTCTTCTCCGTGGGTGATTTTGGATTTTGTCATTTTAAAAATCTCAAGGAGACTGCTTTGGATGTGATCTCTTTATACCCTCTGTATTCCATTTTAACTATGACCAGGATTAATATAACATATGCAAACTAAATCCAGGCTATTGCATTTACCAACACTGAATTTTTATGAAGATAGGGTAGCTCTGTGATAATCCTCCCTGGCTTTTATTTGCTGTCCTTTTTAATATTTCAATGAAAAAAAAAAATTTGTTGCCATTTGTTATTTTGCAATTTATTTTTGTAAAAGTCTATTTGTGTTGCTTTTGGCCAGAGAGTTACTGTAACTTTCTCCAAATTGCTGTCCTCCTGGAGCAATCCATGGAAATGTGTTGCTATTGTGTTAGTACCAAACTATTTCATATCTAGAAGACTGAAATCACAGGGACAAATGCAATATTTTTCTTTGCTCGACTCCTGTCTAATGAGCTCTGCTGTTGGGCAATTGGAGATCTTCATTCTAGCCCTCTTTCTTGCTAGTTCCTGTGTGACTGAGTGCATGAATTCTTAATATTCCCATTTCCCCATCTGTAAAATGGGAATTTTTATACTTTCCAGCTCTATAAAATTTATAATGCAATTAATAGGATATTGACAGAGCAGTCTGAGACCTCAGGTGGTAGGCACTATATGTAAACATTTTGACAGTTTTATTATTTCTTCCAGCTTAAAAATAGAAAGGTTTAGGAATCACATTTGGAAGAGGCTAAGAGAGTTTTGTGGCTGTTGCCAATAGAAGTATTTGGACCATCTCTTTTCCTATTTCAAAAAGTTGCCTTGACATGCAACTATTTAAAATATAGTCCCCTTTCACATAACCTTTTCTGCAAGCACTTTTTCTTAAAATAAAATAATAGAAAAGTCATTATTTCTTACAGAAACAAAATTAAAGGGAAAATAATTTTGTGGGGTATAGACCTAATATTTCTGTAGCATCTACCTATTAAAGTTGAGTGCAATGCCCTATATTTGTTGGGAATAGCAGTGGCTTGCCCAAAGGATCAGAACTAAGAATAATGTTTCTCACTATTCTTTTCAGCTGACCTTTTCCTTAGCTGTGAGCTGAGGTCATTTTCACTCTTGGCTGGGCTTCCTTGACAGCTAAGATGGCTTCTTTATGAAGATACTGAGATAAACTGGGGCCGTGCATTCATTCACATTGCTAAAACCACTTCATCAAATACTGCTTCTATATAAAATACTCCTGATCTAATCAAGAAAACATCAAAATCCTGCAAAGTGCCCTTGTTAATCCTGTCACTTACCACCTAGACCATTTTTCAAGATGATTTAATTAGCAAAGTAAAAGAACGTGCTATTCTTTCAGCATTATTCACACAAGTTAAAATGTACGCTTTGCTTTAAGATATAAATAACTTGCATAAACTAGTAGAAAATACATGCAAATGTAGCACTGACATTTAAAAGCAAAGATATATCCTACAGTCAGACGTGTTCTGATTTTCTGCCAGTATCACCAGAGCCCCAAAGCCACAGTAAGAGGTTTACCTTTGCTAATTTTCAACCAGAGTTGGAGCGAAAAAGATCTGCCACTGGAAAGAGCCACACACAGAAAAGCACAGTTAGGTCTTTATTTTTACCAGATCCAAAATGGCTTTCTAGTACCAAGAACTCTAAATGTTCCAGAGAAAAGGAAAAAGCTAGAGGAGACAAACACATGCCAAAAATAAGGAGGAGTGCAGGTGTTGTGTGCTCTATACATATATGCTAACCCATAAAAATTGGCTTAGCAAAGGCAAACCAAAAATAGCAGCAAGAACCCATGATGCTACTCTAGATTAACCCTAGAAGCAATTCCCCCTCTTCAATAAAGTGTAGACTTACTGGAGGTAATTGTCAGCATATTCTTTATTACTACTTCGTAGTTATAATATCAGAGTGCTCCTAAGGTATAATTAAAGATTTACCTAGATTTATGAGACTTTATCTTCACCAACAGGGTTAAAGAATGCCAGGGAGACCCATTGTGTGAGGGTTTTGCTCAGCAGTTTCCACAGCAGTGAGGGTATTGTGGAATTACTTTAGTGCTTTAGGAAAGCTTGACTGCTTGGCACTAATGTAAGGGGCATTATTAGAGAGGGGACGGGAACTGCGTGCTAGGCCAACTCTGCACCTTCCCTTGTCTGGAAAGGAGAAAAGTGGGGAAAAGAAAAAAGGAATGAGAAGCCAACAGAAAGGGATGGGTGTACTCTGAAGAGAGGAAATTAAGTAGGAAGTAACAGTTATCATTTATAACGATGACAATAATGATATGCTGGAAAGTTGTCAGTGTCCACACAGCCCTCTCCATTTCCTTAATACTGATTTCCTTGGTGATGGATCAGTGCTCTCCCACCTGAATTCTACACAGCCCACACTTTTAAATGTTAACCAAACAGTGCTGAATGTTGTAGGCTTCCAGATGTTACCATATTTATTACATAACCATTCACTGAATGTATTTAGCAAGCATGGATGATAGGATGAGCCTGGAAATCCTGGAAGGGATAGAAACAATCTGTGGTGGTATTTTAAGACATTATGGTACCTTACCTTCCAGTTTACTATGTACAGGATCTAGTTGCAAAGCCAAACCTGACTTTGATTAGAACTTTATTCTTCAAAGGGTATCTGAGGCTGAGCAAGCAGGAATCACTGTTAAGGGTTCACAGTTTGACTTTCTCTTAGCTGCATTTAGGCATACTAAAAAGTGATAAGTCATTGGAATAGAAACGTGGTTCCTATATTAAAGGCAAATTCTTCGATGATGAATTGTATCTGAATTTGCCTATGGTCCCATAGATAGATCTTGTTAGAAATTGCTCACTTCTCCCACATTCACAGTCTGTGTTGCTGTGGGAGTTTAGAGAGGGCAAAGGATGAAATTTGTAGCTGAGTTAAATATAATACTCAGTTCTGCACCTGGTCTGGAAACACTAATTGGTTATCTTGCCCTCTAATATTAGTCTTTTGCAGTGTGAATCTTTGATCCTTTGGGCAAACATTTCAGTTTCTGTTTGCTAAGGAAAGGTTTCATTCTGTGCATACAGTACATGGGTGCCTACTTCTTATCACACTCACTGCGACAGTGTAGAAAAGCTAATATTCGTGGCACATGAATTGCTTCTCTTATTGCAACTTTCACATCCTGGCCCTTCCTGCTTTGCAAATTCAGAGCTGAAGCTGTAATAGAAATTTCAGTCATGTGAAAAGGATCTAAGGTAGAAAAAGAACATCTCTTGTGGCATGGATTGCCGTTTTGAAAAATGAGATAAGGGAAATCAGAAGAAAAGATAAAACAATAAGATTGTTATTTTGTGCTGCTTTCCTAGAAAAAATTTACCTTTAAAACTGCTTTAATTAAAGAATCTGTAGGACTTTGAGCATATAACAGGCTCCTGTAAGACCATTGCAGTCTCATACGTAAACACTCGGCTTTTAGAAAATGCTGGAAGTTTTTTACACTACTCATTCAATCTGTACTTTGTCGGTGTTGCCTGGCATATATGTGATTTTTTTAGCTCCCTGATCATGTAGTACTTTTTTTCTTTTTTTCCTGATGGGATTTTGCCCCACCCCTCTTCTTCCAGAGTGCAGCATGAACTGTTTTCTGGACATAAACTGAGACACAATGCCAGGTAATTGTTGACAAGGCAGTTATCCTTGTCTTAGTAGCTCTGATAGTTGGAAGTTAACAATATCACTTGTTACTGCAAGGAGAGAAAAGACATGGCTAAAACATGAGAGCAAATGACATGCAAGAAAACTCAATCATAAATCCTTCTGCTCAGTATGGAACATACAGGGCCTGAATAGCAGAATTCCCAGGCTCTTACAAGGGTGGATCAAGTAAATCAGGCAGTGATATTACATGTGAAGATCTGGAAACTGGAGCATGTGGCCAGGAGGCAACAGACTTTAACTTCTGCCCCAGACTTACTCAGGGACTTTGCTTTTTTGCAAAATGGAATAAATAGCATTGTCGTTTGCCTGTGGAGAAACACCATTAGTAATTTTGAGGCATGCAGGTACTCTGGCAATAGATGTCAAAGCAATTCAGCATTTCTTGGAGCAAAATCATCAGAGGCAGAAAGTGAAACAGAGAGCTGAAAGGGTATTCTTGGAATAGCTCCTCTTTCCCTGAGTTGTGGTGCCCCCCATGTACTGCATGATGCAGGGCTTGTGTGGAGAACAGCAATAATATAATTAAAGACAGTTTATGTTACACTTAAAAAGAAAGCAGATTTGAAGTCATATGGACCACCTAATTTTAGTATTTCCTATCTTGAAAGTGCTTAACTTTCATAAAATAAATCACGATCTCTCAATAGTCTTACTGTAATTTCCTGGGAATTTTTTTTGTTGTTGTTTGAGAAGGAGGGAATGAAATAATTCTATTTTGTGCAGCCTTAACAGCTCCCATCAGGCATGTGATTTGACTCTGATTTCTCAGGACAGATTTAAACTATTTGAATGACATGACTTTTTAAGTTACTGGCAGCAGGAAAAGGTTCTTGTCTTGGAAAGGGTGGGCTGTGGCAGCTCTGCACTGAGCCAGGGAACCCGGGCCAGACTGTGTATGCAAGCTCATGCTCTCTTGGCTGTGTGTGCTCCCTCATGCTGGAGGACATAGAGCTGGAGGATGTGGGAGAAAGTCCTGTTAAATATAGGCTTTGTTCCCCTGCAGGACATGTGTGTATTACTGCTCTATGGGCTGTGGGGTGATTTGGCCTTTTAAAATGTTAATTTTCCAGCAGTACTGGGAATTCTGTGAAAATCCAGTAGATAGTTGAGAGTGGGAAGCAAACTATTTGTAGAAGGGACAGAGTTAAGTGTAAGCTGCAACCATTCTTTCCTCCTGCACTAAAGAAATAGTGGAAGAACTTCCTTAGCTCCAGCAACTTCTCCATGTCATACTTTGAAAACTGAATGGAAAGAAATTGTTTTTAAGAGTGTTTCTAAAGTCAAGGCAAAAGAGTTTTTTAAAATATGAAGTGGAAACTGAAAGGGACTTCCTCACTGCCTTTGACAGAAAACTTCACAACTGTCTTAGGTAGAAGTCTGCATTTTCAGAGTTTAAACTCAAACCAACAACTTGTTCTCTTATTTTTATTTTCATGTGGATTTTTTTCAAGATTTTCAGAGTGTTCTAAGAAGATTTTTCAATTCTAAATGTGTTCATTCTTATAAAAAAATTATTTTGACCTGTATTGCTAAGGAAGCAGAAGGCAGAAAGGCTTAGACACCTAAATGTATCCTGGTCCATAATTTTCACTGATTTAATAGATGGTAAGATTTCAGTAGAGGTTATAAACCTGAATACTTTCCTCCTACAGACTTTCTGCATGCTGTGGCTCCTGCCCTGTAAAACCTTGGTTTCACTGTGCTATTTCGTCTGCCCAGTGATGGGGAATCATTTTAGAGGAAAATCTATGAGAATAAGGCTGGAGAAGCTTATTTCATATATTTTTTTTTCTTGTTTGTTTGTTAATAACATTGTGTTAGGTAACTTGAAGCCTTTGGGCTTGCAACAGTCCCTGGCTTTGTTTCCTGTGTCCTGTGTTATCATACTCCTGTTTTCATGTTAGTATGGGTTACCACTGGGAGATGTGTTGGTATGGCCTGCCAAGTGCTTTGAAGGGGTCTGTTCTTTGCTCAGCAAATAGATGTTTCATCAGTCCTGATATAATGACTTGAAATCCATATCAGAAGTACCTTTTAACACTTTCAGGTGTTCTCTTAGCAAAAAAATGCCTCGACAATGAAGTATGCATCAAAACTTAAGCCATGTCATTTCTCTGAGCAAGCAGAACCCAACAAGGACAGTTCCCCAGAAGGGAACAGCGACTTCTATCAAGTAATCAATTTATATATCAACACTTTTGTAGTATAATCAACCTAAACTAAAACTGATCATCTTTTAGCCTAATTTCTTCTGGAATAGAACACAGAGTCACACAGCCTGTTTGGTGCGTGAGGTCTTCCATGCCCAAATATCTGTGAATCTCGGGTTCAAAAGCCAACAGATGGATCCTGACTTCAGGGTATTCATTTCTCATGAGCTCCAGGTAATTAGATAGGTCACCACAGGCAAAAATTTAGATAGTATTGATAATTTATTTTAGAGAAGAACATTTACATGAGAAGTCCTGCTAAATATCCCAGCATAGGAAAAGCCTTGGATGGGCCTTGTGGCTCCATAGATTTCATAGTTAAGACTCCAAGGCCCAAATCTACTGGAAAGAGTATTCTGGAACTATTTGTTTACTTTGAAATGTGAAACTATGGTTTTCTATGATCTGTCCAGAGAATGCTACTGGACATATGGTTGACATTGCACATTTCTCTGTGTGTGTTTCATAATGATGTGATGTTCTTGTCTTTCTGATGTCTAAATCATCATTTTCCCAAGTTGAAAAGGGTTGTTTTATCAGGAGTTACCTGCCACAGCAGTATTTCCAGGAAGGGATCCTAAGAAAAATGTTTTTGAAGCAGAATACTGAGTTGTTATCAAAGTGATTTTTCAGCCACCTGCTGTTATACACTGTCTCCCAGGGCTCCTGGATCCAGAGATGCCATGTGCTTCCCTGTGCTCCATCTGCACCACCAGTGGGAATTCAGCTTTGAAGAGAAACCTTTCCTCTGGCAGCACATGACTGAGTGGCAGCTGAAGACAGTTTAGGTCCTTCAAAAATCTGTAGGAAGGAGAAGTGGCCACCAGAACCTGGAATGTAAAGGTGAAGGTGAGATGAGATCAGCAAGGAGATTTAAGGAGATCATGGCCTGGACAGAGCTGGGGCACAGGAAACAATTTTAGCGACTGTCTATAAAAATGTTTGTGATAATTAATACTCTATTATCATCCACAGTAGGTACAGTAAAACATAAGGGCTTGGGCAAGCTGGACTAACCTACTGCTGAAATACTCCATTCCTTAAATGCTGATAAGTGTTTTTAATTCTGTTCCAGCCAGGCTAGTTATAAGCTCAGTGATATCCAGCTGTATAGGAACACGTGGCCAGTCCTGTCATCTCTCACCTTAATGAGCACTGAAAGCCAATAACTAGAAATTCTACCCAGTGCTCAGCATAGCAGTTCATTATATAAGTTCTACATATAGTTAAATTAGTAGCTTAGTTGACAAGAAGGTGACATAGCTCAACTTATTTTTTAAATTGCTTAGCTTTATCACTCTATTGAACAGATTGTTCAAGTATTTATAGAATACTGTGCTACAGCCAATGTGATCTGCAATTAAGGCAAAAATGGTCAAGTAAAATGACATGATCAAGCAGTTTAAAATGAATTGACCTCTGATTGCCATCAAACAACCAGAGGTTGAGGCTTGAACCACAAAATTGCCGTCTTTAATTCTTTAAGGAAATTGGGTGCTGGGACTGAAATATGTTTTGACTGAAACTTTAGGAAGGAAAAAAAAAGGTGATGTTATCAGACCAGGAACTTTGTTACTTTCCATTGTGGTTTAACATGTTGCTGAGTTTCAGTGAGATGACCTTCTGGAAAAAGCTGTAAACCTTACAGAAATTACAGTTGTTGAAGTACTAAGCCACAGACCTTGCCACCTTGAAGGGGTCATGTTCCTGAAACGTACAGGGTTTAAATTTTGGTTTAAAGGGAGAAAATACTTCATGGAAAATTAATGGAAATTCATGGGAAACAGCCCAACTGAATGGTCTAAGACTTTGTCCCTAGGACTTTTGGTCTTCCAAGATTTTCATTTCAGCCCTGAAAGAATGTGGAAGTTGCATTTCCTTCTGTCCAGGCCTGACTCAGACTACATGATTTCAGAAAAAAACAAAAGAAAACTAACCAAACAAAAAGAAAATACATTTCTTTAGCAAAATTATTTTTGTATATTTTCATTTTATGTAGAGCTAAACAACCTCTTGCTTTTGGAACCACAGTTGAAAACAAATACGAAATAATAGTATATTAAGGAATAAAGCTCAGTTTCAGAAAATTGAAATACTTCAGGTTCTACTAAACCTCTTCTAAAACACTTACTTTTAGAACTGTGACTAGAACATCTAAAGTGGCTTTTTCCCCCCCGCTTTCCTTTCAGGAAACTTGTTTAAATCCACAGTGTGATTTTTGTTTGTTTGACTTTTTTTCTTCCAACTTCCCTTTCACAAAGATGCTTTGTTTGGAAAAGGAATTCTTCTTAACAGTTATTTAATTGACTCTGGTAAGCAATTGTGTTGGGGGAGTCTTGCCCATCATCACCTTTGGCAAACTTTTGGTTCTAGGAAGGAGAGCTGCAAAAGTGATACAGAGCTAGAGAAAAAAACCCAAAAACATAGAGATTAAAGAATACATGTTGAGAGGAACCTTTGAATAGCAAAACCAGAAACTTTCCCAGGGAGGACCTCACCCAAGAAGTGACTTAGCTCCCACTGATAACTTAGGCTAGAGAGCTCCTGGCTGGGGAGGTTTCGTGTTGCAGGAATCAGCTGGACACTGTGGTTGGAATGCTCTCACCCTCTAGAGCAGCTTTCACATCTCAGTCATGGCTGTATTCTGTTCTCAGTTTTGCTGATGGTGAAAGTTCCTGTGATTTAGAAATCAGCTCTATATGTCTGAGCTGGTCAAATATTCCCTCAGCCTGAGAAAAACCTGGGCATTATTGTCCAAGGCTTGATTTAAAGAATTAGCAATACATCATGTTTCAGATAGAAAGTTTAACTCTTTCAAGCAAGCTTTATTCTGCAAGCTGCATTGTTTCAATTCACTTGGAGGTTCCTCAGGCTTTTTGTGTTCTTAGTGTAGTTTAAAAGTTTTTGAAAAAGAAGTCTAGTACTGCTCACACTTCCCTCTAGCACAGCAGACTATATCTTGTTTCCCAATAACTACAGATTCTGAGGTTGCCAGGAAATATTTCCAGCAGATTTTGTAATAGAGGGTGTCCACTGGAGATGGGAAACAAAGATACAGGAATATCTGACATCAGTCTTGGCCAGAGCATCCGGTTCTGTTTTTAACTGGCTGCTGCTGGCTAGAGCAGAATTCATCAGCACAAGATGAAATGCTACAGAGCAGGATTTGGACAGCGTGTGGTTCTTGCTACTATACACCAAATGTACACTCAGCTCACATCCCCATGCTCATCTCAATGCCTTGGCTTCCTCTTCTTTCCAGTGGTATTTTGAGGTGGAATGCAAGGAGGGAGAGGTGTTCCACACATTCTTCTACTTCTCACAGCAAAATAGCTGATTTTATCATTGGGTGTCTTGGTTTGCAGCTGAAGCTAATAGCACTGCATGAATCCTTGCAGCTCTCCTCACTGATTACCCCTGCCTGGCACCCAGGAGCCTTTGAAAGGCTTTTTTGTGTTGCTTTTTGACAGGGGAAGGAGAACTTTTTGCTGCCAGGGGGTGGCAGGGCAAATTTAGCTTAGCAGCTCACCTTAATTGAGTCTGCTGGTGCCTGCCGTGCACTAAAACTTCAAATTTGATCTGGTCAGCATGGCTGCAGAGGTGGTTTGAACTTGGATTTATCCAGCCATGGGAACTGTCTCCACCAATGAAAGGAACAGTCTGTGAGCCTAGTGGTCTGTGACAGCCTGGAACTCCAAATTGAAATGGGTGTGTTGGCAAGGGATGAGCAGCTGATCCTCAGAGCAGTTAATTCTGCTTCTGCTGCCCCCCTCTTTCTCCACACAAGTCTAAATAGGGAGCAGAAACAATATAGGTCTTCTCCACTGCCCACCCCATCCCTTTTCTTTTTTTTTTTTTTTACCTGTAAGCCACCCTCCCCCTTTTATATTTTTGTGGTCAGTTGAGTTTGCAAAGCCAACCTTCCTGACTCGCTGTTCAAGCAAGATAAAAATTTTAGAAGTGGAAGTTCAATGCTGCAATGTGATTTAACTGTACCTGTCTAAACCTCCTAAGCTTGACATGTCAGTATCAGAATGTGACATGTCCTCATCAGAATGATGTGTGAAGCCTGGGGCGTTTCAGGAGTGCTGTTTAACCACACTAGAACATTTACTCTTAAAAAAAGCTCTTTTAATTTTTTAGGTTCTGATACCCCTGATCTAGTTCAAGGTCTGTGTGTAGCTGTTTACTAAACAGGTAATCACGAAGGATGTAGCCAGACAAACAGTGGGATTGATGTATGGGTGTTTTAAATGAGGCTGGAAGGAGGCTCAAGAAAGGAAGACTGCATGTGTTCCCCCATGCTCTGGGTGCTCAGGGCTGATGGGCAAGTGTTAGTGTGCATTCACACTCAGTTTGCTTGTCAGTCCCATCCAGGAAGGCCTGGAAATCTGAGCCTCACCAACAATCACTGTCTTATTTTTCCTTTTCCACTTCTTTTCAAGCAGGGGAGCCCTGATTTCCCCCCTGCCATTTTCCCTTGTTTTCATTTGTGTGACAGAAATCCTAAGCAGTTTAGCCCCTCCAAAGGGGGCATTCTGTGCCAGGCACCACAGCCTGGGGACCCTCTCCTTGGATGTCCAGTCCTGCTGGGAATGGTGGCACACAGGCAGCTCAGAAGTGACTTCTGTCATCAGGAGATTGTTGCAGCCAAATTTTATTGCCTAAAGACAAGATGTTTAATTTCTGACACAATTTGTCTTTGGTTAACCCTAAACATTTTTTAAGACCTTTCCACAAGATTTGATGGCCAATATCATGTCAAAGAGGGGATTTTTTTCATTTGCTTCTGTTCTCCCCTAAGGTCTCCTTCATTAACTTCAGCTGCCACAGCAGAGGGTGGGAGAAATACTTTTGTGTTTGGGCTAGAAAATGGTAATTTTTCAAGACTGTTTTAAAACATCAGATGGGAACAGAAGTTCACAAAAGTATTTCTGCTTTTTTCTTTTTTCTTTTTTTTTTTTTTAACAAACTGTTTCATAGCATATGTACCACTTAATATGGCATATGTTAACTTCAGTGTTTTAATTGATTAGCAAAGTAAATAGAGGTATATAATGGGAATAATCTGTCAGCAGCATCATGAGGCTCCAGCAAGGTGAATCCTTTCTTAAGAATGTAGTTTTGTAGTTTGGGGGTTTTTGTTGCCCGTGATTTAAAATAAATTTGTCTACTGTACATTTTGCTTTCACCCCTGCAAGCTGTACTGTCTGACAGCATGCAAATGAGAGATGGCTGTACATACAGAGGGATGGAAAGGAAAGGATTAGGTGGACTGCTAAATACACAGTGTGGAATATTGTCAATGTTCCCTGGTGACCTTGGGAACAGACCTTGGCCGAGAAGAAAATGGACTGTAATTAATAACTCAAAGACCCAGGCAACCAGGCCTTTGTTTCTCCAGGTAAGAGAAGGAAACCATTTAATTGCTGTTATCAAAAATTCTGAAGAGAACTCTGTTAAGGGGCAGGTTGGAAAAGCTGGCTTCCATGAGATTTTCTGCAGGATTTTCATGGCTGCTTTGTCTGAAAGAGGTTTTGCTCCTGGATAGGCTCATGGGAAGTGAAGGTGCCAAAGCACTAAGATTATAGCAAGGACTGAGAACTGTTACTTGCCCACTTGCATAAGCTGAATTTCAGTTTATTAAATGTCTTTGTCATGTGAATTACTGGGTAATAAAATCCAGGCTGTAACAGGAGTGTCTTTTTCAGTAGTTAAGTTGGTCCCGTGAACGTTCCTACAAACTGTAACTGCATACTGGATTTTCAGACTTGTTTTACTGTAACTGATTTTCATTGGAAAAATTCAGCTCAAACAGCACTGTCAAATGCTCTAAGCAATCCCATTTCTGTAGGCAAACTCACAGACTTTGAGCTGCTCTGCAGGTGGGCCTCTCAAACCTGGGCATAACTCTTAAAACACAAGTGTTATTCTTAGTTACTGCTCTATGGACAGCTTTCCTGAGAGACACAGTCCAAACAACTTCTCTAATATCAATCATTCTATCTAGAGTATTGCAAAAACATCTATGACAGCCTTAGATTATTTTAGATGCAGTAGATAAGCGCAGTTGTTTTTTAGCTTGTACATGGGATGTAGTTTTTTCCACAGTTTTGATAACCTCCGTGCACACAGCAGTTAACAGCTGAAAAACATTTCTTTGGTTAAAGCATATCAGCAAAATACAAAAGCATACATTGAGTAGGACAAAGGCTTTGGGGACCAGGACCTCTTGTTGCTGTTCTCTGCATGCAGCTGACCTTGTCTGTACTCTATAATGGAAGTTACTTCATCATCCAGCCTTGGGCCTCTCCTGAGCAAACGCTGCCAATCACACTGAATGGTGCCAAAAGCCTCACCAGCCACGTCGTGCTGTTCTCTGCTCACTGTGGGCTCAGATGAGACCACCAACCCTTAACCCCAGCAGAACAGAGAATTTGTTTTGTTTCAGAGAAGCAAAAAGCACACAGGTCTGCAGTGTGCTTTTGTTTTTACATTAGCTGTTGGTGGTTTTCTAGGGATTACATACAGTACTAAGAAAAGAGGAAAAAAAGGAGGTTTATTGGTTCTCTGTGTAAAACCCAGTCGCATTCAATACTTGATATTCAAACTGATGTGGAATATAAGCTTCAAAAGATTTGCCTGTTAATTTTGCTTGGTTATTTTTGCTTTGTCTGTAGTTTCATTTTGCACATTTATCTTAAAAATATGAGCTACGTTTGTTACAACAGTATGATACCCCAAGACCTTATAACACACAAAGCTGTTCAAAGTTCAAGTTGCAGTGTAGGTAATGGCCCCAGTTTAATGTGGGAAGTTTTCAAACATCCTACTGCATAATATTTTAGTGCTTTGTTAATTTTTGCAGCAATTGTTCAGACACAAGATACCATTTTAGCTTTTTCCCCTAACTACCTTCATCAGCCACAGATCTTAGGTCACTAAGAATCTTGGCTAACAAAACTGGGAAAAAAAATATTTAGCTGACAATGACTGCAAGCAAATTTCGAAGACCCAGGCCAGTTACAAATCATATTCTCCCATTATTCAAAATCAAGACAGTATTTTACCTCTACCAGAGGTTTCTAAGTCTTATTAGCATTCCAGATTTGCTGCAGCAAGATGTTCCTTTGTCCCCACAGGAAAAATACAAATTGATTTCTCAAGGTATGGTCCATTATCTTCCTTGAGCCTCAGAGCCACATTTGTCCTCCAATCTGAGAACTTTGCTGAGAGTCAGTCCTGGTGGCCATCTGACCATTAATGCTTTGGTTGTTGTGTGGGATAAACTGATGTTTGCTCATCACCAGGAGCCACCATCAGCCTGTGCCTCACCTGCTCTGGCCTGCTGAGGATTTCATGTCCTTCACCTTTGTCTCTTGGCACCTGAGCCAGGACCTTCAGTTTTAAAAGTTTCTATAAAAAATCAGGAACAGGGTGTAAGCACAGATCTTAGGGCCAAACTGTACTCCTGAAGTGCCAGAGAAAGCTGTGCATGATGATTTTTCTGTTCAAATCGGGGTTCACTGTACTGCAGTGAAATGTGGAATGTAAAGAATTAGTTTTAAAAGTCACTACAGAAATGGTGAAAAAGCTTCCTATATCATACTCCTCAAGATTGCTCAGGAGTGTTTCTCCTCACAATCTCTGGCTCCTTTCAAAAGCCAAGTTGCATAAAACTCCTTTTTTTAATGTCCCCATTATGAGACTGGAAGATCAGTGACGTGGCAAAAAGGCCAAATGCAATCTTAGAATGGTGTCAGTGTCTTCACACTGGTGATGCTGTCAGTTTATTGCAGAACTAATAGATCCTGTGCATTTTGATACCTTAGCAGCTCATGAATGTTTTTCAGTTTTCATGTCACACTTGAGTCACTTCTCTAAAGGACTTTTCCTCTGCACAACTCCTAGATTTCTCTATTGACATATTTCAATGTAATTGAACTGATTGCTGAAAAAGACATAATTCTTCTTTTAATAAGGCAATTTACATACTGGGTAACTTTAGATTTGCTTCCTGAAGGACTGTTTGAAAGTTTATTTGTAAGTTCTTTCACTTTAGTGTTCTGAGAGTCTCTCATCTTGGTTCTATTACCATGCCAATGAATCTGTTCAAAATATAACACAGTTTCTGTATTTTTCTTATTTAGCAGATTATAGTGAAGGCCTTGATTTGAACTTCAGTAGCATAAAGGTATTTTATTATTTATTTAAAGGTCCTAAGAAAGTATCATGTCATCCCCAAAGCCCCCACAATCCAAATGGAGAGACTGTACTACAAGAGTAATCCAGCAGTGAAATTTAATATATGATAGGACCAAACAACATTCCAGGCAACACTAAATTGTAACCAAATTGACCAAAACTCTGTTTTGGGCTCATACTTGAAATTTGATTTTAAAACATAGATTTCAACTTGATTTCTTGTGAATATTTTTGTTAAATGTGAACAGGTTTGTTTCCTGTCACCAATAAACCTTAAATTCTAGTTGTAGGTAAAGATATGCAGTAGTCCCATCATGGGATATCCTTTTATCTTTTTATGCCGGTTCTGCAGATCTTCTGATCATTTTTGTGCTTATTATGCACAATTTAGTTCTTCCTTGGTTTGCAAATGAGCCACAAAAAGAGATTGATTTTTACAGATGTTTGCTATTCAATATTGGTTGATAAATGTTTTAGATGTGGTGTAGAGCTCATAATTAAGGGTTTACATTCCATAGACCAAAAATTCTTAATATAAAACATTTATTAGCTAATATGTACCACAGATGCTGATAGGTGCAGTGCTATTGGAAACTTCCTATATATGTGTTGATCACTGAGATCAAGTTACTGTTTCTGCTTCCCTGGTTCCCTGAGTAAAAGGCTTACATGCAGGAGGAAGGTCTGTGTAAGCTATTTGCTTGTTACAGGAGATTGAACTTTACTACAAATACATTTTCTCATGCATATGGATGGCTTGCGGGAGAACTGACATGGGTATGGCTTTTGATTTTCATTTTGAGCCTTCCTGCCAGTTCCATCCCTTTGAATAGGAGTAGCAGAAGACTCATGCTTCAGCTCATGGAATTAAAACAGATTTAAGTGGGGTAAAGGCTTCTTCATAGCCCTTGGCTAAGTGACCACCTAGAAATGCTTCCTACGTGCAAGATGAAATCACATGAATTCAGTCATGTGAAATCTTCTTTCAGTGAAAACCTACTGGGTTGATAGAGGCTAATAAATTTTAACAGAATATGGAGATTATATCTGAGGAACTGAATGAAAGCTATCAAGGAGTCATTTGCCATTTTTAAAGTTCTTGCAATGAAATGAGAGGACAAAAATGATAGTGATGGAATTTTATTTTCCTGCCTGTTTTACTTGCCTGACCCCTAGTTAGCTATGTCTTCATTAAAAGAACAAAACTCAGAATTTCACACCCATTTAACACCAAGTTAAGTATCACTTAACCCCTTGGTACTGACCAAATGTATCCCCATTAAGCAGAGTTTTTGTTAGTACCATCCCAATTAAACAGCAGTCACAGCTATTCACTAACATTATACCAAATTAGTTTCCTGGGAGGTATCTTAATAAAGCAACCATCCCAATTAAGCCTGTCCTCATTAGATGGAGGATACAGTATTACTATTTTATTGTAATTGAAGAAAGGCTCATGGTCCCATTTCATATAGTTTAGCAACAGAATTATTAATAAACAACAGTCCCAACAAATATATTAGTGCTGACTCAGAGTATAATAACATTGACCTATTAAATATGGCATTTGCATGTAATCAGTGGCTTCTGGCTGTAGTTTTCTGAGCCACTGGAAAACACAAAGATTTTGTCTTCTTGTGATGTCCTTGCTCCTCTTTGTTGACATCATCACATTTAGTCTGTACAAAAGAAGTGTTGAAAAACATAGAAATTGCTGACTTAGGCTCCTTGGAGCTTTTGGAGGTGATGACTGTGATAAGCTGGAAATCTTTTGAGCTTATGGTGTTTGCAGTTTCCCAAATGTAATTCAGATACTTTGCTAGCTCTAATTTTTAGCTTTAGCTCCAGTTGTTTTCTAATACAATCCTGAAAGGGTGAATTTGGACAATCTCATCTTGGCCATTTTGAGCACATATGCTAGAACTAAGTCTTTTTGGCTCAGCTGTAGCTTGAATCTAATGAAAATGACAGATAATGCAGAGCGCTGTGTGCCTGCCAAAAAAGAGGATATTTCCCATGAGATAGCACCTGGTGATGCAGAAATAGACACTATAGATTTGTGATTGGCTGGTACTTACCAGTATTCATATCTAGTCAGTATTATCAACCACACAAGATCACATCTTGGATAATAACAGCAACAATGGCATGCATAAAAAATTACTGCAGCAAAAAAGGGAAAAAAATAGATCAATTATGTCAATTATATGGTAGCACTTTTTTTCTCCTCACAGTTTCAACACTGAGAAAAGGTGGCATCTATCTCTGATCTAATTATTCACATGCTTATTCATTTTTTTCTTTCACTTTTCTCTTTTTCACACACTTAAAGCATTTTCCCTTTAAAAAAACAGTGTAGAATCAAGCATGCATACATTCTGTATGTGACTTACATTTTAGCAGCTGAGTAGTTGGCTACTTGAAAATAAAAAAGCATAAAAAGATTCTTGTGTTGGCTTTCTCTAAACGGATATATATTGGGATGACCTTACCTGAGAGCAAAAATGCCATCAGCCAGAAAACTGCTATAAATTAAAGTGCTATTTAAGCCCTGATTCTAGTAAAAGGGTCCAAATTTCCAAGGTGCCCCTAATGGGTCTCTGTTTGATGGTAATGGAGCTTTTCTTTGAGGGAGTATATTCACAAAAAAAAAAAAAAAAAGAAAAAAAGAAAAAAAAGGGAAAAAAAAGGAAAAAATCACAAACACAATGTCAAAGGAAAAAATATCATCCTCCCTTTATTTGGAGTTGTTGTATGCAAACTCCAGCCTGCTAGGGAGAGTACAGCTCTGCTGAATCCAGCTTATCTAAGGTGAGATAATGAACAAGGTGATTCTGAAAAAGAAATACAAAATCATTAAGCAGATCTGTAAATTTTATAATGAATCATTTCAATTAGATTCAGGCAGCAGCAGATGTTAACTCATTTTGGCACGCCCAAGCTTTGAGGTTCTTAGGCTGAATTACTTTTTTTTTTTTTAGGTGGAAACTTGATGAATCTCACATTTAGAACTGTGCATGAAAAAAATGTGTTATGTAAAAACAGAGCAAATGGGCCCTTCATTTGCTGATTAATGGGTCAGGCCTCTCTTCTTATACCACGAGGGGCTTTTAATGTGAGAAAGTGATAATAGGTTCACAGAGACAACAAGCTGGGGCTTAATGCTGCTGGTGAACCCAACAGTATTTCTGTGGTTTTTCTTGAGATTTCCTTGCAGTGGTCCAGCTGTGCCATGGAGGGACAGGCATTCCCCTCAGGTCACAGGACGTGTTTGCAAGCAAAGGAAAACATTTGCTCTTTTCAGTGGATTTGTTGGGCAGTCTCTGGGCAGTTACATTCATGTGGTACGATGAGAGAGGTTTTCCTTTTTAATATGAAAGAGGGATCCCATGAAATGCCCACCTGTGTTTGCACAGAGATTTTAATGTTCACATTTTAAAAGTCCTTGTGTTAACCTAAACAGAGACTGTGTCACTACATAGGATTTAATAGTCTTCTCTCCTCCTGCTTTGCTTTCTGCCTAGACTACCTGAATGGTCTAAGGCATCTGATTTTTGTCTTGCTCGCTCTTAACCTTGTCTGCTGTGATGAGAAGGGTGGTGTTTGGTTTACACTGAGCAGCTAAGCAGATGTCTCCGTGATGGCACTGTCTGCCTTTGTACTGGGAGAGAATTTCTGCTGGCTCATAGCGCTTCCTGAAAGAGCTGTCTCTTTAAGGACTTATCTCATATTTTCAGAAATTGACTGTGAAAATTCTAAGTAATGGTGTGACATGATCACACTCACTTTCCGTAGTTAATCCTTCACTAGGGGTCAGGCGCTTTCCCTGCTCAATGAGTCATTTGATTGTCATCTACCTTGCACAAAAAAACTACGAAGCCCCAAGCAGTGTCTGGTAAGGATGACAGGCAGTCACAGTGCTGAGCTCTGTGCAGGAATAACTGAGTTAGAAAAAAGCTGCTGGCACTGTAATAAAGCGTTTAATGGACAGACAGCCTCTTTTACCTTCCTTGGGGTAACACTAAATCCCTTTTTATTGTAGTTTGCACAGATGTTAGTGAGTTATCCATTTCTCTAATCATACTAGAAGTTGGCACATCCATCTTGAGTAAGAAGACCAGCCCACTCTGTTTTTGAGAGTCCTTTTTCTAATAAACTTGTGTCACTTTCAGGTCAGTTTCACCAATACAAATAAAATTCAAACAAATAAAAAGTATATTGTCTCATGATGAGATGTATGTAATTATGTCCCTTAGGTCAGTTTAAATTTACAGTGGGAGTTACACTGTGTATAACCCTTCCTGCAATCTAGATTTTCCTGCTGCTTTAAAAAATAAAACAAACCCACCACAATATTTAACCAATATATTGTAGCTGTGTGGTAGTCTCAGTTTTGGAGCTGAATGTTCTATATGATTCATTTTATTTTGCAATTATTTGTATATAAATGCATCATTGTGTCCTGCGAACAATATCTCCCCTCCTCCCTCCGATAAATCTTTGTGAATGGAATCCACTTGTTTTGTTTATCTCCTCCACAAAGTGATGCTAACTGGCTCCCTAAATGCAGAATATTTACATTTGTGTCTATTCTTTTGCACGGTGCTGCACTATCGCATCCTCCCGTTGAGGAGTTTATTTCCCTTCACGTGGTTATTCCTAAACGCAACGCGTTTATTGATGGAACGAAATAAAATCTCGGGTTTGGGGCCGAGTGGGGAGAGGGAAAAACCCACAGCCTTGATCGTCCCCGCCAAGGTGCTGCATGCTTCAACTGCTAGCGTGCTTACAAAGGTCAGCTAAAGTTCAGGAAGGGATAAATGATTGCTACTTTGAGGGGGTCCGTGGTAAGCCTTGTTCTTTTTTGCACTGAGTTGATGGGTTCACAGCGGTAGCTGAATTTTGATAGATTGGCAGACACTGAAAGGAAATGCTAAATCTGCCACAGGGACTCTAACTAACTTCATTTTCTAGGGGCAAAGGGTAAAAAGACAAGGGGTACTGTTCAAGGGCAGGACATCATATGACCTGGTCAACAAAGCTACCAGTGTTGTTTGTTTGGATCCTTGCCTTGTTGTACCTGGCGTCTTAACAAAAGGCCTTACCAGCAGGGTGGGCTATCAAAATAAACATTAAAGGTTCAGGGGTTGATGCTAGTCCTTTGTGTATGTAAATTTACTGCTCTCTGGGGTCTCACTGTAAATGAGAAGGCCTGTCTCTGTTGTGTTTCCTGGTAAAATACTTTTAATAAATAAATCAAAGACTATGGAACATTAACTATTTCTCACCAAAATGGAAAAAGACTGCAGGTTTGTTTTTGTTTTGTTTTTTTTTAAACAGTTTCCATACTTTGCTATAAAAAAAGAAAACCTCTGTCAGCTTCCAAACACCTACAACAAGTTACACTGACAGTCTTGCAAAACAAAAACCCAATCTCCCAGGATGGCTGTTGAGTTTTACACTGAGCTGATGTGCTGAATATATCTGACTTTTTATACATGCCCTGAAATAGATAAAACAATTGATTAGGCTGAAGGCCACGTTTTGCTAAGGTCAGTTTTACCATAGGTTATGTACAGTCTAGGCACATCTGACATCCGGTTGGGACATGCAATTGTAAAGACTTTATTCACAAACTGGGTAATTGTGCACATAAATGCTTAATTAAGTGCATTTGTCCGGGTCATTAAGCTGGTTGTATACACAGTTGTGAAAACTCTACGTTTCTACCTTTTTCTTCTTTTTAATCCTAAGTTTCCTTTGTGATCTCCTAACACATTCTAGAATGAATGAAAGAATTTATGCTCTGAGAGAATGGGGAGTTTGAAATGTTTGCAAGGGAATCTGAAACCATGTGAAACCAGCTAATGTTTCAGATTTCATCAGAAACTCAAAACGCATCAGCGATTCTCCAGGTTTACAAACCATATGGTGAACCTGAGTCTAACTTTCAATGACCAGAGCCTGATTTATAGTTTTCCATGGCAATTGGTCAAAAACTGTGATTTTTCCCAGGCTTCAAAGAAAAACTAGACAAGCTTAAGTGATTTGACTGAGAGCTGGGTTTGGTCTGAAATCACCACTCACAAATTGACTGGAGGTTGGTATTTCCATGGCTTCTAAACTGCTCAACTACATTATCAGTATGCAAAAATTAATACTGGCTGTTTTGCTGGCCAAATATTTTTAGAACCATTGGCTACATCTCATTGTTTATCTTCTAAGACCACTAGGGGAAGAATAGAAAGGTCTCATTTGGAGTTTATTTTTTTTTTTTTTCCTTTTTTTTTTTTTCTCAGTGTTTAACAAGAACAGAGCTCACACAGCCTCCAGGAACCAACCTCTTGACCAGCACAGGTTAATTTAGCTTTGTTTCCACTTCTGGGAACTGGACAGCACATATTGCAGGGATTTTTTTTTTTTTTCCTTTTGCCTAACAAGGAGCAGGTCTCAAAGCACTTTACCTCACCCAAAACAGCTCTGTGAGAGCTTTCTTCAAATGCAACACACATTTTGAGCTCAGTAACCCAAGTAAGGACACAAAAGAGTCAGCATCTGTTTATTGGGATAAATGAGAGCTGGGGAGGATTAGAAGGTGATTCAGATTGAGTTCAACAAGAAGCACATAAATGACTGCACAAGGCTTGAAAGCAGGTTGATTTTTTTCTGGGCATTTTTTTTGGGGGGGGGATTTGTTTTTGGTGTTTTTTAACAGGAGAGCAAGAGGGTTTTTCCATCCTTTACTGAGATTTCTGTATAACGCTGGAGCTAAACACCATACCTAAATGAAACAGGAAAAATGACTTTACCCTGTTGTACATTCTTCTGTGCTGAAGGTTGAAATTCTGCTCAAGCTAGTGATTTTAATGAATTTTAGATGGAAATTCTAAATAAATTATATAGGGGGAATTTCAGAGGTTATTCTAATTTGGCATATTTTGGTTTAGTTTAATTTAAAATTCAGAAGCTGGGATGGAGTTGAATTGAATGAACATTCTGTACAGCCAGTTCAGCTGCTGTATTTACTGAAGTTGTTGATGTTGTTGCTTGATTTCTGTATTGTTTGGAAGAAATATGATCTCCTATATCAGTTTGGTTTTTTTTTTTTGTTTGGTTTTTTTTGTTTGTTTTTGTTTTTGTTGTTTTTTATCAAGAAGGGTACATCAAGATTGCCATATTTAATTGAAACATTTTGTGGCTAGGATATAAGCCCTGTCATGTGCAATGCAATCAGATGTTATAATCTCCCATCATTACAAAATGAGGCTTCTTTAGTGAAGAGTGCAATAAATAAGTGATATGTAGAATTCTGGATTCACAAAGGCAGAGGGTAATTTTGTC
Organism: Parus major; assembly: GCF_001522545.3. Classification (NCBI taxonomy): domain Eukaryota; kingdom Metazoa; phylum Chordata; class Aves; order Passeriformes; family Paridae; genus Parus; species Parus major. Next base: position 14,948,647 of record NC_031780.1, on the reverse strand, counting down.
CAGCTAAATTCTCCCTGATGTTGCAGCTCAAGGTGTGGTCTTGAGAGATCACTGGTTTACAGCATCCTGGAATGTGCTTTCACATCTGTTTCTCACAAAAATAAAAGCATCTTTCTCTTGATAAATACATCAGTGGTTAATGGCGTGTCTTTGGGGAGGTGAGCCTCGCCTGTCTGCAGGCAGATGTGAGGAAGGTCTGCCTGAGCTACAGATGCTGGGACTGTGAGGAGCACTGAGCTCCAGGTAAGGGATCTTGTTCAGGGTTGCTGCTGTGCCTGCCTCCTCCTTAGAACCCCTGGGCAAGGAGGGGAGGGCATGGGGAGCTGACCAGGGCTTGGAAAACCCCCTGAAGAGCTGTCTCCAAAGAGATCAAGCCCCTAAATCACCCACAGTTCAGTTATTGTGTGAAGGAAACCATCACCACTGGGGCAATGTGGGGATGGTTGTGACCTTCAAAACCTGTTGGAGAAAATATGTCTGTAAGAGATCAAGAATAGACATTTATTTGTCTTTAGAAACACCAGAGTCATGCAGGTTGTAGATGCCCCAGGATAAACACAAACCATAAAGCTGCTGGTGTCCTCTCCTCAAGATGTTCTCAGTAGTACTGAATCTTTTCCTTCCTGTCCTCCACTTCTACTCATCCTGAGGTTTTCCTCAACATTTCCTTCCTCTGAGGGCTAGAGAGGAAAGGAGATGCTGCTTGATAGCATGGTAATCTTTGAGTTTATTTAGTTCATCTTTTAAACTATCATTATAGTTTCAGCAACTCCCAACGAGCATCGCTTGCAAAACAGTGAATTTTGTCTTGTCCTCTGAATTTTATAAACAGTCACAGGGCACAGAGCTTGGTATTGCTAAAAGCAGCAGTGTTTGAGTATAAAGAAACAGATGTTTGGTTCCAGAATGTGGGCACCACCTTCTAACAGAGGTACTTCCCTAAACACAGATCCAAAGCTCAGGGTGTCTCTCCTCGCTTCCAGCGTGCTGATGGACAAGCAGATCCTGAGGTGGTTGCATTGTCTGGCTCTATTATACACAGAATGTTTGCTCATTCCAAGAAGATTCAATACTGAATTGTGTGACTCTGATAAGCTTGACAAAAAGAAGGCTCTTGTGTTTGCTGGAAGAACAAATGCACTGGCTTTCATGGTAATATGAATCCAGCAGGAGAAAAAGGCGTAATTAATTGCACTTGAGCCAGCTGAGAGCAGGAATGTAATGTCTCCCACATTTCCATCCTTACTCTGCAACCACTCAAGACTTGAGGGGGCCTCCCAAGAGCACCCTCAGGGATGTGTGAGCACAAAACGTGGGTGTCAATTATGCATGCTTAAGTCAAATGAGTAGTTTGGCCTGACCTCGCTTTCAGCTGGCCTTGCTTAGAAACAAAACTCCTACAGAACAAAGTTCTTGCAAAAGGTAGCAGTCTTCATAATCTTAACCTTTCCACCAACTCAGCTGCTATTTTATGGGTGTAAGAGGGTGCAGTCACACTGGCTTTTTTTCCTTAGTGTTTCTGTCTTGAGGGGAGGAACATTTCTTTGAAAATAGAGACTGTCATAGCTCTTTATGGTGGAGGTCACCATGAAATCTTTAATTGGTCTTAAATCCGTCTTTTAAAACCTGTCTTTTAAAATGTGATCTTAGCAGAGAGAAAGACTAGCCAGACTGGGCCAATGGATCAAGCTACCAGCATATTTTCCCTTCAGGTTTTCAGGCACAGCATTGGAGAAAACAGTAAATCAAAGAGTTGGCTGAAAATAGATACTGCATAATATTACAGAGTTCTAATTCTCTGTGTGACAGACATTTTTGAGAGGTTTTATTGAGTGATAACTGAGGAACATCTCCACATTCCCAATCAGGAAATCTAGTCTAAAATTGCTGGCTATTTGGGTGCCTAAGCTTGTCCAGTTCCAGGAGAACAAAATGTACAAAATACATCATTGTAACAGAAGAATTAGTTGAACAGAATGAATCATTAGTGCTTACTCAATAGGTGGTTCTTTGGAATCATTTTATATTTAAATGCACTACAATTATAATTTTCTTGGGTACTCACAGTCTTTGAGTCAAACTGATATCCCCTTTGATTTTCTGTTAGAACACTGGAAACAAAGGTCCCCTTACAAAGCACTCTCGACTACATTTAATCTAGATTTAGTTTAGGATATTGATGGTCTCAAGACACTCAAATCTATTCAGAAGTTGGTGTTCAAGTAGGTTTTGAGCACCATTCTCCAGCTTATCACAGGCTGTAATTTTGTTCTCTGCCCACAGTATTTCCTGTTATTCAACAAAGGCCTTGGTGGAAGGTTTGGAAATAGCTTGGGCAATATTGAGGCCCATTGTTTGAGGACTCTGACTCAGTTTTTGACCAAGTGGCCCCACTGCTATCCATCGCTAGTAAAGCCAGTTCTCCTCCCAAACAACAACAACAAAAAATAAAATTAAAGCTAAGAATTCCTTTCCTGCATTGCTGCTGAAGAAGATACTTCCGTAGCAAATTGACTTGTATCCACAAAAACAGTGTGGCAAGATACCATATGTGGTAATTGTATGCAATGCTCAAAATATTTTAAATGAACTTGTTCTTACAAAGAAATAAGTTATGAAGTTAACTTTTATATGTGTGTGAATAATTAAACTATTGTCACTACTCTAAATTATCATCTATTGTTAACTTACATCATTAAATCTTGCTTCTTTGCTAAAGAATAATGAAAAATACACTTAATTAACAGTTATTGCAAGCTTGAGGCCATTGATAACACAGTTCTCAGACTGAATTTCACAAGTGTGTTTTGTACTTGACTTGAAATTGCTGCTTTATTCTAAAGCCCTGCACAGTGATGTGGGCATAACAAATTTTCGTATCACAAGAACGAACTCCCTTAGTAAATTATGTCACTGTTGGTTAAGATTAGGTTGCTACAAGCAAACAACTCGAGTGTTATTTTTTTTTCCAGTGCAGAGGGAGGAGTTATGGCTTGAGCCTGCTGTTTTAGTTGCTTTTAGCAAATTTATGAAAGGCTTTTGCTGTGTGCCAAATCTGAGAGAGCCCCACCCCCTTTGCCTGGCAGATTCACCGTGCCAATCCATCAGAAGATTTTGGGGGGCTCTGTAACAGTTCCCTGAGGAAAGGGGCTCTGGTTAATTTCCTTGTTGTTTCGATTACAGAGGTGATAGGGCTTTTTTTCCTTGGATATTGTTAAAGAGGCTTGCCAGCACTGTAAAGAATGTGCTGCATTCTTCAGATGAAATAAGGCCAATCAGTGGAATAATGAGGAAAGTAATATCTCCCTAGAGAGTCTGATTGGGTTTTCATCAAATCAGCCAACCTTTTCCAGTCATTTACACCAACGTTCACTCCATGCAGGGTGTTAGGCTGTCTCAGATTCTTTCCTCCTTTTAAATCCCTTGTGATTATTACTGATAACTAAATAATTGGGATGAGGCAAATTTATGTATATTGTATATATTCTTCTTTTTAAAATTAATTATTTTGCTCTTATTTTTTCAGATATATTTTAAACAACTCTGCTAGCCTGGAAGCTATTCCAAAGAAAAGAAGCATATGCAAGAGCTGGAAGATTTATTCCTTTGTGACACTGAATGCCCTTTTATTTTTAATATGTGGGGTAGTCTCCTATGAATGGAAGGTTACCTACTGCTAAGAGTACAATCCCATGACAAGATGCCCAATTCTTGTTGTTAATTATAGCTTGACACATTTATTTTTATTTATTCATTAATTTTCCTTTCCAAGATAAACCTCTAAAATGAGCCTTTTAATTTATTGGGGAGTGAGGAGAACAATGGTTCCCATGATCTTCCCTTATTTCCTGTTCTTTTCTCTGTCAAGAGCACAGCGCTAAATGCACGAGGAGCATCCAGCTACTGAGACAGGAACTCTTCTTCCCCTTTACTCACACAGAATTCAAGCTAAGAAAAGGTTTGCACATAGCTTCTGCAGGTGGTTTCTTGCTGTACCTACAGACATCAATAATCTGTTCTGAAATATAAAAAGATTGCAGTGTTGGGCCAGATCCTCCCATGGTGTAAATCAGTTTGGTTCTACTGACACCAGTAGCTGTCACCCAGCGTGAGTCCCTTCAGACACACATGGCAAGTTATTGGCTCACCAGGGCTACTGCTCATACATCATTAAGTAGCCCTTTCCTATGAAACCAGTACCTTTTTGCCATGGAATGAGAGGCAGGCAGGAGCACAAAGGATGCAGAGCACTGCAGAGCTGTGCTACTCCAGTGTTTGCTGACTAAATCTTGCAGTCAGCCTATGCTGGCAGCTGCATACATGACTATACAGTACCTAAAATAAGGGGGGGGTTGCTTCTGATTCCCTTCTGTGCTGTGCACTGCTCTGTTCTGGAGCACAGACAAAAAGAAATCTGGGCTCCTGTGCAAGTTATCCTCCTCAGTGGCAGGGAGATTCAGAAACAGTGCAGCTTCGTTATACACGAACACATTTATGGCATCTTTGACAAGCTCCTGGACCACATCAGCCATGATCTGATTACATCACTAAAATTAATGTGGTCTTTGGATGTTTTACACAACAATCTGGGAGGCATTTATTTCCTGCACTTGGGGGGGGGGAGGTGGGGAGCATGTTTAGCATGTGAAAGTTTTCAAAATTAACTGAGTTCCATTCACACCAGTCCTCCCACACCGCTCAGCAAATGATTCAAAGCCTTCAGCGTGATTTCATCTGTGCAGACTCTAATCCACTTACTTAATGAAATACATAATTAACATATTATAATTGCAGTAAAGATGGTTTTGACAGAAATCATTTCCCGTATCTAATACCGTGGTAATTTAATCTGTTCCCCACTCCCTAACACGACCCTCCGTGATTAAGTTTCATAAGAATTTTTTTGATTGATTGATTCATCTGACGTGCCTGGGCCCTGCTAAAGGAGTGTCTGTCAGTTTACAGAGCTACGTGATGTTGTGGCAGATGGTTGTGGAGAGGCTCTTTGCGCTGTCTCCCTGTGTGGTCTTTTTTTCTTTTTCCCCTAAATGCCCTGATAATCCAAATACAGCAACCCTGATCCACTAAATCGCTACATGTTTTTATATGCTGTCTTTTAGTTGTGTGTATAGTTATTAAACTAGGGAAGGCAGGATGTGTTAAACTAGGAGGTCTAAATCCTAATGCTGTCATTCACTTCCACAATAAAACAACCCACACAGATACTTTTTATTTGATTTCTCTTTCTGTTTGTTTTCAACACAATCTCTCTAGTCTGTCATTCACTCTCAGGCAGTTACTTGAGTTAAAAGGGCCAGCAAGCCAAGTTATGCAGACCTTCTCAGTTAAATATCACTTGTTACCTGCAGGAATATATGGGGAACATTACCAACCACTCTCTTTTCAAGTCAGACTCAAACGGCTGCTCTCTTGATATGGGTCATGACTCATGAGATAATATCCAGTAAAAGGTCTGTGGCAAATGATTACTTCCTTTTCATAGACTGGAACCCTATAATTTTTTTAATGCTGTCAGTCTCCAGGAAACTGTGTCTTAGTGACATTGTGAAAAAAAAAAAACAAATCCCAGAGGAAGTGATGCTGGATGCCTTCCTTTCAGACAAACCAACCTTTTGGCAATAAAAGGAATCCTCCTCTCACCTTAATTCCTGTCCCTCACACCATCCTATTCTCCAATATAACTTTTTCCATCTCTGCTTTGCCTCTCCTACAGTAGGAGTTCAGCAATACTGCTCAGTGCTGTACTGCATTTTCCTTTGTCCATGGCTTCCATGCAGCTGGTCTCCAGCATCTCCAGAGAAAAATAGGTAACTGTCTGTTTGGGGCAGATGACAGACAAAGACATGGCCCTGTCAAGCCATGGATTCATTGTCAGACCTTGCTCATCTTGGTAAAACAGACCATCCTATTGCAGGTCTGGGCACTGGTACCTGCAGACATGGTTATCCACAGCTAGGAGGTTCTCTGACACCCTGAGCAGCACCCACCACTGGCAACATTTCCTCTTTGTGGCTTGACTGTTCACAAAATGGGCTGCACAGTGAAGTGCAGTGTGTGAGAGGGTGCAGGGTTGTGGTGTCTGGTTCTGTGGGGGCCAGGGAGGAGGGGGACAAGCAGCTTGTCATGTGTGAGCTGCTTTGCCCCAGGGACAAGGTGAGCATGGATTTTCCAGGGTTTCTGTTCTGGAAGAGAGCAGGTTACATGTGTTTTAACTCTTCTAAGTCCCTTGGTTTTTGAAGATCTGTCTCATGAGGCGAGACAGCACCAGAGTGAGATAATGGTAGCGGAAGCTCAGTCTGTCTTTGCAGCCAGGATGCAGCAGCACAGCCATCCCAGCAGCAGGACAATCCCTTAGGGGCCAATTTTGCTCTGCTGCTGTGTCAGTTTGTGACACTGGCACCAGTGTGGCACTGGGAGGAATATGGCACAAAGAGCAGCGTGGCACTAGGAGCAGTGAGTGTGACATGAGGAGCAGTGTGACACAAGGAGCAGTGTGACACAAGGAGCATTATTACAGGCCAGTCCCCAGCCTGCTAGTGTAAGGGATGCTGACATTAGTGGTTTATGGCTTGTAAGAGCTGAGGTGTGCTGCAGGCTCAGAGACCACAGTCAGCTTCTGTGTGCTGTCATGCCCCAGCTGCTGGAAATGTTTTGAGTAGCAGTCCCTTGGCTCTGTTGGTCAAAAGGTGGATGAAGGTGGTGAAGTTGTGAACAGTGAGCAAATCTTTGCTTCCTGTCAGCCTGAGCCTTAATTTTTCGCTTTCCCATAACTGAAATAGTCTCAAAGGGTCTGGTGGACAATGCTGCTTATATGTCACAGGGCAGAGACCTTGGTCTTAAAAAAATTGCTGGACAGAGTTGCAAATTGCAACATTCATTCTGTTTTACACCTGGAATGTCCAAGTGGGTGTATTCACTGACAAGGAGGGTAAAGACAGTAGAAAATAACAGAAAATAATTTACAGCCTGTCTTTGCTCTGCTTTGTTGTTTCACTTGATAGCAAGTCAAAGGTGACTCAGGCTCCAGCCTCTGTGATGGTCGTAATGCACAAAAGGGACTGGAGGCAGAGCTGCCTCACCTGTCCTGCTGCCTCACATCCTCTGAACATTAGATCTTGGGCAAGTGCTTCTGACAGAAGCCTCTGTTCATGAAAGGCTCAGTCCTCATCCTAGTAGGAGGATGCGTGAATCATTTCTGATGATGTGAAGCTGCATTTAATTGTGTCATCTTTCATAAACTGAGTGTGTACCAGTGCTTGAAAACATACTGGGTGTGTGGGGCTTTGTTAGTGATGTGAAATACAGCCTGTTCTTCCATTTCAGCAGTGTTTTAAAGACTAGTAGAGGTTTAGGTGCCTAATTTCTGTTGATGAGCTGGTGCATTAGTTAGGGTTTATTTGCCTACCAGTTCTCACTGACCTGTGTACTACTGGCATGTTTGCATTTAAGTTATACCAAGATTATTCTAGAGCAAGCAAAGACTTTACATGGTGCTTCTAAATCTGCCACTCCTCCCAGTGACAGATTGTAAATGCTCTGATCAACAAAAGCTCTTCTTTTCCCATTGAGTTGTGAAACACTTACCTGGGAACAGCTTGAGCACAGAATGTTAGACGAATTGAGAGTCATTTATGCTAAGGGAGGGCAGAGATTTTGAAAAACAGAATTCAGATGGTCAGCTTTTTAAAACACTGGCACAAAATCAGAAGCATGGACAACACAGGCTCCCACCCCAGCCCCACAGGCAAACCCACAGTGAGTTCAAGGAGGCCACTCAGAATGATGCACACCAGCTCCCACATCCGAGTCAGTGAACTCATTGAACTTGACTGAAATTCCTGTCGGAGCATTTTCTTTTTCCTGTGAGTGTGGAGGGAGGGGGAGGCTCCTTTGTGAGTGGCAAGTGTACATGAACACCACCACATCAACTGCCAATATGTTATGAGGCCTTGGTAACAATCTGGAGTCTCTGGGGAGCTCTGCTGCAGTTCAAGTGAGTATCAGACAGAGAGAAAACAATTTCTGGTGCCAATAATGCAGCACAGATGAAAAATGTTTTAATATTTGAAGCTGCTTTATGGCAGAAGCAATGACAGTGATGGAGTCAATGTCAGCTTTTTTCCTTTAAATGTCATCTTTCGTCTATGAGTTTTTTCTGCTCTGGAGGCATGCAAGCCTGATGCTGACTGTTTGCAACCATTGATCATTGATTTTATTCTAAATGGAAAGCTTGCCAGAAGACTAGAAATTCTGGAATTTATTAGGATTTCTTTAAGAGGCACTTTAGCTCAACAGTTCTCATTACTGTCTTTACAATGTTACTTATTTTTCTTTTTATGTCATATGATTTGTAAAGGGTTAGTACTCAGAGAACAATATACGATTAAACCACTGTGCATGCTGGAGTTGCAAGCTTAGAGGGGAAAAAAAGGATTCTTAGGAAGGCTAAGCACATATCTGAGTGTTAAACAACTAATGTCTCTTCAGAACCAAAAGCTCTATTTTGAAATCTGTGAACATGATTTTTATTAAACAGCAGTTTTGATTAAATAAGGTCACTCTTAAATTAATAACTCTTAAATACATAAATAAAAGGGCTAAACCATCTTTATATTCTGACATTTAGTGCATAAACAACGTACTGTATGTACCAAATGTCAGAATATAATGAAAGTTTGTCCTGTTAAACTAGTACTACTGATGGGCAAAAATGTCTTGGACTCTAAAACCTCTTCAGTGCATTTATTTACAGTGACATTATTCTGAACATGCCAACTAGGAGTGGTTTAGGGCTTTATTATATATTAACATTTAGCATATTTGTGTGCTTATGTATAAGTGATTATTCTTCATTTGGTTAAAAAGAATCCATTTACAATTATACAGTGAGCTAAATGTTTTCAGTTTGTGAGATGTTTCCATTGGCACAGGACTAGTTCAAACAGGTATGTTAGCTCTTGGCTGACACGCCTGACATTCAAGCTTTATTATGGAACAGCGTACCCAGGGAATGTGAATTATAGAGAGTATCAGCCCTGGCCTGCTGAAAGCATCATTCAGCCTGGTTGATTATGGAATTTACTCCAGAGTTTGGGTCTAGAGATCCATCTACTGAGCTGATGCTGTTTATTTGTTTAGTCACAAATATGCTGCAGAGCAGACAAAGGGAGGAGGGTAGAGGGAAACAGGCAGCTTGGATAGCGCTGACCAGTGAAAAGCAAAGTCTTTCAGGGTAAGGGGCCAGTGGTAAAGTTTGTTGACACTGTTTAGATAATTTTGGCAAATCCTTTAGTAAAACCCCAAGTGCAGCACTTGAAGAGTAAAAGGAAACTTTCCAGCAAATAAAACATCCATCTGCAGCGTCACCTTGGATGCTGTAAACAGAGTTCCTGGTGCAGTGGGTCTGTTGTACCCCATTGATCAAATTGCTTTTAGTATTTACAGTAATGGACTATCCTGATTTGCAGTGCCACATGTCATACAATGGTTGTATTGTAACTGGGGTGAAGGAGCAGAAAAATATTTTCTGCTTATCTCAGCCTCATCTACTCTGCACTGGCCATGTCCCCACATACTCATTCTCATACTTGTTAACAGGCAGGTTTCTCTGTCAGCAGCAGTGAAACTCACCTGATAAAAATGGCATATTTTCCCTTTAGTGTTGGATATCCTTCCTCTGCTTCCTTCTGCATAGATTGCCACCAAAAGGGCTTGTTTAGATTTGTTCTATGCCAAATGATCTGTTATTTCAGTCAAGGTTTTAATGATTCTCTGATGAGACCAGACTTTTTGACTGAATGCAAAAGTTGGGAAATACTGAATACTATTCAATAGCTACTTCTTGAGAGTACCATTTAAAAGTCACTGCTGCTAGGAATATCTGCATCCATGGAGTGCAGCACCATTTGCATGAATCATTTGTGCACTTTTGGAAGGTGAATCTTCAGAGATGCTCCCTTACAGCTTAAAATTCTAATGAACATTTGCAAAATAACCATGAATTTGCCCTAGTAGGAAGAGCTGGAAGCCTATCTGAGAGTTTTGGTGTATGACTGTGAAAAAGGGAATCCAAAACAATATTTAAATATGAAGTGGTGACAGTGCATTATGCTCCCATGGTGCAGAGATCCTCCTTATCATTACTAATTTGTGTTGTAGCAGAATCTAGAGGCTGCAGGGGATTTAAGGGTCCCATTGGGTTAGTACTGCACACATGCATCACAGATACTTCTTGTACTTAGGAACTTGGTTTCAAAAGAATGGGATAGCTCAGGCAGGGACAGGAAGTCATAGGTTGGAGAGGATCTTAGAGATCTTAGAGATCCAGTTCCAACCCCTTTGCCATGGGACAAGGATACCTTCCACCAGACCAGGTTGCTCTGATATCCATCCAGCCTGGTCTTGGAAACTTCCAGGGATGGAGCAGCCACAGCTTCTCTGGGAACCTGTACCAGGGCCTCCCCACCCTCACAGTAAAGAATCATTTCCAGTATCCAATCTAAACCTCCTCCCTGCCAGTGTGAAGCCATTTCCCCGTCAATAGTCCCTCTCCACCTTTCTTTAGGCTTCCTTCAGGCACTGAAAGGCCACAGTGAGGCCACCCCAAAGCTTTTCCAGGCTGAACAATCCCAGCTCTTCCAGCCTTTCCTCCCGGCAGAGCTGCTCCATCCCTCTGCTCATCCTGGAGCCTCCTCTGGGCTCTCTGCAGCAGCTGCAGCTCCTTGCTGTGCTGGGCTGGGGCAGCTCTGCAGGTGGGGTCTCACCTGAGCTGGGTAGAGGGACAGAATCACTGCTCTTAATCTGCTGCCCGAGCTGCTTTTGAATATGAGATGTGTTATTGATACTCAAAATCATGTGATTTGGGGGTGAAATTGAGATTTAGTAGGTTTTAGTTCCCTCTTGCTAAGTACATTGCTTTAGAGCCTCCAAGAGCACCATGTTTTTTCTGCATTACATTTACTGTACAGGCTTCTGCTTGGACAAATTACGAGTTGTGTACAGGTCTTTCATCCAATCAGGAAGTGACTGCCAAAGGAAAGCACCACAAAATGTGATCTGAAAAAAATTAAGTCAAGGCAATCCACAAAGAAAAAAATTACATTTTTGTTCCTTTGTTGGGAAAACATTTTTATGGAAAACTAAATCTAACTTTTCCATTCCTAAGTGGATTGCTGCTAAGTGGCAGCAGAGGACTGCAGAGGTAGTGGCAAGTGTGTTGAGAACACTGATATTAAAAAGAATATAATTTTCCAGAGAAAACAATTTCAGCTGAAAATCTTTGAGTAGCTCTAGTAAGGATGTTGCTCCTTTACACTGGGAATCAGTGCCTTTAGCATTCCTGTGCTCAGCAATTCACGGCTTTGTGCATTTATCCATCTTTCTTTACAAATAACCAGCTAACATCAGTGAAAGGAGCCCATTCCTTCACTGTGAGGAGCTTAGCCTTGCAAGAAACCTCCTGCTAATCCATATTCAGAGAAGTCCTGAGGGAGCTATCAAGACTATTCTGAGAGTAAATTATCCACCCAGGAAAGGATTACAAGATCCTGGCTCTGCTCAAGATCCCCAGCTAGACTGTGTCAGTATTTGACAAAGATTTGTGTCACTTGTGTGTTCCATGTGCTGATGCCCTCTGGACCACTTCTTAGAGACCTCTGAGTTGAGAGAATGAAAAGCAAAGGCTTTATTCTGGAGTTGAGGAAAGCAGCAGTCACTGGTGAATTCCAGCAGGGAAGCATCAAGCTCCCAGTACCCTTTTGAGTGATGAGCACGTGAGCAGGGAGAGAGGGCTGAGGGTGTCCTGTGGTGCTTGGAATGATTTCTGCAGGTCCTCTTCTGACAGAAAGGGGTGGGTGCTCCAAGGCAGCCTCCTGGCTCCTCTGTGGACAAGATGGGAGCTGCAATAGCTCACATCAGCTCAGCTGGGCTGTCTCAGGGTATGGGCACACATTTACTTTGTGGCGTCAGTCAGGATGCTGGTGCTGTGCCCCACATCATCCTTCTCTTCTTCCAGGTCATGAAAAGATGAAGGAGTCTCCTGCCTTGCCACTCCTGCTGACACCAGGTTGGAACACCAGCTGGAATCATCCTGTCACAGTCTGCACCTCTGTGACTAAGGAGAAAAGTTCAGCTGCCAAGATGTTCAATCTGGAACTCCTCATTAAAAAAAAATTCCATTAGAAGTTATATCTTTTATAAATGGCCTATATATTATGACATAATTTAATTTAGTGCTCTGAATATATTATGGCCACCATAATAGTTTTACATTTATAGATTTCATAGTTTTACTTCTATAAAACAACTACAATCTGTACCCCTTCTAGCTAATTACAATAAAATGCTTCAATTCACATTTACAATGTAAACTAAGGGCAGAGGCGTGTGAATTCTGACTCGGGTTTATGCTTCACAGGCTGCTGAGAATGCCTAGGCTTAGCCTCCCCTGACTGAGGTGTTTTCTGGGGTCAGCTCTTGCTGGAGACCTGCCAGGACAAAGCTGTGCCCACTGCTAGGAGATCCTGGGGTTACTGCTGAGGGACCACGTTTGTGGGGCAGGGTGAATATTGAAGAAGTGAAAGAAGTTGGAATAGATACTCATGTAGGCTGAGCTGGAGAAAAGAGAGTACCAGATCCAAGTATGATAGGAGTCACTGGGAAAAAGAGAGGAAATCAGCTACTGGGAATGCAGATTGAGCAGGATGAGGGGAATGAAGATTTGGAATTTAAATGACAGATTCAAAAATGGTTGCATGCATTTGAGAAAGTCCTGGAATCATGGAATCACAGGACGGCGTAGGCTGGAAAAAGATCATCTCGTTCCACCCCCTGCAATGGGCAGGGACACCTTCCACTAGACCAGGGGTCAGGGAGGGCCCCATTCAGCCCCATCCCTGTGCCATGGATGGGGCATCCACAACTTCTCTGGGCAAGGTGTTCCAGATCCTCACCATCCTCACAGTAAATAATGTCTTCCTAACATCTAAATTTAATTTCTGTCAACTTTCACCCATTACTCCTTGTCCTGTCACTACAGTTCCTGGTGAAGAATCTCTCTGTGGCTTCCCTGTAGCTCCTTCAGATACTGTGAGGTCCACACAGAGAAGGAGAACCTTCTCTTCTCCAGGCTGAACAGCCCCAACCTTCTCAGCCTGTTTTGGTAGGGCAGGTGTTCCAACTTTACAATTTCATTTTCCTCCTCTGGACTTGCTCAGCAGTTCTATGTCCTTCCTATCTTGGGAGCACCAGAACTGCACACAGCAAGGATGCAAATGCAAAACAAGACAAGTTATAATGAGCTTCATTTTCCTATTGTGGTGTAATGTATTTACTCAAGAGCTGCTTGTGTACAGAAGACCTGCTAAAAGCAATGCTTATTTTATTTTTTTTTTTAATTAAAACATACAATCACAGGTCCCCAGTGACTATGGAAAAAGAAAGCAAAATCCTTTCTCATTTCAAAATCCCCAATCTTAAAATAGGCTTGTGTCAAGAAAAGCAATATATTCTGAGTTAACAATAATAGAACATAACACTTAATGGACTTTCTCTGCTTATTAATTAGCAGATAGATTTCCCATATCTGCACAAATCAGCCAAAAATGAGGTACCACCTGCTTTTGATACCCTATTTGTTTAGCCTTTCACCAAGCTCTATGTACTCAGCATGTAAGAGTCTCTAAGAGTAGCCAATAACAAGGACTTTTGTTCCTGTGAAAATCCTTACTCTGGAACCCAAATTCTTACTAAGTTCAATAGAGATGAGTAATTCCTGATTTTCAGTCATGGCCAAGTTTTTTTGAGCTTATAGTCAGCCTTCCTTTGTAATCAAAATGCTCTAAAGAGCTCAAGCTGTTTCTAGGATGCAGCTTGGTCAAATAGTTTCATGATCCCTTCCCAAATTTCCTGATTTTGTGAGGCTCTCCTCTCTAAGGAGACAAAATGCTACATTTACATGGTTCAGAGGTGGCCACTGTTTGTATCAGCAGCGACAACTGACACTGCAATTCCAGTGAGACAAATGCACATATGAATTTCCATTTGTACATGTGATAAAAATATGTCTGATTTCACATCCACACGGCAGCCCCAGTATCCCTGGGGTTTGGTGCTTTACAGTGTGGCCCCAGGTCTAATAACCTTCTTCTGCAGATGCTGTTGTTGTATGTTTTTAATCACAAATCATTCCTTATCTATTAACCAATCATATTTGCTAACTGGATTGCTTGTGAAGACCTCTTATTGTAATTAGCATGCTTCAGCTGAAGAGTAAACAAATATTCTAACAAACTACTATGACATAAGTTGATTTTCTGTTCTCAATCACTACCATTGTGGATACAGCAAGTTTTGAATTAAACACCTCTCCAAGATGTAATGATCTCAGTCAAGAACGTTTTAATTAAATTAAGAGATTGAAACTTTTGTTTTTGACAGGGCATGAATAAATCAGCAAGAGGTGAATCTGGTTCAGTGAAAAGCTTGATCCAGAGAAATAGTCTGGCAAATAATTAAAATTGTGTTGATCAACACAACAGTGCTCAAATGGAACAGTAAATATTTTGTCAGGGGATGCTAAAACATAATGTACTACCCAGATTTCAAAGTATTGTTATGAGGAGATGGGCCTTTGCCTGTGGAACAAGAGTCTCTGATGAGGAGGTCACGTATTCCACTGGTGCCAGACCTTGGTTCTGTCACCCTGTGTTTGAGCTGACAGATGAGAATGTTGGGGTATTTCATCAGCTGTATTAGCAACATTTTGGGAGGGCTAGATGCACTGGGGGTCTGTCTGATAGGACTTGTACAGGGTTTGTTGTCTGCAGCTTGCAGACTCCTCCTGGCTACTCATCCACCATCCCTGGAGCTGCAATATACTACATTTACTATTGCCTTTTGTTTAACTGGCAGAATAAACAGGACTGGACATCTATCCACAGCAACAGATTTATGTGTATAAAAACTTTATGATCAACATACTCAAATCAACCAAAAAGCATCTGTCTGGCTCCCTGATTTTAAGTTAGTACCTTGTTTTGAAACACACGTGCACAAACACACGTGTCTGGATAGTTAATCAGTCAAATTACCTAGGAAGTAGATTTTGAGTATTGAATATATTATGAGCTTCCAAGAAATATGTTTATCCAAAATACCTATCTGGCATCAGTATAAAGTTCTCAAGGTTAAAGTGACTTAAGGATCCAAACTGCAGAAGCTCACTTATACACTAGACAATATCTCTTTTCATATTCTTTAAACCACTGCACACCACTCTACTAATCTTAATAGTGCTCTGGAGAGTGTGGAATGGCCAAAACATGAAACAGAATAAACTAAATATACAGAAAACTGTTACATTTGCATTGCAAAACCTTGGCCTGGGTTTGAGAATAATGGAATGACAGTCTGTCCTCTAAACAATGTCCAACCTTCTTAACCTTTAAGTGTCATCTGCCTAGGCAGCCCTTAATGCTTGTTTTTACAGATGAAAATAGGGCCCATAGGACTTAAGACAGATCAAATAACTGGGCAATAACCACTGGGTTTGCTCTTAAAATAGAAGATCAAAAAAAGACAAACCAAAATAAAAGAGGTCTGATTAAGAAATGGGTTTATTTGGGTACACTGAAAGCTGCAGGACATATGAAGAGATAGAAAAAAGAGTGACCTGGTGGAATGAAAAAAAAGCTAACAAAGAAGGGAACTCCCCAAACCATGCTGTGGAAATCTTTCCTTGGTCATGTCCTGGAGGCACTAAAACAAATGCAAATGTTCTTCCAAACTCCATTCACATTCAGCTCTGTGTAGATCTGTCAGATCTCCTGCAGAATATATGAGAACTTGTACATCTCCTTGTTTTCTTCTGGCTTGCCTCCTCCTCCTCCAGGAAAGAAGTCAGCTTCTTTCATATTCAAGGAAATATGTAATATTTCCTTGTGGATGTCCACCTTTCAATTTAAATGCACCGTAAGAAGTGCAAAATTCTTAATTTTTCCTCAATTAAGTAAGAAGAATTATTTTTCTTCTTGCCCTTGCTACAACTCCACTTACAGACCATATCTAATTTCTCATGCTTATTGTCTCAACCTCTTTCAATTCCAACATATTCTTTCCAATTCTTGCAGCTAAATCTCTTTAGCAAGCCATCATAGTTTCATGTCACAAGTACTACAAGCTTCTCCACAGCCTTTTTAACCCCCACTGCCCTCTGAGAAATCAAATGACACCAAAAGAAACGTCTAAACAGGGGTTTCAATATGTTGTGTCAGAAAAAGTGGCCATTTTAGTCTGTAATACGACACTATAGAGAAAGGAGGGGGCTTTTTTAGGATATTTGTCCAGCTTTGTTGAAATAGTCAGCATTGCCCATGGAAATATATTTGCATCTTCACGGTGGGAAGATGTCTTTGTTCTCTCAATAAGTCTTGTGAACACTAATGAAAAATTTTGTCTTTCTCTTCCAGAACTGGTTTCACTGGCTTTGCCTTCCCTGCTCGTGGGATGAAGGGCAAAACACAGCAGGAAACCGAGACAATATTATTAAGTGTGCAAAGGAAAAAAATGCCATAAATATTTTGGTTGAAACAGCAGAGACATTAAAGATAAAAGTTAAATGGAAATAAAGGCAGTCAGATGGTTATTATATGTTGCTATAAAATCCAAGAGCTGTTAGAAAAGGTAGATCAGGATTTGCTTTTAAAAAAATGACAGGCCTGTAAGAAAGCAATATTTTTGATTGATAGAGATTTTAATTGCTCTGATATTTATTGGAATGACAGCTATTAGGAATTGAAGCAGTGATAAGGGATTCTCTGAAGCTTGAGGGTATTTGGATAAACACCTCAAATTTGAATGCCTATCAGAAGGTTATTATACTTATTAAAACCTTGAATTTTTCATTTGGGCTAAAAGTCTTTGGAAAGAGGTTTGCTTGGTGAATTTCTTATGAAATGATATAGATTCTGTTAGTGATGACTTTTTCTTTCTCTCCTCTTGAGAAGTATGTGCAAGCTAGGTTAGGCAGGAATTGCTGACATGCATATCTGCAGAGATTATGGTGTTAAGGACAAAAATTCATGTGGGTAAAACATGTTCCAGAAAAATATGTAGCCTTAGAATTAACAAATGGTGTTACTTCCCCTAGCAATTCAGGTTTTATTTTTAAGAGACCTAATCTGCACATGTGCTGTTTTCCATCTATGGCAACTTGTGTTTTTAGAAAGTTAATTACTTGCTTTGGATATGTAATTGGGAAATTTAGTCCTGAATTATTAACAGTTCTCCTCTGAATGCCTGATTTTTCTGTGGTCCAAAATGATTTTCAGAACTGTTGAGCATCCAAAGGAGGAGGCTCTCAGTGTGTCAGAGACCAGGGGCTGTGAGAGCTCCGAGTGTGGTCATCACATCACAGCTTTGCTGATCTATGTGTCCTTTATTATCCTACAGAGATGAAAAACGAATGGCAAAGTTATTAAAGTGGCCATTCATTATCTTTCATGCATATTTTCTCTTTTTTTAATGTTTTATTTAGTTTTTTCCACATTAAAAAGCAAGAGGGTAGAGCTCTAGTACTATTTAACCTCGTGACACTGGTCATATGAGGGTAGGGTTTTTCTTTCTTTTTTTCCCCCTTCAAATGCCATCCCAGTAACGTGATAGTCATGACCATTCATTATCATTAGCTGAACCAGTTCCCTGGGAGATGTGATAATAAAATGTTGAAATTATAAATTGATTAAGTGCATATGGTATATACTGATGGTCTAAAGTACAGGTATGCTCTGACAGAAACATTTATATGGGTACTTTGAATGAGTGGGATGGCCTATAATTAACAACTGGAATTGTTGTCCCCAGGAATATTGGAAAAGGGTGATGTGAGGAAACTGTGGCTATTTTTGGTACAGTCTAGGGTGATCATATCAGATCACAGATGAAATATAACCGTGCAACAGTAGCACTGTGCTGCTTTGTGGAGCAGCTCACATGGCCAAGGTTTTTTGAGTAGATGTGGTGAAATGCGAGGGAGTGGATCCTTCCAATGTGTGTACATGTTGTGAATCAACAGAGACATAAACTGCTACAGAAAAGGAAAAAAAAAAAAGGTGTAAAAATCAAGGCAGAAGCACAGGCAGCTGTTGCATGAGTTTGGGAAGTAAATGGAGTTCAAGGGGACATTTGAGAGAGAGAAAGGACTGCCCTGTATTGTAGAGGTGTATGGAAATGTTACAGAATTAGCTAAGAGATGCTGAGAACAGCTAGGCTGAAAAAGTCAGCATTGACAAAAAGCAAGGCTCAGCCCAGAGTTTCAAATACACATCTCCTTTAGAAATGTTATTTGCAACATGCTTCATTTCGCTCACATGTGGTTTTCTCTTTGTCAGTTTTTATCCAGTCAGCTTTCTTCTCTGCTGTACCCCTTTAAATTTCCTGTATCTTGTCCTCCTTCCCAATCTTTTCCTCTTCCTGTCCTCTCCCATTAGGTCCCTCACTGTGGGACTCAATTCATTAATGCTTGCAGTGAAATGCTTCTGAAATTCTGCACTAGAAGGGCAGAGTCTGTCTGCTAAATACATGTGGAAGCCTTCCACTGTTTTTGGTACAAAGCAGATTCCATACAATGTTCTGAATATACATTACACTATTTCAGACTCCTGAATATTTGGGAAATCTTCCTATTTGAATGTTAAACCCAGAACTGCAGCTTTGACTTGATTTCATTCTTCCATGCATGGTGAGGATACACAAGCCAATAATTAAGAATGCGAAAAACAAGCTGCAGTGGAGAGTCAATAATCCAAACACTTGTATATATCAAACCTCCAGATTGTTAGCAAATTTCTTTTTGATAACAGTCTGCTTTCTTTCTCACTGACAAAATGACATGACATAACCCTTGGCATTTGAGAAGAATATGATTGGGTTTTTTCAGATGGATTAGTTCAGGTAAGCAGTTCTGATTCAAATATTTAACAGATTGTCCATAAATCTGACATTCATGGGAAGCTGCTAATTCTGAAGTGATCATAAACACTTCACAAATGCAGAGACTTCAGTTAGCACATAACTCACTGAAGACTAGAAACTGAGATGGTTGCTTCTGACAAATCTTTCATTGATGTGTGTGTCTAACCATCAAGAATGAACAAAGAGTCAGCATGTTTCATAAAATACTCATTGTAATTCTTCTGTAAAAGTATTTGACATCTTTTTAGATTCTTTTTTCTTGGATTTACTTTTTGTTGCAATCAATCTTGATTCAATAAAATGCTCTTACCAAAACATTTTTAATAATGAAACAATGTCAGCAGTAAATTTGCATAACCAATGAGTTCTTTCATTGTTTCTTTTTGCTATAGTATTATTCTTTTCTTTGTTTCAGAGTAGTGTCTGCTAGTCAGCGTGGACCAAAGAAAATAGTTTGGTTGAAATGGATTGAAATTCTTCATTAAGGCTTAAATTTAAAACAGTTTATTGGGTAATTCTTCATAATTGCAAGGCCTCTATAGCTCTGGGTCAAAGCTAGGGGCAGCAGCAGGACTAGGGTGCAGTAGTTGGACTGTTCAGCACCAACTCCACAATTTGGAGAAGAAAAAGGCACGTTGTCTGCTAAGGAATAATAATCCTTCCTGCCACTGACAAATGCAGTGCACTCCTTAATTTTCCCTGCCCATGTAACCATGTCATTGAAGAGACAGTGGGCACTTGGGGCCAGATGTCTCTGTGAGGACCTCCACAGTGATTCTTGCCATGTCCACTGGGATTTTCCTGTTCACTGGTGGAGTAAATCAAGGACCAACCCAAAGATGAGCTACATTTTATTCTGGGGTTGAACTGCAGAGAACAGAGCATGGGTGGCCTCAGCAAGGCCCATCTCTGTGGCTGTCATGCTCTGCTGCTTTGGGACCTGTGTCCAAATCACTTTGCACCTCAGTCCAAGCCAGCAAGGCTGCTTTGGAGGTTTTCAGATCCACGTGGCCTCCAGTGAAGGCTTAGACAGGGCTGCTGGGATGGGGTGGGTGTGCTTTGAGCTCCCTCCAGACGGCTGAATTCAATCGCTTTGATTGCTTTTCCGCTCTGCTTGGGGTCTTAATACCTTCTAAAGTCATTCTGTCCCCTTCCAAAGTGAGTGGCACTCACAAAGCCAGCCACATCTTGTGTTTAAACATGTCTTGTAGCAAACTCTGTGTGGTGTCCAGCGGCTTTCCCAAATTCTGTCAAAATGCTCAAAATTGATTTTTCCCAAATTTGCCCATAGGTATGTGGACAAGGGGACCTGAAAGAAGACTGGTAATGGCTTCCCCACATATTTTGCAGAAGGCATAAGGATAAATTCCCTCATCTTTTTTAAAATAGTTTTAACTCTGATTCTTCTACTGCTATGACTAGAAGCTTCCTTTATATTGTCCAAAATAGTGGTGTTTTGAAATAATCCAGATCTGTGGGTGCAGCTAATGAGGAGAGTAAAACACAAGATGCAAACTTCAGAAAAAGATTAAAAATATACTATGGAAATAGCCTGTCTAGGTTTTGACAGATGAAATTTGAAGACAAATGATTTGTCTTTCAAGCAAAGGCATTTTTAAAAGAAAATTTAAATGTAATGCATGAGGAAGAGTTGTGCTGATCTGAAAGGAGGATTAACTGATGTGATCTTGATCATAGGGGTCATTATACTTCTGCCTTGGAAAAAAATAAAACAAACAAAAAATGTTAACAGGAGGTCAGGGCAGTGGCTTTTAGCAGCTCAGCCCATGGAGGGGAAAATGTGATGTACAGAACTGCAGAATGTAGGAATGGCCTGATTGTGGGAGATTTATGGGCTTTGTGGGGAGCAGAGGGCCATGTTGCATTTCTAACACTGTCCTGCCTTTCACAGACCTGGTGAAGGAGAGCAGCCAGAAACAGCCTTCCCCAGAAATGTTCCCTGGAATAGGAGCTGGGGTGAAAACTATCTGGATCTCTGGTTTGACTTAACAATCAGGTCATGCTGGAGCTGTGATGTTCCAGTCACTTCTGCAGCAAAAACCTTTGTATGGAATAAAAAAAGAAAAAAAAAAAAAGAAAATAGAGGGCTGCTAGATTGATAAAATTGCTCATCACATAATCTTGTAGTGCTGCTCCGACAGAGAAATGTATAACAATATGTGCAATTTATTGATAAATGTCAGCCTAAATAGTCTGCAAGAGAAGGGGGGAGCAGAAAGCTATACATTTCCCACAAGCACCCCCTCAGGCAGCAGCTTGAGCAAATACAATACATGCAATGCAATAAACTAAGATTATGGGACTTCACTGCAGACAAGTGTGGCCTTCACCGTAGGCTAAGTAGGCAGTCACCTCAGCACTATATTTAAAGGGGCACTGGAATAACAGAGATAACATGGTCATTCTCCAGTACTCCTGTTCAGACCAACTCTGCTACGACTGTTTCAATAACACTTGTCTTTCCATCTGATGGGATCCCTCTGTCATTTTTATGTAGAACCTCGGGACTGGCACGTCCCGGCGGTGCTCACATGCAGGATTTCACAGCAGGATTTTCCAGGGCAGGAGGCTGAGCTTGAGTTACAGCACAGCTCCAGCTCCCAGCCCCTCCAGCCTGGCCTTGCCTCTCTGGGCTCTCCATGTGGGGTTTGAGCTCAGAGCTGGGGCACTCTCGAGTACCCAAACCCAAGGTGGGCTCCCCACAGTCAGGGGACAATTTTGGCACATTTTAGCACAAGGCTCCAGACCAAAGGGATTCACTACAGGGAGTGGAGCATTAAGGACTGTTTCAGTCTTTCAGCAACACATGACCAAAGACAGGCTGAGGGAGTTTTCAGACAAAGAAATCAGCTGCAGTCTGAGGGTACAAATGCCACTTTCACTGTGGGGATGATGGGGCTTATGCTATTATCTTGGTCCAGTTCAATTCCTTCTTGTTGCAGGGCTGCATTTCAGTAAGTAACACAAAATGACTGCAATCAGACTCTACCTTCCTGCAGGAAAACGAAATTTTGAGGTGACAAAATGACAACATCTGGCCTAAATAACAATTTGAAGAGGATATTCTAAGCTTACGTTGTCAGACCCCTCAGGAAACATGGATTTTCTCACTGGTTGCAAATGTAAGCAGCCAAATACTATAAAACAGATTTCTTTCTTTTTATATGAGGACTCTTGTAGGCGAAAGTCCCTCTGAAAACTGCATGAAACTGAAGCACCCCAAGCACTTAAAAAACATCCAGTTATTGGCTACTTATAAGGCAGCTCAGATTTGGAAAGGATCACAGTCCTGCATGTGAGATTTGGGGTGCTTTATAATGACACATGAAACAAATCCCTAAAATAAAGAATTTCAATATAAATAGGTTGTTCTCCTGCTGTTCTGGGGCCTAAGGAGACTTTGTCCATGTAGGCCTGCTAAAATACGTATGAGCTCAGGTACTTGTTTTTGATACTGACTAGACAGAGAAGCATAAATCAGTTTTTTCCTCCTTACTGCTGTTTTCCTCAGTCAGCTCTCCCATAATGCCTCTGCAGGAGCTGACAGCTGGATGCAGCACAAGACCCTGCTGGACAACTGTCAGGTTTGTTGAAGGATATTAAAGAGAACTTGATCATGTGTCAGCTCTCTTCAAAATACACTCACATTGGAAAAGTGATATATCTGTCAAAGCAAGGACTTCAGCATTTGGCAGAACAGGCCATTTTCACAAACAAAACTGTCCAATTACATTAGGGGGCATGAACTTCAGGTGTGTATGCCAGGGACAGAAAGATCTGCAGCCACACATCACAGACACTGTCTCCTTAAGCCATATGGTTGGATGTGGGCTGCATCTCAAGCATAGTTTCTTTATGCTTCCTAGATTAGGAATTAATTTAAAATTATCAGAAACATAAATTGCTGCTTTGAACTTCTACATGAACTTTTTTTTTTAATTTTTTTTTTTTTTATTTCACTGAAGGCTGCCAAGAATTCATTTTAGGAGAGAGAGAGAGAGAGAGAGAGTGGAAAATTTATCAAGTTTGATTAGATGATTAAGAACTAAGCTGTGGAACAGAAATACTTCTTTCTTGTTTTGTTTTTTAAATGCTTTTAGGAAGACTAGTGTGAGTTTTGATTAAATAGCATCATTGGTTAGGAAACAAATTGTGCCTGAGAGAATAACAGCAAAGACTTTTTCTTGGAAATATGTTATAGTTGAGTTTAGGTCTTTCTTGGCTCACACAGAAATGCAGACATTTGGTGGGAGTGCGCTTTCAAGTTGAAACCGCTTGTATCACACACAATATCATGTGTGTGGGGAACTGTTACATCTAAGTTCAAGAAAACCATCAAGATTCAGTGATGAGGATGGAAACTGTCTTGATCACATTGTTTATGCCAAAATGCTCATTTTTTGTGTGTAAGAAATTTCAGGCTTCATCTGTGTGTGGAGGTAAAGCACTGCAGTGTAGTACAGAGTCCTGCCGTGTTAGACAGGCAGAATTTACAAAGGATGAGCTCAGTTTTGGGAGTCGTTTTAGGAGATCCTACAGTGAATTTACCTTTTTTAGCTTCATTATAACTCTACTGAAGAATTGTCAGCATTTCTGCAACCTTTCAAATATAAATCATGATAAGATTTCACAATGAAAATGTGAAAAACATGACATTAAGTTTCTTATTTCAACTAAACATCTGGGCTAAATTTTATGACTTTTACCTTGTGCAATACCACCAAAGGCTGTTCATTAAAATGACAGCTCTCAATATTATTTTTTCCCTTTTCTTTCTAAATTTGCAGAAGCAAAATACCACTTTCATTAAGAAAATTATTTATTTTAAATTAAAATAGTAAGTCTTCTTTCTTCTTTTCTGGGAAAGGGAATTCAACATGAACTCAGTTCCAGGAGAACAAACATCTTTTCTTTGTGTCCTGGTTACTTTGTGTTTTCTTAGCCAAATTCAGGAGAGGAAAACTAACAGATAGTTATAGGATTTTTTAGTCAAATAAAGGAATAAATCTGTACATATACAGACACACACACACTTACACACATGTGCACTTATCCATCCTCTCCATTAACAAAATCATCCTTTTCCTTTACTTTGTCTTCACATGCAAAAATGGTGCCTTTCTACAGCAAAAGTAACACACAGCTGCAGAACTACCTGGTTTTAAACCTTTGTGGGGACAACAGAGTGGTTTGCTGTGAGCTTTTTGTGCAAGATTGACAGTGTGCCTGTGAGTGCTGGGGCTTTGAGTTCACCAGCTGCCTTGTAGTAGCCACTAGAGGCTGTGAATTAGCCATATGAGCTTGCTGGGTAAGCCACAAAAGTTTTTGGTTTCTTGGTCCATGAAAGCCAATGTAGATGAATAGCTCTATACCTTCTTTTTGAGGCTCTCATCAAATTTAGAAAAGACATTTCTA
Source organism: Parus major (assembly GCF_001522545.3). NCBI lineage: Eukaryota > Metazoa > Chordata > Aves > Passeriformes > Paridae > Parus > Parus major. Next base: position 14,924,221 of record NC_031780.1, on the reverse strand, counting down.
CAGTTGCAGTACTAATTGTATGTTTTCAAGATTGTTTTAATTCACAGCTAGATTTGTCTTTTTTTTTTCTTGTAAGATCTCTGGGAAACAATAGAAAGAACCCTTCATTGTCTCCACCTAGTCTTTTGTGTCATTGCCCTGATGGATGTAACCCACATTTTGAGAAATAGGCACTATTCTGTGTTATTACATTTGTTTCAAAATCCTCCTCTAAAAGTAGCTTAATTTCTGTAGAGCTGACATTATGATTGATAGGAATTTCTACATCACAGTCAGTAATCCTTAAGAAACTAAATACCTAAGTGGAAACAGTTGTAGTAAGAGCTTTTAACTGTATGTCCATGATAGCTGCACAGTAATGTGGTGACATGTCACCATGACAATGATGTGACATGTCACCTCACACAATGACATGTGACAGCCACAGAGTAACTCTGGCACTGCGGGATAAATCACAGTTTGTGTGTAACTGCTCTCTGGCTGCTGATCCACTTCTGGGACAGACACAGCACTTCTGAATTCTAATTAGCTCCAAACCTCTCTGTTTCAAATCCACTGGCCAACTCATAGTGGAGTGGGTGATGATGTTAAGAGAGATTTGAGGGACTTGAACTTATTTGTATAGAAACCTTCAGCACAGGCCTGGTATAGGGCTTTTCTGCTTGTCTGCAGCAGGGCCTAGGGGAGCTCCAGCTGGGGACCCACACCTGTTAATCCTGCCCTGTGCAGGCTGGTTAGAGGGCTCAGGAGTGGATCATTTCTGATCCCTCATTCCCAGTTCTCCACAGGACAGATGAGTTAGAGTGGGTGCAGTGTTGAGGGGCCATGGGCAGCTCTGTTGCTGGCTGAGGAGCAGGATTTGGTCCTTGTCCTGCAAGAAGCACAGGTGCTCTGAGCTTTGGGGGGACTGGGGAGCTCCCCAGCCTCACCTCTCTGCTCCTCAGGAGTCAGTCTGCTCTGCTGGCACTATCCAAATCAAACAGCCTTTTCTGCTTGTTTGAAATCATCCAAACACTGTTATGAGTGTTTTGGTAATGTGCTCTGAGAGAAACTTTGCAAAAGCAGAGGAGCACTGTCTCCAACCTGCCCAGGCTGGCACTTGGGGGAGATGCTGGGCTCTGTATCATTGCCAGGACACAAGCAGTTCTGCCTGTGTGGACACATACACACACAGCTTTTTGGCATCCAAACCACTTGGAAGTCTAAAAGTAACACCCAGCTGAACCTGAATTCAGCAGTGTGTTTAAATTACATCTGAACCACTTTTTTTCCTCCAAATTTTCAACTATAACATTTCAAAATACTTTCTTTAATTGTCAATACAAAATATATTGCATATATGAATAGCCCCTGAAGTTCTTGTATATTTATTTTATTGGCATTTATGATAGTTGTGTGGTAGTATTTACTGTCCACAAATAGCAGAACATATCCAACCTTTGGTGGGAAACTTTAATACCTCTTTTTCCCTCCTCATCTTTCTATATGTATAGGAACCATGACAATAGAGAACTCCACTGCCAGTACAATTTCAGCTTCAGAGTAACCTCAGCTGACATGACGATTTGAGATATTCACGGTTATGGCTATGTCAGGCTCTTCACAAGCTTCAGTTAGTGGAATAGCTCCTCCAGTTGACAGATGACTTGCCAGAAAATACAAGGGGATCTTAAATTTTAGCTCTCCCTCTGCTTTGTTCCATAATTTAATCTCTTAATTGGCATGCAGAGTATGTCCCTTTATTTAATGAGCTGTGTGTGACCTACACTGGGTTTTAGTGAAGATCTTGACGCATGTGATGCTCAGCTCCCAGCCAGAACTAAAGGCTCACCATGTAAGGCTCAACAAGTGCTGGGAGAAGGTGAGTGAAGAACAACAAAAAAATCAAGGTTACAAGCAGTAAGACCTTTTACTAAAGTTGAGTTATAGGACCTGCTATTTTAGTAATGTGAAAAGAGTGAAAGGCTCATAGATTTACCTGGGTATCCCTGAGCTGAGGTGGTGTGAGGAGAAATGCTGGTCTGTCATCTGCAAGAGCTGGAAGCTCAAATCTTTCAATCCTTCTTTCACCACATTCTGGGTTTGCTCCCCAGTATAGTGCACACCTGCTGAATCTCTGCTTCAGACCGGTGTCTCCACCACAAGTGGCCTTTTACCTTTAGAGCAACAAGCAGCAATGTCAGAACATGGGGGTCCTTTGGTCTCCTGGTTGGGCTGGTGGGTTCCAGGCTGAAGGGAAGGGAAGTTTGTAAACAGACAGGCTTGTGGTGGCCCCACATTGTGCTGCAGAGCTCTGGACAAGCAGAAAATCCCTGATGGACTTGTAACAGCCCTCCCTGAGCACCCTGCAGGTCCTTGAGCTACTGCAGGGCACAGGGGCTCTGGGCACCATGTCCTGGACCAGGCAGCACTGGCACCCTGGCAGCTGGAGAGTTGAGGGGGTGGTTCTCCCTGTTTGGGCACAAATCTCAGCAAGGAAGCCTGGCAGGGATTTTTAGAACTTTTTTTCAGTGCTCCAGTCCTCTCCAGGCACAAGGGGTTCCAACAAGGGTGTAAAGACTCCTGAAATGCATATTATATGTACAAACTCTATGCTTGAAAGCAAAGGGATCATCCAAAGTTTTAGGTGTGAGCCTATAAAGCTGGGAAATAGTTACCTCCTGAAATGTAGGTAATGAACATTGCTGTGGAAGCTGAGAAAAATCTGCTTGGTAAGCAAGCACTCCAAAAAAGTCAAAGCATTAGGATGGTTTAATTGGCTTAATTTACTTCCTGTTACTTTAAAATATGCCTGTTTGAGCCTTGACATTACAGCCCTTCAAGATGCTCCCTCTCTGATGCTGCATCAAAGCAGTGGTGAAGCAAGACGGGCTGTAGTTTAAAGTGGCAGCTCTAAAAATTACGGTTCTCCTCTTGCCCTCCTTAACTCCCAGCAGCAAAATCCCAGCCTGATTAGCAGACTGATTTATTTTACATAAAAATAGTAATCTCCCTTTTTGCTCGTCTCCTCCCAGTTGGTGAATTCCATTCCTGACATCTGCAATTTCATCTGGATACTGTTTTATTTTTTCTCCACACCCCACCTTCAATGCATATCGAATTGCTGGGTGCTGTTAAGTATCTGCTATATTTCACCTCAGAAGTGGGTGCATTTGGATGATGAATTGAATATTTCCTATATATGAATAATCTTCAATATCCTGCTTATATCCTTTGGGCTGAAACACATTATAGGTCACATTTTAAAACTGTTTAGGTGCTTTGTTCAAATCAGGCATTTAAATAGCTTTGAAAATCTTTCCTTCTGATACTGACTTTTATTTATTATTACCTCGTCACAGTTTCTAATTCAATTAATTAATTTTATGCCACAGTAAAGGAGAAAGATTAAGACACATTTACTATGAAGTCTTCTACCCCTCAGTTCCCCCAAGCTGAAGGCCATCTCAGGGCTGTGTTGGCATGGCCATGGCAATGTAGAACGCTGTGGGATAGCAGAGAAATGCTAGCAGGGCAGTATTTTCCTCTTTGCATTCCTATGGTTCTTGTGAGTAAAAGAAATTGCTTTGCCACGCTTCCTATCAAACAAAGGTTCTTCATTCAGGTTTCAAAGCTGGTGAAAAATCTCACAAAGTTTCAAAATGATTTTGTAAAGCCTCCAATTTTTGATGTTCTGATGGAGTGAGGGGATTTGCTTTCTCCTGTCTTCCTGAGCTCTGGACCATCAATGCATCCTGGTGTCTGTCACCAGACCCTCAGTGGTGGCTCTGAGGGGCAGGAGTTTGCCACTCCCTGGGGGTGGGCAGGGGGGATAGGGAGAAGAGTGGCCCTGGTGCTGTGCTAATTGTTTGCTGCTGCCTCAGGGTGCCCTTTGAAGAGACCATGACTTGGCAGGATGATGTTTTCTTCCTCTTCTCCCACAAAGCTTAAGTAATTTTCCAACGTTGTTTCTATTAAAGCAGAGTTGTCCCTTAAAGTAAAGCAGGGATGAGCATTTTTCTCATCCTGGTTTCTAATAAGATCAGGTGAACTTGTGGAAAGTGCCTTGAAGACTCTATTGACTGGAAGAGAATCACATTTCATGTTTGCTGAAATACTCTGTCACCCCCTCACGATCAAAATGACATTGGAGATATGAATCAGGTCATCCAACTTGCCAAACATTTTTGAAAAGAGAGTGAAAAATGCTTTCCTTTTCAGAGGATACTTAGAGGTGAAAAGGTGGAGAGCAGCAGCAGCTCTCTCTCCTGGAATCCCTTCATTGTGTTTCAGGAACACAGAGTGAGGGATCTAGACCTGGGGTAGGCTGAAATGCTTTGTGCATCCTCAGAGGAAGAGGGACAGAGGGAGTGAGAGAAAAAGAGAAAGAGGCATTATATCAAAACCAGGTGATCTTTGTTGAGTATTGAGCTGAAAGTTTTGCTCTGCATTAATCATACTAGAAACGAATTTTCATCCTACTGCATTACAGATTTCAGGAAAAAGGGCATTTAGAAAGAAGAAAAATGCAACGAAACTTGACTGAGGTATTTAATGCTGGGAGTATGTAGTGAAAACTGATCAGTTCTTCCTTTCCATGTTAAGTCCTAATATAGCAACAACCTGTCAGTCACTAAAATTAATGGGAGGTACATTTAGAACAAATGAGAGGATATCTTTCTTCACCCAGCATGTCCCCAGCCTCTGAAATTCACTACCACAGAAGATCATAAGGACCACTAGTATAGCTGGAAAAACTACAGAGGTTTATGTCCAAATACCATCACTTATACTTGCTAAAATAGGAGTGATCTAACCACATCTTATGTTCAGACTCTGCAGTGATCTTTGAACTAACTGCAAAAAAATTTGGTCCTGTGTGTTATCCAAGATAGCAGGCAGATCTACTCAGATATTTCCGTGGTTTTCTTATTTTTGTGGCTTCTACAGTTGAATTTCATTTTTTAATGCATGTTTTCCCTTTGTAAGCCATTGGGTTCTTTTACAAGATGGCTGATATTTGCTGTTAAACTTTCATTTCCCAGGAAGTTTTTTGTTTCATGCTGTAAACACCTGCATGAAAATTGAATATAAGATACTGAAGATTGATAGGCACAACTGATTTCTGCTCCAAATGAGAATACCAAGCACTTAGACACTGAGAGATCAAATTGATGACCTGTAAGAAATAAGTTCTGATTAAGAAATACCAGTTTGAGAGAAATTCCTGAAAGCAAGGAGACAAGGGAAGATGAAATACTTTTGAGAGTGAATGATGAAGTTGCTGGTTATGAGTAATTTTGAATTCCCTTTACAGTCTGTTACAGTACATCAGATCTATGGCTGATCAGAAAAAATCCTGTATTGTGACCAGGGATGTGTCAGCGCTTGGGTGATCAGTAAAAATTTGTATTATGGTTTTTCTGCATAAGCAGATACTGAATATCTGCACCTTCTCTTTTCCTGACTGCCCCCTCAGCAAAGGAGCACCTTTGGACATTCCACATGTTCTTACAGAAAACATTACATTATTGTCTTCCTCAATAGAAGCTCAGGTTATCCAGGACATCTGACTGGGATGCTGTGAACTTTAGAGCATTGCTTCAAGAAGACTCTCTGAGGGGAGCTCAAGGATGTGTTTTGGGGGCTGGTTTCAAGAACCTGACCCTGCAGACACTTATTGGCCTGAATTGTGAGTGTCTGGCTGGAGCCTCAAAGGCCAGCAGGACTTTCTGCATGACTAAATCTCAAGTAAGAAATTATTTGCAGGGTTGAGTCTTTGGTAGACAGGACTCACCTCTCTCTGGGAGGGCTGTGGGCCCTCTGAAAGCCAGACCAGGGCTGACATTTCCAAAAGCAAAGGCTCTGTCAGTGCACACTCAGGACTTTGTGCCTTCATGAGCTTCAGAGCAAAAACCCCAAGGCTGCAGGTGTTAGTGAGCAAACCTGATTTTCTTCTATGCTTCTTTGTAACTTTACTTGCCTTTGCTTCTGATGCCCTGCCTGTCCCTCCAGCTGTACCACTACAGCACAAAGACCGGTGGTAAATCGAGCCTTGATCACTTCTGGAGAAGCTGTCTGCATCTGAATTTTGGTCTCAAAAATGGCTGAAGAGGATTAGAAATTGAAGTTCCTTTACTCTGATATGATTTTTACTCTATGTTTTCAAAAAGAACTGTCAGTGTGTTTGTTCAGCTGAGTATATATGATGTTATAATTGTTTTGTTTAGTACTGTAAATATTATGTGTGATTAATCTTGTTCATGCTGGAAAGGTATTTGAGTTTCTTACCAGCCAGTATATGTTTAAGGTTTGCTTTATTTATGTGCAGAAAATGACAAATACTGTAGCTGAGGAAACAGAAAAAATGAGAGTGGTGCACTGAAAAAATAGAGGTTGAAAACTGGGAGACCAGTGCTGCTGTGCTGGGCTCTGGATGGGGGTGACACCGTGTTGTGGAGGGTCAGAGCTGAAGATTGCTGGCAATTGTCACATCCAGCCTGTGATAACAGAGAAACTAACAGCAGCCCGAGGAGCAGGATATGACCCTAAAGGCTAAGGAGAATAATCCAGAGAGCCTGCAGGAGATGTCTTCCCCAGAGTTTAAATCTTTTGTAAATAGCTTGTTCCATCACAAGTACTGATATCATGACCCTGAGCTATTGAAGTTGCTGCTTTCAATAGATCCTGGAGGCTCCATTAATACTGCTAGATCATTCACACAAGATGACATGATATTCCTTTCCTTCCCTTTTTTTCTTTTTTTTCTCTTTTTTCTTTTCTTTTCTTTTTCTTTATTTTTTTTTTTTTGGTACTTCCTGAGCAGTCTGCTCTTAGGAAAAAAAAAAAAAAAAGGAAAAAAAAAACCCCAACCCAACCAGCCTTCTCCAAGAGAGCATCTACTTAAAATGTAATAATAAATTGTACCCCATTAGGGTTAAAATAAACACAGCTACAGCCCTGCCATACTTTTGGGAAACACCGCTGTTCTATTTTATTTTAATACTGCAGGACTGTTTTGCTCTCACTCCACACCAGCCTCACAAATCACTAGTGCAGTGCTCTCACTAACTTGTCTGTATTATGTTCATTTTCTGGGTGGCAATAAATATTAGAATAAAATAAACTAAAGACTGCTGGCTGGGGCTCTGTTAGCTATCTTTATGGTTTCCACGGCAGCTGAATGACAGCTCAGGCTGGAAGCAAGCGGCCCCTTTTCACCAAGTAAATTTAGCCTTGGGAAGGATGAACATCTTCTAACTCTTGAGCTGTGATGGTTGATGCCAGTCAGTAAATCAGTCAGATTTTAATTATCGGACACATGACAGGGAGCAGTGACAGGCGGCAGTCCGCTGGAGAGCATTCCTTCAAAGCAGCTTTAAAAACAGAACAGCACTTGAAGAGGAAAACCAAGTGAACAGAACACAGTCACAGCTGAATTGCAGGACATTAATAGCGTGATGGAATTCCCTTCCTGATAATTTTAACTGCTTCTTGGCCACAGCCTTCCAGACCCAACGCAGCTTTACTGGGGATTTATTTTTTTCTAACCTGCCTTTATACAGACCTGTGGTTTTTAATAGAGTTTCACACAGTTACTTGCATAAGCAGCTGTTTGGTGCAAAGAAAGCAGTGACAGATTTATAATGCAGCAAAACCTGCTAATTGGATAGATGAAATTGCATTTCTGACAGTGGCCCCTCTATGAAAATTGGTAACATACCTCACAATGATTTGCATATGTAAGAACATGATTATTTATTATATTTTGCCTTTTATGTTGATCCTATGATTAATTCTTGGGTAATTACCTACAAACACCTCCCTGGAAGCCTCTTTAGATAATACGGGCTTGGTGGTTAGTGAAAGGTTATGGGAATTTTACAAAATCTATTTAGACAATTCTCAGGATATTTAGAAACACTTTATAGTTTCAATGTGTATTTGGGGGAAACTGGGGAATTACTATATATTAGCTATATTTTTCTTTTTTTAAGAGCCATTAAGGGAATCAAAGTCATCTTTGGAAAATATGACTGAGCTAATAAAAAGCTTAAGAAAAAACATAATAATAACATCAACAACAACAAAGCTCTTAGCTATTCAAATTAGACCAATGAGCTACCTTTGCAAGTGGGCAGCTTGCCATTATCTGTTAATTGCCATACGTGAAAAGGAAACTGAAGTGTGGCCTTAAATTGTTCTGCAGTTTCTCTTGCCCAGGTTTAAGTTCACTTGGGCTCCTGAGAGGAAGCCTCTGCTCAGGCTGGGTCCCAGGGGGTGCTGGACAGCCTTTCCCAGTCTCCAGCTGCCATGGCACACCTGGGATAACCTGTCCCCAGACCCATCCAGGGCACCAACAACGCAGCCCAACTCCAAGCACAGCTTACACCCTGCTGAGAGCATGTGGGGTGTGGAAACAAAACCAGTGTCTGACTTATTCTCAGTGAAGAACAATATTTTTTCAGCAAGTAACCCACAGCCAGATACTAATAGCCCATGCTTTGGGATCGGAACTCTCGTCTTCTATGAAAATAAATGTCTGTTCTACTGTCACAAAAATCAGTCCTCATCTGTAAATGAATCCCTCTTCCCACTGGGAATCATATTGTGCACTTGAACTTTGAGTAGTTTTTGATCTTCTAGGTTAGGCTTCAAAACTAATTTTAATTTCATTGCTTCTATGGGAAGAGCTTTACAATAGGAATACAGGTTTCCAACAAGTATATAACTGCTTAGAATTGTTGGAGTTTCTTGGTAATCATCTTCACAAAGCTAAAAAGCTTCATTTTTATTATTTGTTTTGCAAAAAGAAATCTGTAGATTGTCAAAAGTTCAGTTTTCCTTGTTTTTTTTTTTCTTTTTGTTTCTAAAATAAACAGAGGAAAGGAAAAGGAGATGTTTGGGTTTTTTTTCAATGCCTTTTTTTTCCCATCAGGTAATTCAAACATCCTCCCCAGCTGACAGGAACAGAGGCTCTACCAGCACCAACCCAAAACAGGTTTCTCAAGTACTTGTCAGCTTCCAGCTGTCCATGGTTCTTAGAGTGTGGAACATGCAATTAGTCCTGTTTAAATAAATCATGAGCCAAGGACAAGGATCAGGGCCTGCTGTGCAGGACACTGCCCTGCATACTCTGATAGCTCAGCATTCATGGCTCTGATAGCACACCCTTCACTCCACTCTGTACCTGTCCCCCAGCTGCCCAACTGCACTGGAAGACAGTCAGAAATACATGAAATACTTCCCAAACACTCCTTTCCCAGGAAAGCTATTGCTGCAATTGCTGTAGTGTCATTTTCTGCCTGAAGATGGGAGAGGATGAGGTGTTGGGAAGGCATCATTCTGCTGATTGGGAATAGGGAAAGACCTGGGAAGTGCAGCTCACTGTTAGGGCCTTGAGACATCCAGGTTTGATCACTTTGGGAGAATGAACCATGCCTCATTTAATTCTATTTGTAAATAAGGATGTATTTGAGACTGTGAAACATAGAGCAGAATCTGGGCCTCGTGTCAAATTCACTAGAGGATATTTATCTAGTCTGGACAAGTTGCTTTATTATGTTCAGATGTATGAAGCAGGTTATTCAGGTGACTAAAATAGTAAGCTGTAATTTCTACAGAAAACAGAGATTTGTAAGTAGACAGCAATATATGCCAGTGTTTTACTGTGATTATTAAATTCTGCAGGAAATGCATCGCATAATCCATACCCTTTGTGGGTTTTTACTTCTGTGTGAGCAAGGGGTTGTTCTGGCTGCAGACAAAGAAAGAAATCATCCAGCACTGAGTGTGATGTCTAAAAGACACCCCCTTTATAAGTCAGCACCCCTTGGCTAGGGGACAAATAACCCAGGTAAGGAAATAGCCCTTTCAGGAAGGTGGGAAGGTAAGGAAACAGCAGAAAGCAGATTAACTGAGATCTTTTGCCAGCATAAGTCAGCATAGCTTCACTGGAGTAGAATCAAGTAGAGATATTTTTTCTGAGAATTTTGCAGATTTCAGAAAAGAAAAGCCAGTGGAACTCAGAGGAGATTCCACATATTATTGGAAGCATATGACATCCAGAAAAGATAGCTTTCTTTAAACAGAATTTAATATTAAGGAAAGTTTGTGTGGATTTCTAAGGTAAATACACTACGGTGAATGGCAAAGTGATATTATTCACTAATACCAGATAAAAGATAAATTATATCATACCAAATGTGACAACCAAGTCCTCTCATTACAGGCAGTATTTTCACAGTCATATTTTCCTGTTCCTGGAGTTTTAGTTGACAGTGAAATATATAATCATATACTTGAGTATTCAAAGAACCTGCTTGTGATTTGCTATTCCTCATTTATGAAAAAATAAGGTTTTCTGTGAGTTTTTCTTCTCATATTGCAGTATTTTGCAGTAGATAAGAAGAGAGAAACATGGGAAATCTAAGATTAAGCCTCTAATTTAAACGATAGTGTGCCTAACTGCCAAAATTAGAATAGAATTTGAGATATCCAGGCAAGGTTTGGTTTAGAAATAGGGTCCAGGAGCAATATCTGCATACAGATTTAGGTGAGGCTCTCTCAGATACCAATCTGCTGAAAGATGTGCTGGAGAGGGGGTCACAGTTGCATTGGTCTGGGCTGTTCCCTGCTGCAAAGGGCAGGGTGACAGTCACAGCCCCTGACAGGGGGCTGAAGCCAGTTATCCTGACCTTGGTTCATTTCACTGGCCAAACTGGGCACAAATGTTACCATTTTTATAAGGATTTGCAGCCACTTTCCATCATAAATGCAAGTGCTCAAGGCACACAGTAAAGGAGGCCAGAGCCCATGTCTGGTTAACAAAATGTTTCCAGTGGCTGTCACTCAGGTTGTTCACTTCCTTATTTTCCCTTGCATCTCTGCCTCTTAAAACATGTTCTTGGGCTCAATGTGTATTTATAAATTTTAACTAACTAAGTCTAATAACAGCCTTTTGGAGGTAGAAGCTCTCTTCACCCACCACTACCGTGCAGCTGCTCTTTTAATAGTGAACAGGAAAGCTACTGAAGAGTTCTGAGCAGGAAATAAATACTGTCTTAGGCAGTTGGAAGCGTAGGTAGACAGAGAAGAGCTGGAGAGTATCCAGAAGGCTGCTGCACAGAGAAAACCACCAGGAACTCTGGTTTACATCTTATCTGAAGGCTTATTCCATTAGCAATAAAAGTTCCTCCTTTCATACCATGATTGGTCATATTGGCCCATAAAAGAAACGAGACCTCTTGAATCTCTCTCCCCATTTTCTGCAGCACCCAAGGGTGTTTTGGAGAGTCTCTGTGCAGATATAGACTGAGCTCCACACAACTTCAGCCTGAATTCTTTAAAAGTCTTAAAAATTTAAAAATCATCTCGGCAAATCCAAAACCAATCAGGGGCTGAAACCAGAAATTTCAAGTTTTATTGCCAGCCTCCAGTACAACAGTTCAAAACGTGTCTCCTAACTCTAGGTTTATCCAATCAATGCCTTTCTCTTCACAGGATAATCTGCTTGACAGTGTTGGGAAAGATGAAGTATCTGTGAGACTGCATTTAGCTGGGGCAATTTAGCATTTAGCTCAGCCAATCTGAGCTCAGCATCCATACTTCTGAGAAATGGAGCTGAGCTTTTCTGGTCCTTAACAGGACAAAGACCACCCCTGCTCATCCAGTCAGCAGAGAACTTTTGGGAGGGTTAAATTTAGAGTGTGAACACGCAATTGTGCAGTGGTGACTCCACTTTTCTTTGGTTAACCTCACAGCAGCATCAGAATGCCAGGGAAAATGGCTGGAATTGCAGAGTCTTTTGCCCTCTGCAACCTGCACACAGTCACACTGCAGTGCACGGGGACAAGGTGGTGGCACACCTACAGTAGGAAAAGACCCACTCTATTCTGTCCAAAAGAGAAGGATTTAAACTTATCTATTGCTATTATTAAAGCAAAAACTTTGCAGAAGCAAGAGCAATTGTAAGCTGCAGAACTTTCTGTAGACCTGAGCATTTAGAATGCTTCCAAGACAGAAATAGGTGCCAGAAGCTGTCTGATATATATTTTGGGTGGCATTAAATTAGTTTCACTAGCAAAAAAATGATTTGGTAGAGTAAACTATATCCATCAATGGAAAAGAAGTGGTCAGATGGGAGAGTATAATATGACTGGCTTAGGCAAAAGGCCCTTTTTCCCAATTACAATTAATTTCAGTGGACTTGGGCCTACAAGCCCCTGGCCTTGGGCACTTTTCACATCATAACAGTTGTGGGGAGGGAAAATGCAGAGATGAAATGCAGCCATTCAAAACTAGCCCAAAGCTGTTCTAGCAAATAGACAGACTTTTCTCATTTTCATGAAACCATTGAATATATGAATTTCACTGGATTCACTTTCTTGTGCCAAAGAAGTCAACATAGTTCATCCTGGCATGTTAAAAATTGGAAGAGTCTGATTGACAGAAGAGGGAGATGGCAGATTCAGAATATTCAAATCTTGCTGTTGCACAGTTCACTGCAATACAAAAGATACACACACAAAGAAATACTGCTGACAGTCCATCCATTCCACTGTGCCATATATACTTTACATTCCCTTTAAAATATTTTTTGTGGCTTTCTGTTTTACTGCCTCATAATTATCTTTTAAACTTCATATTATATTTTCATATTTTAAGCTAGATTCCTCATGGGTCATTCTTTAAAATTAGAGCCATGCAGTGCTTTTCTTCTTTTAGGGAAGATATCTTACTATATTTCTCCTCTATAAAAGGTCTCTCTCAATAATTTTTAATTTTTTGGACTGTGTCCAAAAATAAAACTTACCTCAAATCAAGGGTGTTTCATGAGAAAATGTGGTATTTAAACTTGGAACCAACAGGAAGCAAAGATATGAAACCCCAATAAAGAGCCTTTGACCAAACACCAGACTTAAATATTGCACTGAAGCATGATATACAGATGTCCAAATTATGCTTAAACAAACTGGGTCATTTTAAGGGAGGAGTCCTCTCCTGCCCATGGTGATGCGATTCTTCATACATGTGCTTTACCCTATTTCTCTACAGAATAAATGCCTTAAGATTTGCCAAAATCCAGAGAATGGGCTGAGCCCTGAAAAAAAAGCCAAGTTTTTTTGTGAGGCTAGACCAAGCAGCGCTATTTGAGGTGAGAGAGGTGTTTCATGTGCCCCTGTGACAGTGAGGGGCCACAAAACCCCACAGTAGCTCCTGCCTCTGTAGGGATTCTTGTGCCATGCAGCTCAGCTCCATTCTGCAGTTCATGGAGAAGCAGGGTAAACCTCTGGCTCCTTTTTGTTCTCTAATCCTCCTCCCCAGTGCATCTGCTGAGGGAGTGTTTTGCTTTGAAAGTTTTTAATAATAAATAGGTACAACGCTATGTCTTTATGTCAGAGAGGGCCAAGACAAAGGCACTGCCTTGCACTTATTGAAGAGATTGGTGTCGACCCCCAGCTGCTGTGGGATTTCAGTCAGGGCCCCTTCCTGTGGAAAGGTGGTAGCAATAGTCCCTTGCTTCTTTTCTTTGTGCAGGAGACATGGAGAACTTCCCTGGGTGCTGCCCTGAGGAGGAAGCCCTGACCCAGCCATGGAAGGCAGCCCTAAAAGGAGGACAGCTGGGAGGTGAACAGATCTCCTCCACACTCCTGTCAACGTCTCGGGAAATTTCAGGTAGGATTCTGGCAGAGAGCTGAATGTGAATTCAGAAATGCTTCATCTGGGAAGTGCAGGGAAGCAAACAGCTGGGAAATTCCTAGATTTCTGTTAAATTGTGAGAACCATTTGTTGTGGACAAGAAGTATGTATGTATGTTTGTGTGTATGTGTGTGTGTGTGTATGTATGTATGTGTGTATGTGTGTATGTGTGTATATATGTATGTATGTGTGTATGTGTGTATATATGTATGTATGTATTTATTCATTTTACTCCAGGGAAATGAGAAACACATTTTATGCCAAGATAGGCAGCACAGGCAATCTAAATATTAGGAGAGCACGTGCATGTATTCCTTTGAGGCTGCCCTCAGCTGGCCATACGCACCACCCTAGAAGGGGAAGCCTTGATTGGTCAAGATTTCAGGTATGTTATGAAATATTGAATATGAAATATGAATATCTCCATTCTTGCATTTCTTAGCTCTGAGGCACTCCCTAAGTAACTCAAGTCACAGCAGTGTGAGACCTCAAAACTCAGTCCAGCAGCCAAAGCTCCTTGATGACAAATGGGCCCTGCTTGGGCACCTGCTTGGTGAGGAAAGCTGGTGAGTCCTGTCTGGTCCTGAGCTCAGTCAGAACCCTTCAAACAGTGCCAGCTAATACAGCTCCTCATCTTCTGCTTTATTTGCCATTAATCCTTCCTCGAGTTTTCCTGTGTTCTGCATAGTCTCTCATTTGAACTGCTGCTCTCTTTGGCAAGCTGCAGTGTTTTCAAATGCAGGTTAGAGCAGGTATTTCCCAAAGCAGATAGTGCACATTCTTCTGGGAACCCTTTATAGCATGTGCTCTACTGAGGTCTGGCAGCTCTGGTTTGCCATTTCATTTTAGGATTAAACATTTTATCTTAAGCCATCAAAAAAGCCCTCCTTTACAAGGCTAAATAGAACACTTCACATGAAACCTTTCCTATGAAAAGGAGGTTTCTGGATATGAGATATATAGTAATTAATGCTGCTTGATAGAATCTATAAATGTACACTGTAGCAATGCTATTTGCTTTAAGTACTACTCTAAGCAGAAAAAGGCGATGAATCCCCCTTCCAGTGTCTGATTTTATGTTTAAGAGCTAATGAACTGAATTCTTCGTAAACATTGGCAAAAGATGCAAATGAACAGACAGATTCTCCAAATGCAAAGGGACACATGAGAAAGAGCTAATTTCACACAATTGACACTCTAACCTTTTTGGATCAGTGGAATTAGAGGCTGATTAATCTGCCATGATTAGCATTTATTGAAGCTTTTGACACTGCCGCATTGTTTTTCTTTTCCTTTTCTTTTGTGTCTCTGAGAGTTAACAGTTTATAATACATTTAACTACCAGTCCATCACCCTGACAGGGTCATAGCTTTCCTTTATGGACTTTTAAAATTAATAACAGACAGTTCTATTTTGACATGCCCTTGCTTCTGCTGCAGAACTCGGCTGTTTAATTGTAGAGCTGGCCTCTTGTGGCCAAATGCTCCCAATGTTTAGCAAGGGTTGAAAATATGGATGTTAGGAGAAAAACTGGCAGATGGCTGACAAGGCATTTTTACTCATAACACACCAGTAAAACTTTAACTCAGAAGATTTAGTGCTAGAGCTTTGCAGTCAGCAAGCTGCAGCCATATGCAGATTTTTTTTTTCGAACTTCTAAACTGATGGTTTTGCAAAGTGTGCATAAGCAGCCTTTATTGATTATGATGTTAAAAATTGAAAGCGTCAGTATCATTTAGCTTGAGACACTTTTAAAGAAAAAATGAACATTCGTTTTCATTATGAATTCCTGATAGGCCAGACACTAGTAAGGTCTATGATCTTTATTTTTTAGAACTAAAGCAAGGAACACTCTTGCTATGCTTTTTTTTTTTTTTTTTTTCCCCTAGAAGAAATGCTGTATATATGAATCAAACAGCACCTAACATATATACAGTAACTGTTGGTTCTTACACATTCATAGACTCCAGATGATGTCCCGACCCATGAAAGTGACTTGTTAGCTGGGTATAAAATCACAGACACCATAAGCCTGGGTGATAGCTTCACAGCCCAACTTTCAGACACAAGTTAGTATTTATAACACTCTCAGTACCTATCTATCACCGCAAAAAGCGTGTTAAATAACTTTAAAGGCCTGACAAACCCACAAAACTAGGAAATGAAGATTTATGGGTGCACAGTCCATGAATTCATTCTATTGTGCCCAGGTGTTACAGCACACACTGCAATGGCATACGTTTGCTTCAGTTAAACTGTGAAGTGATGCAAGTACATTATCACAGGTATCCTGCAGTGGCCAGGCAACACTCCCCACCATTTTTTCCATTAAATGCAGCCAAATGTTGTGCTTGGTCATGAAACATGCTATATAGTAGCTGTTTACTTACATCCTTTCTCTGTGTTTCTGTGCCACAAGACATTACTTCATATATATCAGCTAATTATAAACATACCTTACACGAAAAAGCCAGAAATACGTTTTCCTTAGAAGCTCAAAAAAACCCAAAAAAATCATATTGCTTAGTATAAGCCTACAAAGAACCACATAATTTTTTAGTGAAGTAAATAAAAACAAAAAAAAGAGAAAAATACATGATTTTCATAGTTTTGTGAGCCATCTCTCTTTCCTAAACACAACCTGGATACAAAAACACCCCAAATGTGCATTTTCCACTGCAGCTGAGCCTCAAATTTATCTGTGTAAAACAATATTTGTAGGTAGAAGAGGAATAATTATGCATCTAAATATCTGTGCTCACATGGAAGAGCCTGCACTGGATGAGTGGCATGCAGGATGGTGCATTCTTTGCACACACACCCCTTGCACTGGCCAGGGCAGTACTGCCTCCCCTGACAAAGTTTTACCTGAAATCCCTTTTAGGAAGATGCATTGGAATCGGAATTCCCTTAAACCCTCAAGCACAGTGGTGCAATTATATCATAAATCAAATTAATTAAACAGTGTTTACATCTATCAGGGCCTCCAAGAGCTCTGACAAATTCTGCTCTGTCTGCAAGTCAAAGAGAAGCTAAATGGTAGGGACAGAGGCCCCTCAGAGCCACGGCTGGTCAGGGCAGTCCATTGCTGGGGGATCTGCTCTTGAAATAACGAGGCTGGAGACCACCTCTAACAGCTCCCTCAGGGCAGGCCTTCCTTATTTTCCAGCCTTCCCCTCCTGGTGAAGGGCTGCTTCTCCTCGCTCCCTGTGTCTCCACTCCCACGCAGCCAGAGAGGGCTGTGTCCTGCACAGGGCATCCCCACCCAGCCTCTGCTGTCCTTGATGCACTCATTTTCCCAGTTTACTCCCATTTTCAGTTCCACTGATGGCCTGTGGACATCTGGCACAGCCATCCCAAACCTCTGCTCCACCTCTGGGCTGGACAGCAATGGTTTCTGCTGACATCTTGCAAGAAAGAGTGAGGCGAGGAGCCTGATGCTTCTGCAAGAGAGCAGTGGGCACCTCACCTTCCCCAGAGCCCCGGGTCTGCCTTACAGGACAGTTTTGAGAAGGGTGTGGTGCTCTCCTGTCAGGTTTCTGGGAGCCAGTGGGTTTATCTGGAGCCCTCCTGGTCTCCACACACCTCCAATGCCCCAGGGAGAGGAAGGGAGCAGCCCTATATGCCAAGGAGGGCTGAGGTTCAACCTTGTAGCAGGGGGCACTTGTGAGAAGGGTGGGAGGAAGTGGGGTTACGAGGGAGGAAGAGATTCATTGTGTAAAACAACCAAGAAAACCAAAGGAAAACCAAAGGAAAACTAAAGGAAAACTAAAGGAAAACCAAAGGAAAACCAAAGGAAAACCTTCTTTGTGAGAGACTGAAACAAAATGGGGACAATGTTTTGTAAACCCTTTGGGTTGCAGCAGCAGTGCTGATAGCATCAGCAGGTCACCTGACTCTGTAATTTCATGTTACCAATTACTGCAGTCGAATTGATTACATGATCTAAATCCATGTGTATTACCTGAGCGTGTGGCCCCTGGTGTTTTGAACACTTATGCATAAAGATTGCTATAATTCTCGTTAATAGTCATTGCAGTTCATCTATCGCTCATCTATAATCTCTTGAAGATATAATAGGAATAATTACCATGAGGCACAATGGGGAAACGGAGTCTAACACCCTGACTGAGGCTGAATCACACCAGAGCCTGCATTAGTCAAGCTTCGACTGAGGAATGCTTGAAAATTTTCCAGTGAGTCAAACCTGCTGAAAACCTGGCTGAGTTCCCTTCCTTGTGAAACTTTCCAAAGATTTGCCCTGCTCTTTGCTCTTTCCTCATTTCCTCTGAGGAAGATATTGCAAGGGCAGGAGTTCATTTTGCCAAATAAATATTATTCAATACTGGGGAACTATTGGCATTTCTGAACCTAGAGAAAAAAAAAATCTTTTTAAGAGTCAGGATTTCTTGCTCCCTTAGTACCTTGCCAGCTCCAGGCTGTGCCAAAGCCACTATTGCCAAGGGGATAATGAGGTAATGTGCCTGGGTGATAAAATTCTGGCTTTCTGGCTTGTGGCCCGAGATAGAAGATGGCACACACCTAAGTTCATATGAAAAGGCAGCGTGGGACCTTTCAGGAGGCTTTCCACATTAAAAATACTGTATCAGATTAGGAAAAAAGAAAAGACCCAAGAATTAAAATGTCCTTTAACTGCTTATAAACTGAAAAGAAACTCCAGTTGTGGAACACTGGGCCATGCCTAATCCAAAGTCTGCCTTAACTAATGCTTGTTGGATGTTGAATTACAACAGAAAGCCTATGTTAATGCATGTGAGAGCCACATGAATATCAAACAAATTCATTATGATCAGTGCTATTACAGTGAATACCAAATGAGTTTGTAATGATGGAACAATGAAACTGTTACTGATAGATTTTATTTCTGCAACAAATCCTCTGTATAAGGGTCCACTCCTGCAGTATTAATTCTAATATAAGGCTGCATCAGAATATTAGCATCATCAGATAAATTATACCTTTCAATATTCTGAACTATATGGTTCAACCTTTTTTTCCCATCAGTACATAATTTTTTTTTAATCTCAATTTTTCCTTAAAATTTGATGACTATTGTAAAGGGGTAACACTTTATTTAAGTATCCAATCATTAGGAATTCATTTAGTATTCATTGCAATAACAGTAATACAATAGAATCCAATGAATAAGGAATTCATTTAGAGTTCATATAGATATGATACCTACTTTTCTAGAAGAGTTCCACTCTAATTCAGCATTAGTTTAGCATTATTTAATGGATACTTTATTTTAAGTGTACTGGTAAAGATGACTTAATTGCTACACTAAGATATTTAGATTTTTTTATATTTTTTTAACTTAAGGCTTAAGGTATATGGCAAATTCAACAGAATATTATACAAGAATTTCAGACTCATGCATCAGCTTTCTGAAAACATTTGAAAGAAAATCTGAGCATCCTTTTTTCCCTGATTAGTATTGATATATTTACAATTACAGATTGCAATAATTCTTGGATAATACAATGTATACCTGCTTTTTGAATAACTGATTTCTGTATTGAACCCTAAAGCACAATCTTTTTTTTTTTCATTATCATGAAGGACTCCTAATGTATAAATTGCAACTGTAGAAACAAAGGCAAGTCAAGCCTTCCCCCAGATTCTGATTTTCAAAGTCAGAAAAGAGCTGCATCAGTGTTCAACTCTCCCATATGGTGTAAGTAAATCGAAGAAATGCCCCTATTCAGCAGGGGCAACCTTGGAGATAACCTCTCCTTCCTCTTTAAATTCCTGCCTCCCAGCCATTAGTGATGGGTACCAGCAAATTGCAGCCACATCACCAAATCTGACAAAGTTACCCTCAACCCAGAAGGATTATGATGATTTGCCTATAATTTCTGGACTTCAGCAAACCCACAAATGCATTTATGAAGTACCGACTATCCTTTCAGCTAACTCTTCATTAAAATGTATTTAGATGTCCTTCAATAGAAAAAAAAAAAAAATCATCTTACAGTGAAACTCAAACTGGCTGATTCCCAGGCTTACAGTTACTTTCCTATCAAGAATTAATGCAATATCATGCACACACCATTACTGAAAAATTCTACGCTGTTTTTTGCCAAGTGTTCCTATATAACAGTTTTATCACAAGTCTGACAGCCGCCATAAAAATTCCAGGCATTCTATATCAACAGCCCTCTTTGTACTAAGTTATTAAACATTAAATTTTTATTCGTCATTTGTATTCTGTTATGCAAAATAAGCTCCTTGATAAGATGTGTCTTCTTAATTGGGCCCTTGATGCTTCTTGGATCGGAGTTGTCAGATTAGCTGGAAGAAGAGGCTCTGCATTGAGCCAGCTCGCTACCAGGAGACCAATAGCTTTGTAACAACGATATTAAGTTAGAGGGGCCAAATGGAGGGCAGCACTAGGCTCAGGTGAGACTCTACATCTGTGCATGTCTTATGCTCAGGCACTTTTCTCATAGCATCAGCAGGGCTGATGGAAATAGATTTGTTTGTTGTTTACAGCATGCAGCTGTGGATGCTGCTGCATGGGAGTTGTATAAGATTGAAGCAAATTTGTACTGAGACTAAAATATTGAGCTTTTCTCCAGTCAGCAGTCTCTGGAATCTTATTGTTGAAAACTTTATCTAGTTGTAACCCTCCCCAGGGTGATTTTGGTTTGCAGCTGCCCTGCTCTCTCTCACTGCCTGTCCCACACTGCCTTTGCATCAGCCAGCACAGGAGTGGGCTCCTGGTACAGGAGGGAGTGACTGGGCCAGGCAGAATTAATGACAACTGGAACAAGCATTTTGTACACTGGGTTTTCCAGAAAGCTTTTTGATTCCCACAAATCCCTGAGACAGCTGTCATTAGGAGACATCATTATTTTCTTCCCCTTTAGCTACAACCTGAAGAAAGGGTTCAACATTTAGTGTGGCACTTGGTGGCAAAGCATAAGAAATCTATAAGCACGTGGTGAAAAAAAAAGAGAGCCCTCATCAAAATTTAGGATTTATGATTTTCATAAGGTAGACCAGTTTCTGACAGAAGTGTGTTTCCAGGCTAGTGCTAGAAATTTAATTGATTAAGGCTTCTGATATTTGTTTGATTGAATTCTCCTGTAATTCTGAAAAAAAATTACTCCCTCATTTTATCAGTTACTGCCTGTGTTACAGGCAGGCATGGAGACCTCACCAACATCTGAGCTTTGAGCAGAAGGTGCAGAGCTGCTGCCTCATTAGAGCAGCTGGGCCAGGAGAGTGTGAAGGGAGCCACATTTCCAGTTTGCAGATGGGAACAGGGGGTCAGTGATATGACCAAAGTCACACTCAGGCTGTGGCTGAGTGACCCAGGGAAACTTCTCCCATTTCAACCATCAGACCTTCTCCCTGTCATAATTAAAGAAGGTTTATTCAGTATTTACCAAACAACTGTATTTCAGGATGTTGGCTGACCTGCCCGAGCACAGTGCTTTGTTTTCCTAAACAATGTAGATCCTTCTGTAATTTTCATCTCAGACACTGTGGATTTTTTTTTTCAGATTTTTGGCACAAAAAACCTTAGAAATATTGGCATGCAATATTATGGGGATTAAACAACCTATTACTGTGAGATTCTTTTGGATTATTATCTAGGAAAGGTTTAGAGTTTTTAATATGGACTTTTTTGTAAGAAAATCTTTCAAAGTCTTTCAAATGAGTACAAGCCCTTATCCAATGTACTGGTGTACATTTTCATTTCAGTACACCTGCTGTAGTTTAGCTTATGGTTAATGCAGAAGAATAGAGAGCAGTTTCAGCTCTTCTACTAACTTCTCTTTAGCCACAGAGATTTTTTTTTTAAGTATTTCACCTTTACAGGGCATTTGACTGAAGTTTTAATATCCACCTGGAGAAACAATTTCTTTAGAAGAAAGGTGTAACACTGAGTGCTGTATTAACCCTACACAGAGCTGTCTAGTTCTGAAAGAAGGCCTTCTGCAAATCTCTGTGTGTTTGCTCACACGCGTCCCCACGCAGGCTGCATAACTACAAGGCTGTTGTGGATCACTGGGTATTGCAGCAGCAGGACTGAGAATATTAGTTTGCACCTAGCATGTTCTGTGTTTTTAGCTGGGACAAGGGTCAAACAGCAGAAGTGTGGTAGGGGAAAAAGGCAGCTGTAACATCCAAAGACATTACAAAGATGTACAGAGACATCCTTTCTGTTATGTATGCAAACACCTGCATGCTTTCTTTCAGGCTAAGGACAGCTGTTCCTCCTAAGAACACTCAGTGCTTGTTTCTTATCCTAAGGCCATGTATGCCAGACCTGTGCTCAAATACCTGTGTTCAAAAGTCATTCCAAAGCAATAAAAACACTGAGTGACAATGGGGAAGATGTAGTTAGTTAAGGCACATGTTCCAGCATCAGCATCTCACACAAGTCAAGGGTGAGGGAGCAGTCAGTGTTGGCAGTGCCCTTTCCACCTCTGCAGACAGCTGCAAAGAGAGGGAAGGTGTGCATTTCCAGCATGGCTCTGTTATGCATTCAGAGCATTTTCCCTGAGGCAGGCTGCAGCAGCTCACTCACTCACTCAGTGCCCCGTGCTCTGCTCAGCACAGCTGGAGCAGCCCTGTTGATGCTGGCAGCACTGTATTTCCTGGATCTGACCTCCACACCTTCTAGGAACAGCACGTTGAAGGAGCTTCTGTGCCTAATTTCCACATTTCACATGTTGTTCTGCACCTTACTGTGTTCAGAAACTGTAGTCACATCCTGCAGTTGATGGGCATGTCACTCATGCCTGGTTAGTCTGTCTGCCTGCCCTCCCCTTCCAGCTCCTCCTCAGGGTGAAGGACATGTGGCTTGGGGGCTGGCAGCTGACTAGGTGATGTGCAGGAGAGAATTGCCTGGCAAAGTCACACGCTCCAGTAGGATGGTGGCAGAGTTAGCCCCGAGCCATTGGTGCAGGACCATCTCAGCTGTCTGAGACTGCACATTATCTGCCTTCCCTTGGAGCCAGCTGTTTTAGCTGCCATTTAGCTTAGAAACGTAAGACTCCTTCCTTGACTCAGGAAAGTCTTTCTCACAGCACTTCAGACAGCTTTTGAGCCTTGTTTATAGAAAATTACAAAGATTTCTAAAGGAGGAAGAGGAGAAAGTCTTTAAATTCTGGGGGGAGCCTACTCTTATCTGCAGAACTCAAACCCACTATTTAGCTGACTAGCTAAATAGATACCTTACATTTATAATAATTCTTTCAAGATATACCAGCTAACCCATGTGATTTCAGCAGCCATGGCTCCAGCATCTGGCTGTGTTTTGACGTTTCGAAGATGTAGAGGTATTGTGTGGAATTGCAATGTTTTTGCTCAAACGTCAGTGATAATATTCCTGGCATGCCTAAGCAGTGGATATTCCTGTGCCTAGGTACCTCATTATCTGCAGATGCCATAATGAGAATATGAACGCTGTCAATCACTTTGAGACACTTGTGAAAGCAATAATATAGGAAAGCTGTCCTTGATTTTCTCTTACTGCTCTGTGTTGGTAGGCTGGGAAAATCATTGGGATGTGAGGAACTTGGACTTTGTTTGGCTTGTTCTTAACAAACTTGGATCTCTCTCAAGCCACGCTCCTTGAATACACCCAACTCATCTTTCCTTGAGAGGGAAGGACAGAACCCACAAGGAACTATTCTGTAGTCTTTCAGACAACTTCTACCTTTAAGACAGATTGTGGGCCATTTATAATGGTTCATTGAAAGTACCCATCAATGCTACATAATTCTTAATTATAGAATTAAAGTTTATGGACTCTCCCTCTCTCTTTACTTCAAGACTGCATAGGCAGCTTAGCTTCAAAGCAGAAAAATCATAACTTTCCAACCAAAAAGTAGTTGAAAATCTTGAGAACAGGCTATCCCTGGAAACCACCTTTTCATCCAGAAGGGCTTTTCCCAAGCTAGATGTGTGAAGGTTTTTAATAAGTGTTATGAAATCCCTACAGATGTAGATACAAAACATCTGCAATAGTTGACAGCTTCACAGATTTATTGAAGTTATTTCTGAACGGCATATTCTGTAAGCAAACATCTTGCGGTTCCTAATTATCAAAAGGGGAAATAGTTTGACTAGTCTCTCCTTATTTTTTGCTCATTTCAGTTTGACATCCATGGAATATTGGGTAGATAATATTAATCTTCCTTGACTCTGGTGTCTAAAAGTTAGACAATTAAGGCTGAGCTAGTTACCCTTTAAAGTCAGTGGAGTGAAACAGGCCAGTTTGTGCTAAGACAGAGTCTTAGCATTGGTCAAATGAATTGGATTTATAGACTCCACTGATGATAAAAAAAAGATATAATGCAGGCTGCATACCTGAATTTACATCCTTAACGCTGGGGGACATTGATTCCACCCGTCACTGGCCAAAATATTGCACCATACCCTCGTGTTTCCCACATCTGGCAGCATGCCTCCAGAATCTGGGGTGGCTCTCTGGGGGCACTGGCCAGGGGACTTGTCTCTCCCAGTCACTGCAAGACAGCCAGCCATATCTCCTTTGGCTTCAGCAGTGCCTGGCTGCCCCTGGTAATGTGCTGTGTGCTGGGGATGTAATGATAACTGTGTTAGGCTAGATAAAAATATAAATAGGCCTAGGGAAGGTATCTGTTTCCCTGAGGAAAGGTCACTGCATCCTTGCCCAAAGCCACTGAATGGGGTCCCAGGCTTTGGATGTCTCTGTTCTCACAGGATGAAGTGAGGGCTGCAGAGTTTTATGGAGTGTGTGCCTCTGCACAACCATTTCCAGAGGTTGCTCATGTGTTCCTCTCCTACCTTTTAATTAGTAAATTAATGAATTCAGTGCTGATTTTGCATTGCCCTTTTGAGTGTTGGAAGGCGTAATAAAGTAATCATGAATGTGTTGGTGGGAGGCTTAAAGTGGCTTAGGATTCACAGATGCTGAGGACGGTGCCCAGAGGCGGGAGGTGACACGGCAGGGTAGCAGAGCAGAGGTGTCAGACTCTGCTGCTGAATGAGTACCTGGGCAGCTGCTGGTGTTAGCAGGGTTTTGCCAATGCACCCCCCTAGACTGACCTCACTTAACAATTCTGTTAAGCTTTTTTCTGCAAATTAGTTGGACTTTCATTCTGGAGCTACTTGAACTCCTTTGTGTTTTACATCACTCTGCTGCAAGACTTTTGGGCACAGTTTGTCCCATCCTATCCTTGCATTTAACATAAATATAATTTAGCATAAAGGTGAACTTGGTTTTGTCGTTTCATCGGGGCTCTGCACTGAAATTCAAACACGGTGTGTGTTTTTACTGAATTCATTTCACCTGTATAATCTCACATTATAGTGGTATTGCCTTCCAGAGGGTCACTGCAGACTTGCACTGAGATCATTTTGTCATTGCAGGCTTGAGTGATAATAGGATTACCATAGGCATGTTTTGAAATTGTTCTGAGATTGCTGTGAGGATGTCAAGTTTCTATGCAAGTGTTTGCCTCACCAAGAGTAGCACAAACCAAGGTAGAAATCTTGAGGAATGTAAATGTGTTACAAAAAGAAACACACTTGACGCACCTTGCTCACGAAAGAAAACCATTTGTGTTTCCAGAAGTTTTGCAACAGGCATGAAAGCAAATCAGGAATGCTTGAAAGAAATGGAATATTTATCACAGGTCAGATTTACATATATAGATCAAAGTACATACACAAAAATGCAAATGGAGTAACTATCTCTGTCTATAGAAACAAATGCTGATACCAATACCTAATTAAACAGCAGCATGTGGCACTGTGGTTTATCAGAGTATATATACCCAATAATGGGGTTTGTCTGCTGGGGGTGACCAGTCAGAACCACAGGATCATTTGGGCTGGAAAAGACATCCAGGATCAACGAGTCAAACTTTGAACCTTCCTCATCTTGTCACCCAGCCCAGAGCACTGAGCGCCACGTCCAGTGATTCTGTGAACACCTCCAGGGATGGGAACTCCACCACCACTCTGGGAAGCTCCTTCCAGTGTTTCACCACCCTTTCCATGAAGAAATTCCTCCTGATGTCCAGCCTGAACCTTCCCAGGTACAGCTTGGGTCTATGTCCTCTTGTCTTGTCGCTAGTTCAAAAATTGTGCCAGCTTTTTCTATTCTTAATAAAAATGTCCCATTACCAGAATTGCCACTACAATAGTGACTGTCCTGGTATATATACAGTCATCTGTGATTTCTTTTTTGAAATTCTGGTAACTATTATATGCAGAAGTTCTGATCAAATAGAAAGTGAATGAGCCCATAAAATTAATGTCATGGAAATAAAGAATTATTACAGCATACTCAAATTTTAAACAAGTAGTGGGAAGTATTTAATTTCTGCTTATCATTTTTGATGCTGTTCTTAAGGTCTATTTAATTAAAGAAGAGCTTGTGGCTCCTTTTGGGAAAATAAAATAACTCCACCCAGAGAGGTGTATTGTATTCAATTCTATTCTAGTTCTGTCAGCTCCTTGCTTTTTTTTTCCTTTTGATTACAGGGCATATTTGCAATGTGATGTAGTGTAGCAGTATTATTCAAAAATATGGCTATTAAGCTTACCTACCATTCTGAAAGCTAGGCAAGGCTCAGATCATCCTGCATGTGTCCCCATCCAAACCTGAGCAGTGACAGATTAGCTTAGCAAAGGGCCTTGCCTGGCCGTCCCAGCTGGTTTCTGTACTCATTTCAAAAACATGTTTTCATGAAAAGCTCTTCAACTGACAGCTGAGTTGGGGGGCAAATAAAACAGTAGAACTCCTGGCAATTTAATTTTTCAATGAAAGCCTTGAGAAAAAAAAGAAAAAAAAGTTCATTGTTAAATCCGGCTCATTTTCAGCACCATTTTCTGAGTAACTCTTAAGGGTACCTCTATCTTTTACTACCAATTCCAGCTCAGAAAACACTGATATTTCAGAGAGCTCAAAGGAATTTCAGTTGGCCCTGAAGAGACTCCAGTCTACACATGGTGTGTTAAAGTGGGTCACCCCAGCATGAGACATCTGGGCTGTCCCCACACATGGGTGGTGATGTGGTGGCTGGAACTGTGGGATGAGAGCTCAGAGCTGCAGGTGCTTTAAAAACAATGATGACAAGGGCTGCAGTCAGTGAATCATGGAATAATTTAGATTGGCTGGGACCTCTGGAAATCACCTGCTCTAAGCCCTCGCACAAAGCCGTGTCAAACTTGTAAAATACCTTCACCGCTTTATGAATTATCTGATCTAATTTCAAAATTATCTGGCGTATCACTCAAGGGTATAAATGCACCTTTGAAAATAAGTTTTATACTCATTTTGCAAAGGGGTGAGTTGAGGTAGCCCTGCAGAGCTGCTGAGACTGATCCCCAGATTTCCCCCATTTGCAGCTGTGTGCTTTCCTGCTAGGCATGCTGCCTGTCTGCAGGACAATTGGCCATTATTTACATGGAGGCACAACATCCTTGTAATAAAATGCCCATCCAAGCATCAAAGCAGTCATCAGCGTGGTCTCATTTCTTCCCTTGGTATCATTCAGAGTTGTACATGTGTTTCCCATGGGCAGAATCTGACCCTTACTGCAGAAATTAGAAGAGGTTAGTTATTAAAGCAACGTGGTTTGAAATTGTCTTGGTAGTTGCTAAGTACATCTGTGATTATGTCAATTTAGGTTTGCCTAAAAATATAAAGCTTTCAGTGAAATGTTAGAAGCAAGGAAAAATAATGCTTTTATGTGTTAATGACATATTCCAGACAACCAAAATAATAATAAAATAAAATAAAAAAAATCTGCATGGGGTTATGTTCTGGGCTCCCTTTTATTTTGCAGCTCTGCATATACTGGATCGAGGTCTACAGTGCTGACCACTGCTTTGATTATCTCACTGTAGCACATAATGCTTTGTACCCAGAGAATGTATTCCAGCAAGCTCCTAAATTGTATTTGGACAAAGAATAATTGAACACTGGACAGAATAACAAATGCTATGGTCAAGTTTGCTTCATGGGTTTATCGTGTTGTATTAACATGATAGAAATATGAATACTTAAATCTTATCTCAGGTATAGTTTATAACTGCATTAATCATTTACCGTATTATATATTTTTCATGTCACTAAGATTGTGAGGAAAAGATTCAATTTTCCCAGTGCAGTCAGTTGAATGTGGTTTAGATAAGTTAAAGGCATTGCATTAAACTGTTTCAACATGGCTTTCTCTTATAGATCCTATAAAAGGATGGGGAACATATATCAAACAGTAATAACTTATATTTTACTTTTTTTCTTAAAGTCATATAGCAGTGCATTTTCCATTTTCATTAAAATCAGATAAATGAAGTTACTAAGTTTGCCACTTACAGGTAAATGCATTCAAATTGATACAGGAATTTTTTCCTACTATATTTGCTACAAATTGTTAAGGCTCTCTTTTCAATTAAAGTAGCAGTTTGATAGACACTGGAATTATCCAGAGATATCATAAAAGAGCAACAACAAATATCCTCAATATATCCAACAGTGTTTCACTTTCCTTATATTTACTGGTGAGGGGGAGTATCAACCTTTCCAAACATGAGAGTGGCTCACCAGCACACATCTCTGAGATTTCAGCACACCACAGAGCACTGCCATTTAACTCCATAAAATAAAATATGGAATAAAATGCACAAAAATAGGAATATGTACCAGCATATGCATCATGCACTGCTAGCTGCCTCTCTAGATCATCGTGTGAACATTGCACATTCATTGTCCATTAATTGTATGTAGATTCTAAATTTCAGGAGGATACTGATGCACTTCCTTGGAATCTAGAGGAAGATTTGTCATGGCCAAAGGAGAAGGAGTGGATGGAAAGGTGAGGGATGCTGGGGAGACCATGTCATGGCCATGACACTGCAATCCTGGGACTGGTGATGAATTCATGGCATTTTAGCAAACTTTCACAATTTTTCATGGACATGTTTTGGAAACTCCCATTTAACACTGAAAAAAAGGACAACTACACTGCTCTGTCTGTCATATTTTGCCATCATTCATTATTACTGCTTTTCAAAAATTTTGTGCCTGGGAAACAAGTTGAAATAGAAAAATCCTTATGCTGTGAGAGTTCTTTTGCTCTAAAACTCCCTGCAATCATTTGCATCTATCTGATGCACTCCAACATCACACTCTGTTTGCTTTATGACTGTAAAAATAAATAGATATTTTAAATATATTGTAGAATAATAACAACTTATTTTATGGTCAGATTTTTCCTACTTGAGATCAATTGAAAAAAAATCTTCAAGAAGTTGTCCAATATGGAAGGTTTCCTGCTATGGAGGATTCATATTCCTGGTCTGTAAGTGGTGAGTGAAGTGTTTGCCAGCTCTCAATTAGTATTTTCTATGTCATTACTGGATTTTTAGAGGGTTTTTCTTAAACTGCTTTGAATTACAGTGTCAGAGAATTCTAAATCAATTACATATGTGTCCTTGTAGCTACCCCATAAGGATACCTGCCATGATTTTTTAATGGTGCTTTTTAGACTTCTTGTTTACTTCCATGAAGTGAAGTAAAGGTCATAACACAGTGCAACTTATTTCTTAAAGTTTAGAAAAAAATCAAAACAGCAGGCCATAGAATAGAAAGGTGAGATTCAAAGACACAAATCACTTCACAGTCACAAAAATTGCCAAAAAATAGCAGCTTGCAGCTGTGCACAGCAGGGACAAAAAACATTAAACACATGTTAAATAACAAATAGGAGACTTAAATATAGCTAAAAGTGGACCTTATTCTGAATAAATCATGTAAACTGCATCTTAATGGTTCTAAGGAATGTAATGGATCATGTGAAATATCCTAAATTTATATTGTTAAAAAATCAGTAGAAAACCCCCTCCCTTTTAAAAAGAGGACTATTGAGTCCATGAGTAAATATTTTGTCTTTCATTTTCTTTCTCTATGTACAGCTGGTTTTGTGAAATTTCATTTCAGTTAAGGGCAAAGCAGGACTTGCATTCAAAGCAGTTTGGATTTTGGGTATGAAAGTATTTAACATTCTCTTTACAGAGGCTGGACTTTTAATGAAATTGTCCTTTTTCCCTTTCTTCTGTTACAAATGCAAAGAATGTGGATTGTGCCATTTTTTTTTTTTTATATACTCCTGGAAAAGTGTTTGAATTGGTCTCTCCACCATCCTGCATTCATTTGTGGTGTCTGGGAAAGGGCAGCCATTGCTCACTGGGCACGGCGAGCCTCATCCCATCCTTCCTCCCGCCGGGGAGCGAGCGAGGGGGAGAGCAGGGCAAAGAAAGGATCTCTTCTTTTTATGAGAAGCATGAAAAATAAATCACCACTTTGAGTATTCAAATCGATCCTGCTGGCAACTATCTTTCCCTTGAAATGTTTGTTGCCTTCTATTTCTGCCTCCTGAATATTCCCAAGCCTTTTTGCCTGCCTTCCGCACCAAGGGTCACGTTTTAGTTTCCCTGTATATATCTTCCTTGAGATTAATGTACCTTAATGACATCACTGTGTGCGATGATGGGAAGGTCCCCAAGTTTGCTTTTCTTCCCATCTCAGTTGCACTTCTGAACAAATCAGCTCTCGGGCTTTGATGTTTTTTCCTTTAGGGCTATCTTTCTTATAGGCAATCTAGCTTACCTATACATTTAGTAACTCTGCAGTCTCTCATTAGCTGCATTTTTGTCATCAATAATAAGTTCCCAAGGAGCCCTAATGCAAGGGGTGACAGATACAGTGTGGAATGGAGCCATTGTTTGATAATGCAATATCTCTCATAACAATGTAAATAAGAGGCTGAATACATTTCAGGGTTCCTTTGTGTTCCACATTATTAGATGGTGCTCTATTTCCAATCTGAATATTCATAATATGCTCCTAGAGTGCAGCGTCAAAGTAAGCGGCTTTGAGGAAACATTATTTTTTTTTTTAAGTGGGAGAGAAAAAAAAAAAAGGAATGAGGAGTGTTCTAATGAGGAACAGTTGAGTACTATGATTTAACATACTTCTGAGGTTTCTATCAGCCTGGAGCTGTTCTTTCTTGGCTTGTACACAGTGCATTTACATGGAGCTCTGTTTGGATGAGTGCCTTCCAAAGTACTAAATGCTCTAATGTACTGAAAAGCGATAAATATGGAAAATGCACACATGCATACACACAGACCCACAGTGCAGATATACATATGCACACACACCTCCTTGCAGACACACTCACCTGCCCCCTTGCAGGTATTTACATCCCCTCCATGGACAGATGGGAGACATTTTAAAAGCAAAAATAATAAAACTCTGTACAGTTTATTTATTTATTACCTGGCATTGCATAACACTGAAGTACCATTTAATACTATGTGCTGCCACTCCTTCAGAATGGAGAAAGGGGAAGAAAGATTAAGAGGAAAAAAAAACCAAACACGGAATAAGACACATGTGAGTGTTGTCATTTCCTCCTTGACCTGTCTGGACCCACTAAACTGAAAAGCAAAGGAGGGTTTAGGTTTAACCAGCACAGGCTGTGTTGCTGGGTATTGGGCACTGTAAATGCAGACAATAAGCTCTGGAAATGTGTCACTGTTTACCAAAGGGCTCTCTGCAGTGACCTCATGAGCTAACGACAGTGTTGGGAGCAGAAATGGTAATTGTGATTTTTATAGCACAGCCTTTGCTAATTCCCCTCAGTTCATTCCAAAAAAAACTTAGACCATGAGGAAAAAAAAAAAAATGTAAAAACAAAGCTGAATAAGTTAATGAAATGACAATAGAAAAGTGTCCTTAATGGGGATCCAATTGCTGCCTGAAATATTTATTACTTACATTTATTTAGATCCTTCACGAAAAAATGTGTCTGTTTTCCTATACTTTGATTTTTACTCTGAAGTTTCGAGGAGTTTTTGTGCTTTTTCATCTAATATTCCTCCTCTAACTCACCCAACGTGATTCATTTCTTTAAGATCTTGTTTTATTTTTAAGTCATCAATTACTCAAACTTTGTTGGCCTATCTATTCTCTGCCATCTGGACCCCATACCTTATTTTAAAGCATGTTCAAATAATGACAACCTTCTTTTCTCAATTAATTTATGGGCTGTGGGGACCATTTTTCATTTGTTATCATGCACTTCCATTTGATCTCTCATATCTTTCTTCTGCATCTGCAACCATAGTGTATAAATCTTCCTCTCAAGCATTGTCATGGTACCCAAGATATATAGGTGTAACTCCCTATTAGTTCCACAAAACTGACCTTAATTTCTAAAAATGGTATCAGATGCGAATAAAGTTTGGTAAGATGATTTGTTTTGATTTACTTTGTACCACTTATCTTGGAGTTTTCTTCCTACTTTTCTTTTATCTAATTTAGACAGTATAGTCTTGCAAGCACAGTTGCATGTTTATCCATTACCTCCCTGCCAATGCTGCTCCTTAGAGAGATGGTGCTGTAAGATTTTGGATGCTAAGAATAATAAAATGGCATTTTTCAGTAACCTGTAGTAAGTACGCAATTTCTTTTTGCATTTAAAAATGGTAATTTAGTTTCCAATAAAATACCAGGATTTTGTAGGGCTGATTGAGGTGACATTAGTCTGGTAAAATGAACAGAAACAGACAAATCCAAATAGCTTTCATTTTATTCTGCTGTGTTGACAAATGGTAAGACTTAAAAATCCAATTCTCCCACCGAGCACTTACAAGAAGCTGGTTTGGACTGCTGAAGGGCTGTGGCTCATGAAACAAAAACCTCTTTTTTTTTTGTTATTGTTATGAGGGCGTGGGGGGGCAAGAGAGAGAGTGGAGAGAGTGTGCCTGTGTGTGTGCGTGTGCATACGTGTGTTTTGTTTTACATAAACAGACTTCAGTCCAAACTAGGGATTGCTAATTAAGCAAAAACCATGACCAGATGTTTATTAACACCTCAGGTTCATGGGATTTGGATAGTGTGCAGTTTTCATGGACTAATTTGAGAAGGGAACCACCTTTATTGGAATAATGGCCAATTATAATTGCCTACTTTGCCTATTTTTCTTTTATCTGGTGCACAATGGAAAAAAATAAGCCTAACCTATCATCCTCATGCCATCGATATTAATTCTGCACATTATTGGGTACATATTATTAACAATAAATACATAATAATGTACAGATGAAAAATTCCTCAGCCATTTACTTTCCAGCAACTCTTTTTTGTGTGTGTGTTGTTATTAGTTTATCACACGCCAACGTTGTTAACCTATTTATATGTAGCCTGCCATGAGGTTTGCCTCTGCCAAAGCAACGATGCGTCACTTTGATGCCAAAAAGCACTGAAACAGGAAGAGTTGCTGTTGGGTCCCAGCATGGTGACTTCATCACAGGCCTCAGCTTCAAACTGTGGAGTAATAAAACTGAATAGCACAATATAAAACTCCATGTTTCATAAGACAAATATTGCTTTACGCATTCATGTCCCTTGTACTATGTTAACTGTAGGAAGAAATGGAATACAGTTTTAGTGACCCCCTGGGACCTATAAAGGCTATTTCTGAGTCTGAATCTTGCTGTTTAATTTAATCATTTATTATATTAATATTCAAATGGGCTGCATCTTATTAGCTACTGCAAAGATGTTAGTATGTCTGAAATAAATACCTAATTATGCTTTTGAAGAGAGAGGTTCTAAAGACTTTTGTACATTTGTGCTAATAGAACAGTTCATTTGCAGATTTTTTTCTGCAGAAATCAGCAGTCTGAGCGTTTGTTTTTCCCCTTCTTCTTTGAATAAAATAAGAACACAGATCAAATATACCATTGTGATGGCTAAATAGCACATAGGAGTTTTCCCCTTTGTACTGCAAGACTTCATTCTCTGAGCAAGTGAGTTATACAGTAGCAAACTGACCAGTGCCCTCAGCCTCTAGCTCAATAACACATTAATAAAAATAACTGCTTTAACCAAATGACCATGAAATTAAGTATGTTCTTATTCAAATTAAACAAATGGATATGCTTTTGAAAAACATTTTTGAGCCTGACATGGTCATGTTTAAAATACATTTATATTTTATTGTTTTAAAAGCCCATTATTATTTGTTTCCCTTGAGTACAAACCAGAAAAGACAAGGACTTTGAATTTCATGTCTTCAAACAATGGACATCAGCTTCTTTCAGAAACACTTATTGTGGCTCTGTATCGAAGGGGTGGCAGAATGCAGAAATGTGGAGAAAAAACATCCCTATGCCAGCTCATCTTCAGGATCTCCAGGAGAAACCTTTCACTAAGTCGGCATAAGGATGACTTGAATTGCAAATACTTTGTACGTAAATGGTACTAATGTGTTTTAAACTCAACATGTACAGTGCATTTAGACCACTGCAGAAAATTAGTAATAAATGCAAAAATTGCAATCTACGAAATGAGGAATGACAAATCTTTTGAAGAATCACCACAACCAAACTCGGATCTTTATTTTTTTTTAGGTTTCTAAGTTCAAGGTTTCTACAGTTACAAAATTATTTCTTTCAAAACTGTTTTCTGAATAAATATGATGCTAATAAAAGGTTAAAGGACACAGACTGCTGGAAGCTGAAGTCCTCATTTTATCCTCCAAGAGCCAAGACAGAGATCTGTAGGATGAGGTCCTGTGGGCTGACCTGCAAATGGGCTTTCCTCCCTCGGCTGTGGTGGTGTGAGAGCCTGGCCAGAGCTTCTCCTGCAGGTGAGGACACCAGTGGTCACAGTTACTGCTGCTGGGCACCTTATCAGCCTTCTTGGACCCAATGGGGAGAGGTGAGTCAGCTGCCCTGTTTATTCAGTTTTGTCTGCTGCTCATGGAGCTGCCTGTGAAGGCTGAGGCTGGACGCCCTCTGCATTGTGTTCCTTGATTCTCCCAGGGCTGTAGGGGCTGTACCTCATCCCCTTCACCCCCATGAGCTCCTCACTCTATCCAGGTCACCCTTAAAAAGTGTGTGTTTTGCAGTGAAGAGCTGGGGTCAGTGGCACCCCTGGTGCAGAGGAGTTTGATGACAATTATTTGGTTACCTGAGCCCATTGGCAGCATTCTGGGGAGGATCGATGGACATTAGGGCATGCAATGCAGAACAGTTTATAACCACTATTACCTCAGTGACCAACTGAAATTATTAACAATGGTCATCTCAACTTCCCTCTATATAAAACAATAGCCTTGGTAGTGTTCTAATTAATCACAGTAATGTTTCTCTCAATGAGTAGCTGATGCATTTCTCTGTTGAAAATTATTTTTAAAATATACGTTGTTATCTACTTTTCCCTTCTTTTTTCCTCCCCCCGCAGAGTATGTAAAGATTAGATTTTCCACGTTGATTTAACACGTGGAAGTAAAGCCTGGGCATCAATAGTTAACCTTATATTACCCTCTGCTGAACAGACACAGTATCAATGTAGGGGTTTAACTACCACACCACTGAAAACACATATTCCTGCAGTTTTAGACTCGCTGTAAGAATGCTGTGTATATGTTTTCCTCATTATTTGGATGTGCTGTTTGAATGTTGTGATCAGTGATTCAGAGCACATGATTCATCAGGAAGACATTTGCTAGGCAGACATGTGAGGAGCTGTCTGCCTCTTCAATCTCACTGACAGGGCAAAAATGCTGATTTATAGTAAATCATTAAAATCTGCTTATTATTGCACTGCTTGTTCCTCTTCTCCACTTCAAGCCAGCATCTTGATCTGCATCATGTCTCTTACAATTTTATACTACAGCAAGCAGTTATTTAAACAAGAGAGAAATGATCCTTAGTCTTTATTAGTGCATATGAAAGGATATTTTGTTTAAAGAAGACTAATTAAGAAAGCAGACTCTATTTTCTTGCTCAGTTTAGGGAAAAATAAAGATTTAAAACATGTAAGTGCAAAGAATTATTGTGATAAAACATTATTTTAAAATCATTATTGAATAGCTTGGTTTTTTTTTTTTTTAAAATAATCGTAAAGCAGAAGCTCAAACACTACCAAAAATATTTGGAAGAAAGGGGATGTTGGATGATTATTCAGCTCATGAGACATCTCAGGGAAGACACAGCTAAATGTTATGTGATTATTGATGGAAAGGGAAAAAGCCCTCAAAACTAGAACCAGGTTCCTGTTGGGTACAATGACAATGGGAACATTTAAATAATTTTCAAGAAGGGGGGGAAGTTTTGTTTACTTTGAAAGAGGTTGTTTTGTGAAATAATACAATATGTAAATACGTTGTCTGATAGAAAAACAAAGAAACAATACAAAAAGGTCTATATTGTGTATGTGTTACTTACAGTAAAAATTTTAATTTGATGCCTGGGGACAGAAATTCTTGCCACTGAATTACAAAGAAGTGAATAAACTGACTCAAAATTAATCCATACAGATCTGTCCCCTTAATAATACTAATTCCAGAGAACAAAGCAGTGCATAATGCATTTTAAATTAACTTGGAAAATGCATAATTTATATTTGTTTTATTTCTTAATATTTGAACACAGGTACATTTTAGAATGCTAAGGACAGGAAAGAAGAGGGCAGATTTTGTCCATATAAGCTCAATTTTAAAAAAAAAAAAATATAACCAGATAATATTTTTCAAGCTCTCTTAGAAAAGGACTTCAGCTGTGAAATATTACAGAGAAAGGATAAACACAGTTAGGAGAGAGAAAATGATTTTTAACATGCTGTGAAATGAATATGTTTGGTTAAAATATAAAAAGGGTTCTAATTTCTAATAAAACATTCTGAAATAGATAATTACATATTAGTTTGGATCAAAAATAATGTTCTTACTCATGAGAAGCAATTGAGAGATACACGGCGGGGTGCCCTGTCGGGCATGGCAGGCAGCTGGAATAGGGATGGGAGAGGGCAGGGACAGCGCCGTGCGAGGCTGCACACCAAGGAACAGCTCAGCCTGCACAGGAACCAGCACTGCAGCCTGCTGTGCCACCAGGGCTCCTCACCTGCACCTGGAACAGGCTCCCCTGCCCCTCTCAGACCATTTACAGCACTGGCCATGCGGTGTGCAGCTGGGAACCCACACCGGGTGTGACCCAGGAGAGCCATGCTCTGAGTCAGACCTGCCCCCAGCCTTCCTCTGCTGGGCCAGATCAAAGCTGGCTTCACCCCCTCCAGCCCAAAGGGTGAATCTTTGCTCACCTGGGCACCACAGCACCCTGAGGAAGGGCAAACTATTTCATTTATTGGGATATCTGTGTCCTTCAGGCCGTGCCTTTTGGACAAACTTACCAGCACTTCATTGCCCCACCAAACCTTGGCTGTGCTCTTGGGTTTGGAAGTTTGTTCTTCAGTTTGAATTAAGGAGAAAGGAAGGAAACCTAAAGGTTTTCTGCTACAAAGATAGGTGCAGATGGTAATGTAATACAAGGAGAGGGTATCTGGGTTTAAAGATACTTTGTCTGGAAAAATAGTCCTTACTGTTTTCCTCTCTCCTCTTCCAGAGTACCTTTGGATCGAGTGAACTGAGAGGGTGTCTGGAGAGTGCCAAAGGCAACGGGCTGTCTGTGTGTCTTTTGTACATGCAGAGCTGGGGCAAACCTCCCTGGGGGACAGTGGTGTCTGCTGGGGGTCAGTCTGGGCTGCTCCTCAAAAGAAAGACCAGCTGTAATACAGAGCAGAAATTTTGCAAGCAATTCCATCCCCATATCAAAATTATGATGTGGACTGAGAATGGAAACCTGAGTAAGAATTGAAAGAATTGGAGATGTTTGGCTGTATTTACTTGGGGGAATGTTGGCTGACCCAGATTTTGAAAAAGTGGTGATACATGTACAGCTGGTTATCAGTAAGTATTTTGAATAATTTTGCTGGCATAGATTTCAGTTATTAATACTTCTGATTTTTAACTCACCTTAAGTAGATATTGTAAGAACTCACAAAGCATAAAGAGCATCTTTTATGGAGATTTTTCTAAATAAACTTTATGATGTTCAAAAGAGGTGAAATTTCCCTGAGACCAGACTTGCTTACAACACAGAAATTTAGCCCCCAGTTGCTAAGTTATAAATCTTTCTGCCAGATTGGGTAGAACATCACATTACCTTGAACTAAATTTGTAAAGAATGACCATTGTCCTCACAGCTGTAAGAGAAAAATGTAGAGCTTGTCCCAAACTCTGGGTTTTAATAGGCTGTTCACATGAAACTAAAAAGTGAGGAGATAAAACCCAGCCAACACAAATTCATCCAAACTGATTACTTCCACAGTGACAATTTGTTAAAGAATGACCTTACTAGAAAACTAAATTGATTACATTTTGCACACTTTTAGTATTTTAACTACCTGGAAAAAAATATCCACTTGTGTTTATCGAACAACATTCCCAGATAATTCCTTCCTTGGCGCTATGGTTGCGAGTTATTTTCAATAACTCAATTTACAGACTAGGCTTATCGTGGACTAATGCAAATTAATGCTTTGAGTCATAAGTGTTTCCCTTGGAAACAGTAATTTCAAGTTAATGTCTCTTGATGTGAAATGGAGTGCAGTGTCACAAGCTCTCTCTCACCAACCTACAAATTAACTTCTATTCCCTCTGTACCAGAAATATGGGTGGAATCCTGCTCTGCTCCCCATAGAAGGTTATATCAGTACACATGTGTGTGCATGTCTCTGTGTGTATTTGTGCCAGGTCACTCTTTAGTGCAGTGGCTGTCCTGGGTTATCACTGCTGCACCAAAACTCTGTGAAAAGGCCGTACACAGCCTTTGGAAATAAAACAAAAACAAAGTTCTAAAATCTACAGCATGCTAATAAAATAATGACTCATGAAAGATAAATGTTGATCCCCAAACCAGCCCTGTTTGGGCAGGTGCATTTGTGGGTTTCTGGTGAGAAAAGAATTGCAGCTAGAAACCATGAAGAAAGAATAATAGAGTTAAAGTAAAAGAAAGAAAGAAAACAGTGAACAGAGGGGGAAAGCCTGTTTCTTCATTGTATTAATGACCTTTTATGTGACATATTTTAAATTAATCTACAGTTGAAAAATTCTCCAATCCAACATGACTTTTTCTCCTGCATATATATTTGATTTTTTTACTTTTAGTCTAATCTTTTTAACAGTGTGCAGAACTTCAGCCTTACTGTATTGCACAGAGAGAAATTCCAGCACTTCTCTCTGTCCTTCCAGCCCTCTGCACATGCTGGACCAGGGGTGCTTTACTTCTCAGCTCAGGGGGACTCAGAGCAGGGTGAAGTCTGAACTATTAATGGTGAATTCAGTCACCACCAAGTAGACTAATCCTCTCGGCTGGGCTATTGGTGGTGCCTGGCTCTTATATTATTGAAGGCAAATGTGGCCTGGCCTGTTGGCTGTTCTACTTGCAAAAACCCAATTTTTTTTTTGCCTTCTTATTAGTCCTGAAGATTCTATTTGCAAACCTCTGATTTTATTGGCATATATTTTCTGAAATTTAAAAATAAATATTTGAACACAAAACCCCAAAATGATCCTTTTCCTTTGCATAAGACAACCATGTTATACAAAGCAAGCTTTATAAGCAGAGAAAGTACAAAATTCTGATCCTAAAAAAAAAAACATTTTCCATCTTTGCATGGTCCTGAACTTTGTTAGGATACCCAGAGTGATGGGGAATTATGTGGTGCAGCCTCACAGCACCAAACCCTGCCCAGACTGTGGCTCTTTCATGCACAGAGGAAGGAATGCTGAAATTCACAGGTAGGATGTGTTCAGTGACAAGGGAAAAAAATCTAAATTGCATGCAGCTCCTGCTCCTGGGAGGAGCAGCTCTGCATCCCTGGAAATACCTTACCTCACCTTGAGCCAGCAGCAGAATGGAAGCAGAAGTGCCCATGGGTAGCCAAAGGCAGATGTGGCACTTGGGAGGAAGGGGAATCCAGGGCAATAATCAGATGTGAGACAGAGAGCCAGGCAGAATCCTGGAAAATGAGAGGGAAGGAAGAAGACGTGAGACTGCAATAAAAGGAATGAAGAATGGAGGGCAGAGCACTCATAAACTGGGATGACCAAATAAGATGGTAAAAACTAGGGAGGAAAAGAAGCAGCTTGACTGATTTTTAGAAGCTGAGGTCTGGAGGAGGAGGAAAGGAATCAAGACATTGGTGGGGGAAGGAAATAAATACAATCTGGGCTAATGTAAGTAGCAGAAACAAAGAAAACAAAGCATGTCTGAAGAAACAGCAGGAATGGAGAGTACAAATTCCTTTGGGAGAAGACAAAAATGAGAATAGCTGTGTGCTATGGACAGAAAGGGACTGCTTGGGAAAGCACTGGCAAAACCCAACAAAGTTCCTATTTATTAATGCAGATTGTTTAATTTATTTTCCTAAGGTTTGAAGCAAATTATGGGACTTAGAACACTGAGCAAAGATGCAGAATAAAAAATGCTTAGTTTCAGTTGTGCAGGTAAGCTTTAGTTTTCACAATGCCTTGAAATAGCACATAAAAAATAAAATAGCAGAAAGTATAATAGCCTGTTTAGATCAAGGCCCAGAAGCAAATCAAATGAAAGGTTAATAAGATCAGAGTTCATAAATTAAGTTTTAAGTTCTCTTTTTCTTAAAGAGAAAGATTTAGATGAAAGATCATGAAATCTATTTTAACTGTAGAAATAATTAGACATATGGAAGATGGGAAGGGATAAAATGTAATCAGTGAAAGGACTTCGTCCTCAAGGAAACGTTCTTCCACAGTCAAAGGCATTGCATGTTCATTTTCCTTTAGCTAAAGAAGACTCCTTTTGTCCATGCTCATTCAAATCATCCAACCTTAAATGGTTTTACTTCATCAAAAGAAGAAAATACACATATTGTTTTTAATTTTTATTTTTCCTGTTATATTCTGGCCTTAATGTAAATAAACAGGTATGACCAAAATGCCCAGAAGGGCAACTGGGGAAGACTTCATTTAGAACTTTGATCTAGAGATGTGAAAACAACTGAAAATATATTTACTGATCTATTTATTTATTTATTTATTTATTTATTTCCAACATAAATAATGTCATGTTTAGAAAGATATTTGTGATCAAGTTTATGAAGTGCACAGGTATAACTTTAATCAGAAGCATCACTTCTATTTTTTGGAGGTGTGTTTTTTTTCTTGTGTTTGGTTTCTTAAGAGTGTGCAAAAAAAGATTCTGCAAATTCAGCACTTAAGAGAATTGATAATCATTATTCAGTATTGCATTTAAATCATAATGTTGCATTATGTTGCAACACCTTGCTTTTCTTAAAGCTCATGGTAATTCCCTAAGGACAGTCCTTCCTTAGAGAAAATGAAAGATTTCATCACGAAGAATCCCAAAAGAATTCTTGCACTTTGTTTTTTTTGTTTGGTTGGTTTTTTTTTGGTTTTTTTTGTTTGTTTTTTTGGTTTGTTGGTTTTTTTTTAAAGGACATTTTGCACACAAGAATATGGCTGCTGATGTGATAATTGAGACTCAGCTGGCAAAAATGTTTTTCTTTTCTCAATTTTCCTGTTGGATTTCACTCCAAAGGAGGTTGAAACAGAAGTCTTGGCAAAGTTTCTGTGTTTGAATGGGAGAAGCAAAGCAGCTGCTGTTGGGTGGTTGTGCTGGACCAGCACAGGGCAGAGGGAGCTGCCCTCTGATCATCACCACCCTGTGCCAGCAGAAGGTGCCATGGCAATTCCAGAAGCAGTCTGAAGGGGAATATTGATGGGGAAGGACACCTCCTTCCTCCTCAGAGGATGAACCAGCGTGTCCCAGGGATTTGGTTTGAGCGCGCGGTAACTAACGGGTAACTGACGGTAAATGTTACCGTGCGTGTGCGAATATCACGGGATTGCTCCAGCTCCTGTAATGTGATCTCATACATCAGAGTCAAAAGGGATTAACAGCTCTGTCAAATGTCATCAGTGGAAACACTGTATGTACAGTCAACTCCTGTGGAAACACTTCTGAGCAGGCAAAGTTTAATTCAAAGAATTTTCAAAAGCATCTCCAATTGTCATAAACAGGAGATTCCCCAGAGAAGCAGATGTTAGTTCTACCAAGAGCAGTAAAGCATTTTGAGTGAAAAAAATAATCATAAATACGGGCAAACTTTACTCATAGAGGATTTGCCAGAGAAAGATCAAAAAATTTACAGTGGATGTCTTTTGCTGTTTTAAAATACTATCATGTGTGTCATTAAAAAAAAAAAGAACATTCTCTTAAATGTCTGTTATTTAGTTTCAAAATGAAAAATATCAAATAGTTAAACTTTATTACGTGTAAAATTGTTTTTAGATCATGATGTAAATGTTAGATACAAGAAATCAAACTTGAAAAAGCAAGGAAAAGCAGCTTGCTGGAGAAGGATCCAAACCACCAAAGCCAAACAGATGTTTTTAAACTAATCTGATGGCAAGGGCCACGTGCCATCATCTGTAACTGAGCCCTTATGGAGGGAGGCCAAGATTACTTGGGGTTGTAAGTCCTGGTTCAACTATTGAGAACCACGTAGAAATCCTTGAAATGCTGTGTGAGAAATGCAGATTCAGTTTCCATCTAAGAAGTCCTGCTTTGAGCTGCTCAGGATCTCAATCTGGTGAACAGGAGGAGGTGGATGAATCCCCATGAGCCTCCTGCCCATCCCTCCAGCCCTTGACTTTTCCTCCCCACCTTACACAGGAGCAAGACATAGACCTGGAACCATCTGGGGGCAGCCACAGAGGAGGAGCACTGGTGTTCTCTGCTGCTCTGGCTCTTGTTCTGCTGCTGGGAAGGCTCCGTGGTGTTTCCCTAGTGCTGCCACGTCCCTGACCATGGAAAAATCCACAGCTTTTCCAGGCAAATATCAGCTCCCTGCAGACTTGCAGAAGAGGTTCACAACCCACGCTGCACCCGATATACATCAGGTCATGACCTTGGAAAGGGAAAGGATTTCCTTTAAAAAAAATGGTCATTTCTCCATGTCAGGCACAGTGCATAATCTTAGTGAAAGTTGTGTAAAAATAGTGTACTTACTTACTTGTATTTACTTACTAAATTTCTTCATTCAAAAGTAAACAGGTTATTGAGCTACAGCATTAAAAAAACAACCAGCCGGTGACCAGTTCTGTATTCTTCTGGTCCGTTTTTCCTGCTATAATTAATCCTTGGAAGTGGCTGGGGTGGGTAACACTCATGTACAAGTTATGGACATACTGAACCCTTAATGTTAGTTATAACATCATTCAGTCAAAGGAACATCTCACCATCTAAACAGGTCTCTCTGTAAATGGGGCTTTGAGCAACTTGGTCTAGAGGAAGGTGGTGTTGGAATCATGTGATCTTTAAAATCCTTTCCAACCCACTGTGATCCTGGAGTTAAACTCACTGAGATTTATCAGGACCTCAGATTCTTAGCTATAAAGGGAAAAAGTATTCCCTAATAGGGAATAAATTTTTAATAATAGACCTGTTGACGTTCAGCAGTGTGAGGAGGTGCCCCAAACTGCAAGGAATTTGGGCCGCCTGCTCAGGCCCTAAGGTTGGCCTACACTGAACCAAAATATTAAATAATGTCTATCAAAGTCCATAATTGACTCATCTGCAAGGGCTTTTTTCTAATATCCTGTACTTCACTGGAGTTTAAAAAGTCAAGCTCTGTGTTTTTATTAGGTTCAAAGAGCTTAATTACTGTATAAGGAATTAAAATGGTATTGAAGTTTTAACTTTCTGAAGATTAATTAATACAATACATAATTAAACTTTAGGTGTATTTTTAAGGGAAGACATGCTTAGGTTACATGAATTCAACCTTCAACACTGACCTTGTGGCCCCATGAACAGAGGACAGCAAAGTTCTGTTGTAGAAACTGGGAAAGCAGTGGCTGGAGGACAGCAGTGACACTGCACAGGGGTGAGACACCAGGCTCAGCTCCCAGTCATATGAAAC
The DNA here is from genome assembly GCF_001522545.3 of Parus major. NCBI lineage: Eukaryota > Metazoa > Chordata > Aves > Passeriformes > Paridae > Parus > Parus major. The sequence continues at coordinate 14,880,669 of NC_031780.1, read as the reverse complement.
TAAATTATGGGAAAACTTTTATTTGGATTATAGTTCATCTATTGGCACTTTTTGGGTTGAAAAACCATCAGAAGCACCCTGTGCAGTTTTACCTGTGCTCCTGAGCCCTTCAGCACTTCCTGTGCCAGGTTATGCCACTGCTGGTGGTGAGGAGCTTTGGGCTCCACTCACTGAGTGCTCTCTGTAAAATCCACACAGCAGCTGGGTGCTGCAGGTTCTGCAATTCAAATTGGGCTGTCTGGGGGTCTAAGCAGTCAAAATTTCAAAAAGCCAAGAGTCAAAATGCCCCATTTGCACCTTTGTCTTCACACACTGGGGCCTAGGACACATGTGACTCTGGGAGCTGGGCACAAACATGTTTTCTGTAGGAGGCAGATATCCACGGTCAGAATGGTGCTCAAAAGTGTTTGTTCAGCTGGGCAAGAAAGGCTCTCTAAATTGTCTTTGTTTCACAGCATAATGTAGCATTTCAACCTTTAATGAAAACACATGGGTTAATGTTATTTAAAATGCATTTAGGATAAAGGCTGCATATGAAACAATGTCAAAAGGAACAAAAAATAAGAATCATCATAAACTCCAGCTTTCTCTCACAAATATTGCACTGGATTTATTTAAGAAAGAAAGACCCAATATTTTCTGTTTGGAGGATTTTAATGAATAAATGTTATTCCTATTTATTATTTACTACTTTCAAAATTTAATGAATAGTCCTGCTGATAATTTCTTTATTTCTATATTTATAGAATTACAGAATTTCATACATACTGAACTGTGTTATTATCTACACATGTTCCGCCTTTCTGTAAATACAGAAATTTGGTGTTTGCTAGTAGAACTATTCATTACAATTTGAAAGTGGATAAATAATGAATAGTAATGCCATTTCTTCATTAAAATTCTACAAAAGGGAAATACATACTCGTTATTCCTTTCATGAATTCGGCCCATTGAAGGTTCATAAATAATTGTGCTTCACAATTGTGTCTAATTAGCAGTGAACTTAATCCAGTGCATCCAAAAGCCTGAAGCAAAGGGAGGGATTTTTTTGTTGTTTTATTTCTCACTCTTAGTGGTGACTGCCTGATTTTTGAATGCACCTTTGCTGATAAGGCAAAACGATGCATCTTCAAAGATCAGTGTTACATATGCTTTTTGTTTGCCCCAGATTTCCTCTTTTAAGTACCAGGTTCGTAAACATCGTCCCCGTCGAACTTGGGGTTAGCTCAACAGGAGATCAGCAATTAGCAATACAGTGGCTAATAAATGAATCTCAGAAAATACTTCTCTACATCTAAGTTCTCCTAGAGTGCTTTTGTTCCCTATCATGAGCTTCCCTGCAGAGCTGTGCTTCTGCAGGAATGTCTCGCTAGGAAAGAGTTACTCCTGGAGAGAGCTGGAGCCGCTGCATCGCCTGTGGAAACACCCTCAAGGAAGGGTTGGTTGTGCAAAAGGCACAAGGTTGGGTCTTCTCTGCCAGGGGGGACTGGGAGCAGAGTCACAGCTCTGCCTTTCCCTGCACTGGCTTCAAAGTCAATATACAAAATAATCTGATGGCTTTGTTAGCAGGTATTTCCCAGCAATGTGCCCCGAACAACTGCTAGGGAATGATTTATATTGAGCCGTCTCTTTTCTCCGTATAAACTATTTTACTGTGGAGCTCGACATGCTAAGTGTCCCACACTCTTCAGCTTTCACTATCTCCAGTTTCCATGATGTTTATCACATGCCTATAGAGCAGCTCACATTGAGATTCTTCGACAGGCTTGATAAAAATCCTAAATATATTCATTGTTTTCTTCTCCCCCAACTAGTCAGTCATCGGTAGTGCTGTTGGCTTTGTTCTTTGTACTTTTTCAAAGGAGCTGAATCTCATACTCCAACTGATTTGATGTTATCTGAATCTTAAACCATTGCCAGCTATGAAACATCTAAGTCTGTTATGAATAGTCATTTAAACAACCAGTACTTCTTTATGAGACACCAGCAGGTTATTTGATTATATTACAATCACATGTCTTGCAGTTGAACTTTACTGTTGCCAATGAAAAGCAGAGAAGAAGAAGGAAAGGGAAATGAATCTTTGCTTTTCTTAGTTTCCTTTGTATCTCATATGAGTCATAGACCGAGGATACCAGACAATGTCTTTATTGAATTTATGCCATCAAACCATTTAACACAAAACCTGGTATATTTTTAACTGACTTTGTCTTAGAAAACAAAGACAGACTCCAACAGATTTTTTAAGTGAAAGCCCCTGATATCACAGTGTCAATAAAATAAACATCTCTTTTGTTTTTCCTCCCTATTCTTTACAAAAACCGAAGGAAGATCTAATGACAAATTCCTTGAGTGAACAAATTTAACTAAAATAACACCATAATCTGGTCTTAGAATTATCTCAGCTCCTTCCAAATATAGAAAATAGAAAAATAAATGCTGTCCTGTCATCATATTTCAGCCCTGAGAAATTAATATCCTCCAACAAACAAAACTATGAATTAAAATGATCTTTCAATACAACCGCTGGAGAAAGTTACCCAGGGAAGAGTCAGAGATTAGATATATGGACTGGTTTTTGTTCCTAGTTCTGCCACCAGAATTACAGAATGACACTGGACAAGTCAGGGATTTTTTAGGTACCTGCTCTCCCATAACAAAATCCATAGCCATGAGTTAAATCCTGATGACTTATAAAATGCATCCAGAGAGTTAGGCACAGAGAATAATAAGTGAAAAGCTTTCTAATATAACATAAATCTAAGAAATGTACTCACCCTTGGGCATAATAAAATGGGCATAATAGTATTCTCCTACCTCACTGAGTGCTCTCAGCATACATTTCCAAATGCATAGATTCCTAAAGACTACAGGAATAGTTTTGGAGACTCTCCTATGCCACTGCCCTGAACAGACCCAGACATGGCCAGTCCCTGGCACAAGGTGCATGGCTGGGGGGCCATGGAAAACATGGATAGTTTATTGTTCTTACTGTTCAAGCAGGTTTTTACCTGGGATTTTTCATCTGTGCATAGTATTGCAGGAATCCTGCCTTAGGAACTAGTTGGGAGAAGCTTTCTGTGTTTCCCCATGCTTTTCCCTTGGTTATCACAGCACTGTTTTTTGTAATTATCTCATGGGCCTTGAAAACCAGAATTCAGCAATCCTGATTCGGTGCTTGTCTTTCTGTCAGACCCCTGAGCAAAAACAAGTTGACTAAATGCTTGTCCATGTCTAAATTCTCAGAGCAAGAATGTGTAACTCTTACCTTACACGTCCTTTGTGCCCACAGGCTCACAGAGCAGTGTGGTGAGAGACCTGCAGAAGTGATTTCCCATCTGAGCACGCTGTGACCTGGATGCACAGGTAGGGATATTGCTACAATTTCTGCAACCTAGGTGCAGAGGTTTGGAAATATGCCCCCAGTGACCAGCCATTAGTGAAACTGAAATGAGGACAGCATCATGTAAGAGGCTTTCTGAATGCCTTGAAATATACTCAGCATATTCTAAATGGCTTTAATTCTACAGTACTTTTAATATAACCCTTTAAACATGAGGGAACACAAAGGGAAGGTTAATTGGAATGGCTAATTAAACATAGTGAAGTTAAAGAACTGGAACACTGGGATTTTGTTTTGATATTTAGCAACATCTCATAACCCTAAGGACATTGATTTAGCCTAAGGTCTGGTGTCTTTATAAATTGCAACATAGCCTGGAGACCCAAAGAAGAGACAAAAGGGTTGAATGCTTGTAACAACAGATTCCCAAAGGAGCCCTAATAACAATTATAAGCAATATGATTATTTGCATTAGTTAAAAAATAAATCCATCTCTCAGGTTTTAGTAATTTTGTACTGATCAACTAGGAGATGAAAAGAGTGAGTGAAAATCTGCAACAAAAGCACACCCAATCCCATGATCTGGGGGACAGGAATTCATATCTTATGACTCTCTTGTGCATCTGCAGCCACAATATACATTTTCTCTGGACAAATCTGGAGCAATTCAAGCCATTTCCCAAATCTGTCAATGAATGATAACAAAATAGTGTTTTTCTATGCTTTTCTAGTCTTCTTCACCAGTCTTAGAATAATTTATAGCTAAGAAAACAAATAAAAATACCCAAGTTATAGCTGGCAGAAGGAGGTGGCAAAAGAGGTGGTTTGATGTCCAAACCTGCTCCTCACCATTGACAAGTACCTGTTCCTTCTGCTCTGATATTCCAGAAGCAAACCCCACAGAGCAGCAGCTGGCAGACAGCACTGAAATGAGAAAGCACCACCAGTAAGATCCTCACCCTGATGTTTTTTCTGGTTTTGGGACCAGGATCTCCTCTGCACACAGTAGAGGAACAGGTACAGGTGTAACAGGAACCTGTGTGGTTGATGTCAGAGACCCACAGAACACTGAGGGATGGAAGGAGCCTCCAGCATCACTGAGTCCTGACCCTGCCCTGCTGTGGGCATCTTGACATCTCCCACCAGGCTGTCAAGGCATCTTCCAACCTTGAGGTGTGGAGCACCCACCACCTCCCTGGGCAGCCTGGAATATGTCTCACATTATTAAACTGGAAGAGCAAACAAAAGCTGCTGGACCTCTGATGCCTTTTCTCAGTGAGTTCCATTCCAGGAGAGCTGACCTTACTACACAAAACAAGCCTTTGCCTTAATAAAGGTATCCAGATGGCCTTTGAGACACAGCTACAGGCTGCTGAATACTGAGAACAAGCCAATGGAGTTGTTTGGGGGCCTGGTGGTGGTTTGTTAGATTTTGGTTTGGGTTTTTTTTTTTTGCTTAGTGTTGTCTTCCACATGGTTATCACAGGGACATGAAGAGCTGGATGTTATCTTTAAGCATATTCCTCTCTTAGCTCATGGAGAAGTTCCCACAGCAGTGCACAGTTGGCTCAGAGTTGTTTACCTCCCCCATTCCTGACATCACCATTCAGCTGCTGCGGTCTCCTAACAGTGCAGGGATTACAATGCCTGCTGGAAAACATGATGTCTCAGCCTTAGCCATGGTGCCTAGGGAACTGAGAGCACTCCTAAGGATTAAAGTGAGATCCCAGCCGTATTTACATCACCTGAGCACTCAGCATGAGGAGGAGTCAGTGTCTATGTTACTATTGGTCACATGGCTGATGCAAAAGTGCATAATCTTTTTAGGAATGCTGACTTCTATTAATTTAAGGACACCATGATCAAATTACTAGAATATTAATGGCATAGATGCATAGAAGATTAATGAACTATATGAGTGTGTTTTAGTTTAGTAGCTGGACTGAAGGAAAGCAAGCAGAAATGCAGTGTGCATTTATAAAACCTCCAGGAACCAAGCCCCAAGCAATTACCTGCCACATGCTACATCCATAGCCCAAAACCAAGATGTATATATTTTGCCCAGACTCAGGAATAAAGACTAGATAGATTACAGTTAATTGTTTGAACAGGACAAAAAGGCCTGAAGAAATGGGTTCATTTCTAAACAAACAAGGCAAGTGGTGGGGAAGGGCATGTTTAAGCCAGTTTTATGGTGGTGAGCAACCTTAAAGCCAGCGTGCTCCTGCCAAGTTCCTGTTATGATTGTCTCCTTCGATGAGCAGCAGCTCTGTGGTGCCATTTCACCACACCAGGGACTGAGCACCAGGCTGGCAAGCAGAGCCAGACTCCTCCTTGCCCATCAGCATTGCCACATTCACCCAGTGACTGACGTTTTGCTCCTCACTCTGTGTGGATTTGGGGTGTTCCTGGAATCACACCTGTAATCCTGCTGTCCTTCCAAAGGCCTTCAACTTCAGGCAGAAGCAGGCCAAGAACAGGTGGGCAAGCACAGTTGTAGGTTAAGCACTTTCCTGAGATTTCCTCACACCATGGGGACTGCAAATGGCACATTATGGCCATACACTTGTTTTCAGTGTGCTGGCACTGGTCCCTCTGTCCCCTGAGCCAGCACACACCTTCCCCTCCCTCCCCTGTGTGGCACTGCTGCTTGTGGAGAGCACAAGGAAATCCATGTGGGCTTTGGGGAACTTGGAGAATACTTGGATTTGGGTCATATCTGTGAGGCTCGGCACCATCTCTCCAAAGACTACCTACATTTAGATACATAATTCCGGTTTCATGAATAGAGAGGCAGCATTAAATGACTGTGTAAAGCTCTGATCCAGGTCTGAAACAATTTGCAGCAAAAGGTGTTCAGGCACCAGATAAATCTACAAATCCACTGCTTTCATTAATATCTACAGAATGCTTGAGAGCAGAAGAGGCCTTTATGCACTATATTAAATATTTAACTGGAAACATATTGCCAATAATCAAATATTATGCTCAGAGAATCTTAAATGCAGTCTAAGAATTTGGAGCTTACTGCTGAGATAGCAAATAGTTTGTTCCTTATTTCCAAAGGTCTTGCGAAGTTTTGTCATTGCTTTGCAAAAATATCTGGGAGAAATGTGAATCCTCCCTGAAAAATCCAGCAGCAAAGGATCACTTCCCAGCTGTCTTTGTTGCCCATTTAGAAAAATAGAAAATGGTTTTACAATGATTGCTTTCACTTTAATTCCCTCCCCCCCTCCTCAATTTCATCAGGAGGAGATTCTGCTCCTAAAAGGGTGGTGTAAGCCCAGAACTACTCTGCTGACTTCACAGAGGCGTAAATGAGAACAGAACAGAGACAATTGCTTTTAAATGGATTAATCAGAGCAAGTTAAATAAAAAGCAGAAAATTCTGTCCCCGTTTTATATTCAGGTCAGAATTTGGGGATTTGTTCTCCTCATTTGCCAGTGTTTCAGAACTAGGAAATAATATCTGAGAATTCTTTTTTCTTTCTTGACAAAGAGCGCTAGTCAAAAATTGGGAACCAGATGGCTGCTTATATATTTCTTTTTTTTTTTTTTATTTACTGCAATACTAAAGCCACCATAAAAAAGCAAAGTTGAACAGACAGAGCTAATAATATAATCATTCAAAACACCTGCAAACAGTGCAGATGGGCAATTTCTGTCTGCAAAATCATCAGTGAAAGACCGCCTTCCCATATGGGCAAATCTAGCTGCCTTAGAGCTTCCTAAGCTCTGTCCCTTACCTTAAGAAAACCTGCATTGAGCATATGCAGTCTTTTTATAGCAGAGCAGAAGTGTCTGTATCTGCCTGTTTATTTTAGTTAAATATAACTTACAGCACTTATAGCCCTCTATCAGTGTATTCCATTTGCCCATTGAATGTCCCAAAAGGGCAGAAACCCTGAAGCAGCAAAGCAAACAGCTTTTATTCAGGCAGAACGTTTACAGTTGTTAATGTATATTAATGAACCCCAAACACACAAGTTTTATTCCTTCCTGAAACAGTTGCAGTACCAAGGTTGATGTTGCTGGGGTGTGTGAGCACATATGTCTGTCTTATGTGTGGGTATGTGTTTAATATTGGGTATGGAATTATTCCCACCCCCATTCTGGGATCCTTTCAGGATGGCATCCCCAGTGCCAGCAGAGGCTGGGAGATGGGAAGGGATGAGCCCTGGGGTGTTCTGGAGCTGGTGTCACCACTGTTCCCCGACAGGATGGGCTGGTTCTGTGCTTTCACAATCTTTCTCACTGCCCAGCCCCTCATCCCCAGCTCCAGCCTGGCTTGTGGGAGCTCCCCAATCTATTGGGAACCCAAATTCCCGTGGAATGTTCTGCAAACAGCCCCGAGCTCCCCACGCCACCCTGGTGTGCTCACTGAGTGAAACACTCACTGCTGATGTAGCATTTCTTGAGTAAGCATCCCTAAGAAAACTTATCACCTAAATATCAGTGTTTTCCATGAAAATCTTATCCGTAAATTTGATTCTCCTCCAGGATACATGATGTTGAAAAAAAAAAGTGTAATTAAACACTGAAAATGAAAGTAGAGTAAATCCAGGATGTTCCAAGCCAAGCAAATCATCTGCAATACTACTTTATTCAATGAATTCACTCTCTGTTGTGTCTTTGCTCTTACAACACATAAAGAAACCACAGACCTAACACTTTTTTTTTTAAATACTAGCTGTAGACAAAAATAGACTGCTTAACAACATTTTTACTCTGCTGTTCTTGTTAGGTGTGGGCACCCACACAAACTGCTAAATAAAAAATGTTTCTTGTTCCAGAATATATAAATTCACTTTGAAATTCCCTGTTGTTCCTTACAAAATTTGGTTTTAATGTATTTATTCTGCCCAGAGTAATCTCAAAAGCAAGTCCAGCTGAAGCACAAATGGTCAGGAAATCACTACATGATTTTTGTGGTTTTATTGGGGGTTTTTTACCTCTTCAGAACCCACCTTAAAATGACTATACTGGTGAGTGTCCACAGCTAGGACATCATGGAAGTGGGGGACTGCAGCTCTCACTGAAGCAGTGACCCTCTCCAGGCATTTTCTGCATTCAGGGTCCTCGCATGAGGTTTCTCTGGAAGGAGCTCATTGCTGTGACAGGGCCTTAAATTTCATTTTCTTCAAATATGTGCACAAGTTTGAAATTTGCTTTGTATAAATACTTCTTGGCAGTGAAATGCAACTTCTCAAATAGCCAGTGAAAGAACGCAAAAGGAGCAGAAAGCAGGCCACAAGGAATGCAAACATTCACAGAAAATATTGTACATCATGTACCTAGTTCTGGTGAACATCATCATTAGGCCATTTCACTGGGATGCACAGCATTAGCAGCTCGTGTTGGTGTTTTAACAAAACTATTAAAAAGGGAATTTGTCATAGGAAGGGAAGCAGGGGGGAACCCATGTAAAGAGAGATCTTATTTCTGCATTATATATGATTATAATCCTCCAGAAAAGCCAAGTCTGCTCTCCTAGAAAGAGCTTGGGAGACTAAAGCTTTTACAATGCCAGCTCATATAGGAGGAAAAAGAAAGATGTAAAGCCTTTGCCAGGGCTTCCTATAGTGCAGTAGCTCCATTATTATTATTAAGTATCTTCCTTTCAAAGTTTCCTGGATTTCCTAAATGTAACAATAATTTTAATAATTACAAACCCGAGAATACTACTTCTATGGCCAACTGTGTTCCCTGTTTTCCTCCAAGCTAAAGCTCTGCTTTCATGTAATACATAAAAGAGCAATATTGCTCTGATGAACTAAGACACATGAAATATCTAATTAACATTAAAATATTGTCTCTTGTCATTAGCTTCATTTGCACTTTAAGTGTCAGTTCTTGAGAGAGAGGTTCAGAAGCAATGACCTGGCCCTTGAAAAAAAAAAAAAAAAAAAAAAAAAAAAGGCAAGGAAGCAAGGCAGAAAAGAGAAAGAAATGCAGTGTAGGACACCAAGTTCCATACACAGCTGCTTTTCTTTTCAGGCTCAAAGCAGGATTTTCCATAAATAAGAGAAACTCTTCTTTCTGTTTCCCCACCTCCTACAGAGGAATGACTTCTGGCCATGGGAGGGGCAGGGGCAGATGGGGTGGCACCCATCCTGTCCCATTCCCTGAGCACCCAGTTGCTGCTGTGGCTCAGCCAGCCTGGCCAGGGCTTGTCTGCTCTGGCTGAGAGCTCATCCTGAGACCTGCACTCACCATCTGAAAGTGCCTTGGCCAGGCCACTGACTGGGTGGTACCTTTGGGGGGAGACATCCTGGGAATCCACCCATGGGTCACAAAAACAAAACCCTCCCATTGGCAAATAAGCCAGCTTGACAACGCTAATTAATTTATTCAAACAGATAACCTTTTGTGATCACCCTGATGGGAGCAGGAAGGCAAAGGATGATCATTACTTTCATTTCAAACTGACCAGTTTGTTAATCAGGTTTTGATTATTTATGTTGCTAGGAGGTTTGTACCAAATGAGAGCTGTGTTTGTTTGTTTATTTATTTGCTTGTTTGTGTGTTTGTTTTGTACCTGGCACTGAAACATGACAGATCCCTTCACAGTGTAGCTTAATCCCAACATCAGGGCACAAGGCTCACAAAACAGCATGGAAATGGATGTGGACACTTTCCAGCCTGAAAACTCCAGGTCAGGTGGAGCTGCACGTTCAGGGCTGGATTTTTTGGCTCTCCTGGACAGTGGGAAGTTTGTCTCATTAGAGGGGAGAGCTTAGCTGAGATACTTGGAGCAGGAGCTCGCCTGCAACCGCCGGCAATTAACGTGTGCTCAGACAGGGGTGTTTATCTCTGGTCCATGTCTACTAACAACTTTTTAAATTAAAATCTCAGGGTCTTAAGCAAGCAGAGAATTTTTACTGTGAAACAAAGGACGAATATAATTTCTACAATGCAGCAGCAATGCCATAAACAAAATAAACTTTCCTCCCATCATCCCCTTAGAAAGACCCACTAATTCATTTGGAGTGTGATTGCTTTTTTTCTTTGTTCTCAGGTTGGCTAGTGCAATCTAATAACAGCTCTACAAATTACTCCTTTTTTTGGTCTTCCCTCTTCTTGGGAAGGAAGGAGTTCTGAGAAAAAGCACTGTCCTGTCCCTATTTCCTTGACCAGGAGAGTTCCCATCTGCTGGGGCCAAGGTGAGTTGCCTTTTGGGGTGTGCAGCCCCCTGCACCAGCCAGGGACTGTCACCCTTTCCTTCCCAAAGCTGGAGGAGAGCGGTCCCTGCTGCTGCCCAGGCCAGGGAGAGCAGGAGAAAACCCACACATGTTTCATTGGAAACACCCTTCTTCCATAATTTGTGATTTCTGTGTGCTCTCTCTTGTGCCTGGACACCACGATTAAATGCCAAAACTTGTAAAACTAATTGTGCCCAGGTAATTCCCTTAGTCAGCACGCCTCGTGGTTGCGTTGCTGTTATTCCTTGCCATTTGTAGGTCAGGATCTAATGGATGAGCTTTACAGGCCTGCATATTTCTTTTTGGAGTTCATTAAAGCCTGAAGCAATTGCACCTTAACATTTCCATGCAATTGCAGATTTGACCTCTGGCAAGGGGCCCTGCGAATCGATTCATTTCCAAACGGGTTATGATTTGTCGTCACTGGAAAGTTTTGGTGGGGGGAGCGCCCACCTCGGAGCCAGCTGCAGGAGACAGCTCCTGCCTGAGCCACAAGGACAAATGGAAACAGGGAGACAGTTCTGACACTTCTCAAAAACAGTTAATTATTTAAGAGACATCAAGTTTTTTAACATGTTAAAAATTGATGGCAAAACAACCGAACGCACCCTATGTTTGGTTAGCACCTAAAATTTGACTTTGACCCTCTGGTGCCAAAGCAAAGAAATTCACAGTTAAAGCTTCATGTCTGGGCAATACTCTGTGTCTAACTCACACTGTTTTTACAAAGGGTCTGTGCACAATTTTAAGTGCCATATGTCCAGGGTAAGGAAGAAAAACAACAACAAAAATATAAATATCTACTATTTTTTTTTTCTTTTTAATAATACAGGGATTAAAATCTTTTAGAACATAATCTAGAGTAATGACTGTGTCTGATTATAGGTTTTCATTTTCCCTGGAGCTTCAGTTAATACTCTTTTAAACTATTATAACATGAGTTAAAGGTTGTTGAGCTTTGTTTGTTTCTTTTTTTTTTTTTTAATCCATTGAAATATATTAAGTTTGTGGAACAGAGACTCCTAAATCAATGCTGGTGGCACACGAAAGGTGCAAGTGGCATATTCAAGGGATTTCTTTGGCTACAAATAATTAAAATTAGGTATTTTTACATTTTTTAACTGAAAATTGAATTTCTCTTGATATCCTGATTGCAAGTGTCTCTAAGTGCAAAGATGTAAACTGAACAGGAAATTGCATTTATTTTTGGGTATAGCATAGCTAAAAATGCCTCAACCACAGAGCAGAACCAGACTGGGAACAATTACAAGAGTAAGTCATGAGTTTGAAAAGACTCTTGATCTTAAAAATCTTTTTTATCACTGCTCTAAATATGTGAAGATTCAGCTTTCAGCTGCAGGGATCTGTTATATTTTTGCATGATGGACTAAAGGTGTCTTTACTACAAGATGATGTTCTGTGTGTAGCTGCTTACAGAAGGTGGTTGTCCCAGGAAACTTCAGCTAGCACAGTACCAGAGAGGCTATCCAAAATACAGATATAATCTGATTAAGTTATTATTTAAAACCAATGCTTTAGCACCCACCAGAAAGCAGCCAGCTGCACATGCATCATTCACCCCCAAGAAGTATTTCTCATTGTTCATAATAATCCATGACAATGTATTAGTCCCTTCCTCAGTCCTCTACCTTCAGTTTCTCAGGTCTGAAAGTTTAATCCGTCAAATGGCTCCTAAAAATTTGAGATGTGTTGAGCAACAGCAGATAAAAAAATTAATAAATTCATGTACTTATTTCTAAAACATTCACTAAGTCTGCATTTTGCCAACCAAACAAGCTCCCCAAATGAAACTTTTGCCCTTTTTATGCTTGTTCCAGGAGAATAAATCTAGTTTCACATGACTGAGTAAAATAGTTAAGCAAGAGAAACTTCCTTTAATGTGTGACCATGACAGCATTACAATTTAGTTTAAAATTATAAAGGCAAGCCTTGGTCCAGGTCTGTGAAACCACATTGAGATCTGTCCTCCCTGATCCACAGGAAAATTATCAGCACTGTGGCTTTTGTTAAGTCTTTTCATGCAAGATGTCATTTTTCAGGAATGTACAGTAGTTATCTTGTAGTGAATGCAAACAAAGTTATGAAGTCTACAAATTAAAGCAAAGATGAATATCCTGTTCTTAGCCTAATGTAATATACATCATTCTATATTTCCATATCAAAATTTCATCTATTTTAATATAAAATAATTATACCAGATAGGATTTCCATCTCAGACCATGACAAATGTCTTATTGCTACACAAGGCAGCACCTCTGGTGGTCCTCACCACCCTCCTTAGAGCGAAAGGCAATGAGCCCAGGCAGCTGCTGGGACCTGGGCCCTTCAGAGGCCACCCTTCAGTGGCTTTCAAATTAGTGCATGGCAGCCCGTGGGTGCAAAAACATTGCTGGGATGAGATTGTCTCAATGTCCAGCCTGGCTGGTTTTCACTCTCCTGATGCCCCCATGTGCAGTTTTTCAGTGATAGTCCTGAATTGGGACCTGATGAGGAGAGACTCCTAACTCAGTTCTCATACAGAGGAGCAGAGAAACTCTGGGCCTGTCTCCTCCAAAAGCTCCTGGGATGGAAATGAACCCCAGGCATGGAACGGAGACAAGGCTCCTCACCTCAATCAAATCTCTAGCTCTGCTAGCACAAAAGAAGTGTTGCCCTTTCTGTGAACATGTTGTTCTGCCACTTCTGGGAGCTCCTGGCTGCGGCCCAGTGGGGATTTGGGTGCACACACGGAGCGTGATGCAGTGCCATGAAATCCTGGCACTGCATCCCTGAAGGCCTGGAAGCATCGCAGCAATCTCAGCAGGGCAATCCACTCTGGCGAGATTCCTGGATGCTGCACTGACGCTGCAGATACTGTGATGCCTCACTTGCAAAGCCTGCTTGCTGGGAGCTGTCCTGGGATCCTCACAAAATGCTCCCAGGGCTTGCAGAGGTGTGTTTTGAACAAATAAAATCACCACGTTTTGAAACATCTCAGCTTTGGACATTTTACAACAATAAAGCTCAATTATGCAGTAACACCAGTGATGTAAGGAGGGCAGCAGCATCCACATTCCAGTTGTCCCTTTGCTGCTCTTATCATTTTGTGTCTGGTTTGTGTGGCAAGGAGGGGTTCCAGGCTGGTTTCTGTGTCCGATGGAGCTGATGGCAGCAGCTCTGAGAGGGCCCCACGGCTGGGCCCATCACTGATGGTGGCAGTGCAGCAGCTGCAGACAGGAGTGAGGAAACGAGAGAGAAACAACACTGCAGGCACCAGGTCAGCCAGAAAGGAGGGGCAGGAGCTGCTCCAGGTGGCAGAGCAGAGATTCCCTCTGCTCAAGGCGCAGCCCATGGTGAGGCAGCTGTGCCCCTGCAGCCCATGGAGATCCACAGGAGAGCAGAGATCCCCCTGAAACCTCTGGAGAACCCCACACTGGAGCAGTTCATGTAAAACTGCAGCCCGTGGGAAGGACTCATGCTGGAGAAGTGCCTGGAGACACTCCTTGGTGCCTCCCGTGGGAGGACTCCATCCTGGAGCAGGGGAAGAGTGTGAAGGCTCCTCCTGCTGAGGAGGAAGGAGTGGCAGAGACAATGTGTGATGGTCTGAGCACAGCCCCTCTCCCTGCCCCCCTGGGCTGCTGTAGAGGGAGAGGTAGAGCAGATCTGGACCAAAGTTAAGCCTGGGAAGAAGGGAGGGGTGGAGGAACATACTTTTAAACTTGGCTTTATTTCTCATTATCCTACTCTGATTTGATTGGTAAAAAAATATTTTTTTTCTGACTCTGTTTTGCCTGTGACAGTAATGGGAAAGTGACCAGTCCCTGTCCTTATCTTGACCCATGAGCCTTTCTTTATATTTTGCCTTCCCTGTTCAGCTGAGGAGAGGAGTGACAGCCTGGCCTTGATGGGCACCTGGTCTGTCCCCACAAGGGTCAACCCAGCACACACATAAAATGGATATATCTGTTATCACCCATATCAAAGGCAACATGTGGGGAAGCAGAGGGATTTAGAGACACTTAATAACAGTGAAGTGGTGACAATACAGGAATGTTGTTAGGAAATAGCAAAGTTTTACTTTGGCAGATGAATAATTTGCGCCCCAAAGCCAGAGCAGGAAGGGACCTTTTGCGTCTGTTTAGCTACTTCTGTCCACTGGGCTCTAAATGCCATGCAAATAAATAAAGAAAAGACAGGTATTTTTAAATTTCAGAAAATTCTGCCTCATTTTCCCATGGAAATGAATTTCAGAGTTTAATCACAACTTGAGCAAAGGCAACACTCCTTTTTACCTGCCCACTGTTGGTTCTAATGAAGGCATTTAGAGGCTCCATGCAGGAGAGCAGCTCATTCATCTTCAATTCCTATTTCAAGTTTTTCTAGTACTCAATCTCTTCCTCTGCAGGATGAACCCTCAAGTGCTCAGCACTGGAAGTGATCATTCCAAAGGCAGCACAAATGCACTGCTCTCTGCAGGACGTGGCTGTGACATTGGTCCCCCAAGAAAAGCACCAAGTCATGTAGAGAAGCCAAGTCAGTGCTCCTGCCTCTGAAGGAAATAACTAACTCTCTGTCATGTCCCTAGTGAAATCTGAAGGGACTGTGATTTGAGGAGTGGATTTCTGGGTACCCTGCTTTGCCAGTACGCACTATTTCTGTCTTTCTTTTTTATTAACTACAACTAAATGAACCTCAAAAATTATCTGGACTGAATGACAACAAAACAAACTAAAATTAGTAACAGCATACTCATTGCCTAGGGCAGCGCTGAACTGATGGCTGATGTGATGGTGACAGACAAATCCTTATTCCCATTCTAAATTCTGTCTACTAAATAAATAAGTAATGCCATCAATAGCATTTCCAGATATTGCATCCACCTCTTTCAACTTTTACACTATTATTGTATTGCTTGACTAACTCTGAAGCCTAGCTGGGTACCTGGTCTGACTCAGAAGTAGCACCACAGTCAATAAACTCATGAAGGGAGAGACTGGATAAGTTAGCGTGAGGTATTTGATGGATAATATCCTATATTAGTCCTCAGAAGAAATCCAGTACTTGTCATGTCTTTTATTCCTTTACGCCAACCTTCTGTAGTATGGAAATATTTTCTAGATATTCCTGATGTATCTCCTTGTTTCTCACTTATTTTTTTTCATATCAGCCCTAATAACAAAAAGAAAAAAAAAAAAATATCTGAATAGCAACTTATCTTGACAGAAAGACAAGCAACAGAAAAAAACCCCCATAGCATGTCATATCAGAAATAGCTAATTAAAGATCTGGGAAAAAATATATCTCGATCTAGGCAAAGTTACCTGTACCTTTCAAACTTTTTAGGCAGATAAACTGAGTTGTCCTATTTCAGTATCTTTGGATTTCTCAGTGACTGAAGCCATATTTTTCTGTTTTTATTCATTATAAGTCCCTTTTATACGGACAGGATTGAATCTGAAGTGTTTGAACACAACATGCTTCTCCCACTAGCAAGAAAAATGCTGCTTGCCTGCACTGCTGCAGAGGGGCTTCAATACCACTTCCAAATCATCTCCTATTGTCCCAGAATAAAAACCCCAGAAAAAGATAAAATAAAAAAATGTATTACATGGCTGGATGTGAGTACTTCCTAATTTTAGCAACTTTTTGAGTAATATCCATTTAACTTCCCCTCTGACACCTCTGCTTTTCTCTGGTTTCATTGGTACCAGCATTGTTCATCCTGGGGATTGCTCATGGAGTAGCAGGAGAGCTGAGAGCCAGTCTCACAGCTTGGCTGGGCTCCCTCTTCTCATCATCCATCAGGATGCAGTGGTGGGATCCATCCCCCTGATAAATGTACCTCTAAGATTCCCCTCATATAATTAGGCCACAGTATAGTCCCACTGGGGCATCTGATGAGTGCAGCCTCGCTCTCTGAGCTCTTTTCTACAGCTGGTACTTCCTGATGAGGTTTTCTGAAACCCCACAGCTGGGGTTTGAGGCTCTAAGGTACTGCAGCACTTCTTTTCCCAGACACTGAGCTAGGCACACTATCTGTGAAAAACAGTCAAGATGAATAGATTCAAATCTTACAGAAAGAGATTTAAGTCCAGCACATGCTTTGCAGCACACTTAGATGTAAGAAGTCTGATTTTCATGGAGGTATGTAATGCCCCTTAGGCAATTCTTCCTAAAATCATGCTATATTATGGGCAGAACAGTGTTCTCTATGAAGGAAATGCACAGAGCTCAGACCTTCTAGAGTCTGACTGCCCTGGTGGGACTCAAAAATGTTCACTGCCTTCTTTGTATGGCAACTTGGCTTTGTTTTCCTTTGTCCAGGGCTGCCCTCCAGTGCAGCCATCCAACAAGGCTGGATGGCTGATACCTCTGTGGTGGGTGTTCATAAAATTTACAGCATCAGAGAGAACTCATCAGCTGTATGTAGACTTATTCCTCTGGCTATCAAGATCTCCAGGAAAGGCTAACAAGCCCCGAGGCCTTCAGCTCAGGATGCCTTGCTTAGGACTATTAAAAGGAATCTGACTGGTGTCCAGAATTTGTTGAGTGCACAAGGTTTTGCAAAATCAGTTTACAGCATAACAAAACCCTCACTGGGAAAACTCACCAGGCTCTAGAAATCTGTGTGGCGTTAGACAATTTAGTGGCAGCATTAACCTTGCCATAAAAATGTGAAGATCTTCATCTAGACATGCTTTTAGCAGTTATAAAGATGTACAGCCCTTTCACAGTGGATAGAAATGTTGGGTTTGGGTCACAGAAGTCCTCAGCTGGATTAGAGTCCAAGGTGGTGCTAAAGCTATAAATACATACATATATATATATATATATACACACATGCACACAATCCTCTTCTGCATCACTTTGCATGAGTGTTCTGAGCCATTTGTTATGCAATGACCCTGAAGGAAATCCATGAGGGCCAAACAATTGATAATAATGAAATAGAAAAACCAGAAAACCATATACCTTCTAGGAGGTAAGGAAGAGAGGAGAACCATTGGGTAATTCACTGAATCCATTTATTTTGATACTACATGAAAACTCCACTTTAAAAACTGTGCTATAGAAGACATCTCAACTGCATTTACTTGCATCCTTAACTTGGAGATGCAGGAATACTTTGAGATACAGAGGTCAGTTCCCAGTTGCACACAGAGATGATGCTTTCTGCTTTTACTAGTATCTTCATTACATTCTTGTGCAACATGAGCTTATCTATTTATATGTACCTGTTTGATCCAGGAAAAATAAGTTTTGGGTTGCATTTGTTTAATTTAAAGGGAAATTAAAGGGCTCTAAAAACAATGAAATCAACAAAAATGAGATTAAGGTGGAGACCAGTTAGAAATTACTCTGCCAAAAGACACATAAAGATGTCTGTATGTTTCAGTTAAGAATATTATTTTTTTCAGACAATGATATATTAAATAACAGAGTTTGCAAACCTTCATGCTACTAAACTAATGCTAAGAAGTCAAATCGATAAGGTGCTTTTACTGGACCTTCACTCCATTCCATAGCCAGATGGATTAAGGTGAAGGAATAAAAACATGCTCTGAGGATGTAATTGCTGTGACTTGTACCTGAGTCTCCCCAGAAATGAAGAGTTTGGAGGAGACAGCTCTCCTGGAAGCACTGTCTTGGCACTTCCCAGGGAACAGTTCTGGTGGAAGAAAGCCATGAGTGAGAAATACCAAAAGCTGAAGTGGCACTGGGATGCTCCTCCATGCATGGTCCTTGCTTCTGGGCCTCAGGGGTTGCAGAGGTCCAGGCCGCCCTCTGAACCAAAAAACCTTTGTTCTTTTCCTAGTAGAGAAAAATTGGTTGAACCTACCCCATTCCTCATTCCCCTTTTGGAAAGGGAAAGAAGCATTGAACTTCTGGAGCCCTTATACCACTATTGATAAATGGCAATTGGTGAGTTTTACCCATGGCAACCAGAGGGGTGATGAGGCACAAGTGGTCACTTGTGCATTGCAGTAGTTTTGCTATAGCCTAATCAATGCTTATTTGCTTTGATTCTTCCTAGCAGTGAGCAGAGGTTGCATGGGCAGACCATTGAAACAATCAAATAATGGATTTAGGCAAAGAATTTGTGACTTTATATTGGCCAACAACATAAATGAACTGCAATTATTTTGATATTTGGGATGGTCGTATTAGTACCAACAATATTTAAGGTGAACTTCAAAAGATGTCTTTGTCAGTTGCTGAATTAAAAGGGTCTTTCCTGTCTTTGTGTTATATTTCATTACAATGTATGATTACCTGTCCAGAACAGATCTCTTGGAAGGGAGCAAGAGCTATTGTCAGATTAACTAGAGCCATATGTCTGCAGCATAAATCCATGTAATGGAGGGAGCCACGTACCTGGGAGGGTGGATGGATGCCCCAAAGAACAGAGAGTGAGAATAGCTGCTGAGCTGGAAATCCAGGAACCTCTTTACCAGCTGCAGCCTTGCACTGTTTGGTAACACAGCATTTGAGTTTGCATTTAGGCAGAATCAAGCTTGGTGTCATGCTTTGGGGTCTGGATCCTGCAGAGTGATGCACCAGTCCATGGCAATAGATTACGTACTTTGTGGCAGTTTTAATCTGTAGGTTTTCACATGCTGTCAGGAAAGCTTGTGCCTTGCACAGATTCTGAGTCAGGTCTGCACATCTCAGAGGGCTCTGATGGGAAATTGAGCATGACCAACATGCCCAGGAGAACCACTGGACAAAAATGGTGCTCAGGACAGCCTCAGTGCACACCTCAGAACCCTCTTTCTTGGGCAGAGTACTTACAATGAAACTCTGCAGAGGGCTTTCCCTGAGAACTGCTCAGCCTCCGAGGCACATCCCGGGCACAGGCACTGCTCCTTGTCAAGGATCTGGCCCTGTCTAAACCAGGCTAATTATTAAGTCATCTCCTTCCCATTAACTTGTGAGGAAAATTACCCTTCTGAGTTTGAATGACAGAACAGCATTAAGAGTATGCACCTTTCTTTTTTTTTTTTTTTTTCTTAAATCAACCAAACAGAAAATTCACAATGAGGATGATCTTGTAATTACACACACGTCAGAACAGAGTATGATAGTTTGCTCAGATTTCTTTGAACATTTCTTTAGGAGAATTTGGGAGGAGAAAGGGAGGGAAACATTCATTGTAAATCAACTTTGGCATGAAACTTTTGTAAAAAGGTGCCCAACATGCATTACATTCTTTGTTCTGTGTTTTTCCTACATATAAAGCCTTGACAACCTGCTATTCTATGATTGATGCACTTATTTCTTCTAAAGTATCACTAACCAAGCATATCATTTTTATACAGTAAGTGTGTATTCAATTTCCTACAGTTTGACTGCTAAACAGGCTCAATGGTAAAACAAATATATACTGCTGCAGTGTACTGTTCAGGGGGACCAATAGAAAACTTTGGAATATTTTTCATTTGTGTTCCCTTTGCTTTTAGTGGCAATGAAATCACAGCAGGGGCACATGCTAACCATCCATATTTTTATGAAAGTTGTACTGTCATTGGGTGAAGTCTCCAACTACTGCAGACTTTGTACAATGTTAATAGGAATATTATGATTCATATATTCTTGCACAATAAAGCAGAATGACATATCAGGTTTGCAGGCTCTCCTGACAAGGTATGAGGTATTTATCTGGGTTTGTACACCACAGGCTTATCAGCCAAGTATCTGAAAGACTATTGACATCATTATCATTCATAAATATAAACTGAAAGAAAAAGAATTCAAACTCCTGTAGGCTTAGCATTGGATCCCTGGCACTCCTGGACTGGAGGATAATGGATCTATGAGAATTCATGTATGTTTATGATGTACGAGGCATTTCAGCTGACATTGAATCAGGTCAGTGGGTCCATTGGACAGGATGCAATGTCAATGGAACTGTTATGTATTATTGATGTCAGTCACAGAATAGATAAAAACATTAGCAAAATAGCTTTCATTGCCATTTCTTTTCTTTTTTTTTTTCCCTCAAATGACAAAAGACAGCAGCCCTTATTAAACACAAGAGCTCTCCAATGTTTCTGATTCTCAAACACCTCTGACTTGGAAAAAACTTAGGAAATTAAAATTAGAACTAACAAAACAATATTTTTATATAAGAAGAATGGCTTAACTCCTTTCACTTACATTTTCACTTGTGGTATTAAGTTTTGCCTGCAAAAGAGAAATCTACTCACTTTAGGTCCACTTCTGCAAATTGTTAGGCATATCACTACATTTTTGCATATCTTGAGGTTATGCATCACTGTATCAATGTATCACTATATCACTGAATCTATAGGAATAATTCTTATTTACATTGAAAGCGACTTTAAGCTGCTTGGTCTGTGACACTGAAGCACATATTAGCACTTCTTCACTTTCACCGTCAAAGATGTGAAAAGAATGTCATGCAAATCACACCCAATGGACTACACAGATACTTACAGTAAAAGGACATGTAAAAATTAAAAGCTTTTAACATGGTTTATACCTATTTTACCCAATCTCTTATCTTTGTATTATGCATTGCTCCCTAGACATGCAAACCACTTCAGCTGCTGCCTAATTCTGACCCATTCCTAAATTAACTTCCTCAAGCCCCACCAAAATCAGAGGTGCATTTTAAACACCAGGTTAAAATAGGTTTGTATGAATAAATATTTACAGGATTTAACACCTTATGAGGAGGGAAATAAGCACTGTGGGGCATGCCACCCAAAGACTACAGACAGTTCCTTGGCATTCCAGATTATCCCAATCCCTTTAGTGACATTTAAAAACTCAAAGCAAGTAAGTAACACCATAAATTTCAACAGGGCTCTGCATGCTGAAATACAAGCACTTAAAGGTTGCACAGCTTCAAAGCACAAACCATACACTGCATTTGCCAATCAGCTCCACAGAGGGAGAGGGAAAGGTACTTGCCTAATTTAAGTGCTTAGAGTTGTTTTGTGCTCATGCCTTAGGTGGGCCCATCTGAGATTTACTCATTTACTCCTACACCCTTGGAAGACAGCTTCATTCAGAGCAACATTTAGCAAATTAAAATATTTATTTTTTTGTAAAGATTATGACCTCAATTAAATATGATGAAGTTAAAGGAAATGCATTCCAAAATTGATGTGTCTCTTTGCTTGTTCCTGTCAAATGAAGGGTTTGTTTGATACTTCACTATGGTAAAGATTTGTCCTATTACTTAATTTCACCATGATGTTCAGAGTATCCTGTGTCAATTGGTAACGTTTGGGCACAAAAAACCTCTCAGGAATTCCAATGTTAGACATTTGAGCCCTTGTCAGTAAACTGGCCTCATCTCTGAAACTGCAGGAATTTACAAAGGAGTTTTAATAGTGACACAACCTGATTGAGACTTTGTTGATTTTCACAATAATCCTATTTTTAAAATATTTTTCTTGCACCCATCCCTTGCAACTTGTCTTTGCTCCCTAGTTCTTTGTTTTGAACTAGGAATGCTTATAGGGTCATTAAAACTATAATTTGAATATTGAAATTGTTGCCAAAGATAGGCTACCACTACATAAGTATTATCTTCAGAAGTGAAAGCAAAGTAATAATCTTTCTCTCCCTCCCAAAGAGATACCACTAATTAGGATTCTTTGAATCTCTGAGCAGAGACTGCTACAGGAAAGGTCATCAAGCCCCTGGCACAAGTATTCAACCTCTTACATGTAAGTGGACCAGGTTTCATAAAATATCATGTCATTTCTCTGAATAATTTATTTGAATAGTTGCTGTACCCATCTTGGGTACCCGGCCTCTACCATTTATTGCATTTGTGTCAGTTCCACAATTCTCTCCTAGCTCTGGATCAGAAACAAACATCAACCCATAAACCTTCTTTAGGTTCACTGGTGGTGCAATGTGCTTGCTCCACTCCCTTGCTCCAAGCTGGGTTTAAAGGATGCAGCAGCCACAGGAAAGTGGGAGAGGTGGTTTTTGGCTTTGTCTCATGCTCCTGACAATGCAGAAACCAAGCAAAACAGCAGTGGGTGATTCTTCTGTGCGTGTTTCAGACTGTCCCCTGGGTGAGTGAGAAAAAGTCATTTGCCTCTGTCTCCCCACTGCAGAGGCTCCCCCCAGCCCCAGCAGCACGGACAAGGTGAGCTCACCCTGCAGGAGCCAGGCTCATCCCTCTGCCCACAAGCTGGCAATGCAGTGGGTTTCATATGCACATACACAGAGTTATATTCATAACTCTATATAACAAAGACTGCACACTATTTGTTCCCTTTCTCAGGTCTTTCCTTCCCTGCTAGCAAATGGCTGTTGCAGTTAATCTAAGGAGATCCCTCCTAGGCTCTCTTTGCTCACAAACCCTCTTGTGCTGTAAAACAGATAACGGAATTTTTTTATGGCCAGGTTCTTAAAATATTTTTAAACTTGTCCTCCCCCCCTGCCCCAAGCTTTTTGATGTAAGGAGAAAATCTCACACAGTGCCTACCCTTATCTCCCCAAGAGAAAACAAAGAGAGTTAAAGGCAAATGTCTTCTGCAGAGACTGCCTTTTCTGTGCTGTTCTCCCCACTGTGTGCCAAATAATGGCATCTGTTCCTGCTGTTCTTTAGTTCCCCCATCCAGCCTGTTTTCAACTTCCTGCGAAAATTTGTGGTTCTTAAATCCAAAGGTCATGTTTTAACACTTAAGTTCAGTTTGGAAGGATTTGGATTTGTTTCTCATATTTTTTTTTCCCCCAGTTTTCTTTTGTGAGTAGACAAAAGGCTTTCACCCCCTCTTTGCATTGCCTGTTTTACAGACTCCAGCATACATCTCTGCAATTCGGGTTAATACCCTGCGAAATATCCACTCGCGTATTGACGAGCATTAAAGGATTGCTCTTTCCGTGCCTTCTGCCAGGGTTCAGCATGTTGTTAGCAGCACAAGCTCCTCTCACACAGCCCTCACTGTGTGATCAGTCTGCACTATAGAGGAATTCCCTCTGCCAGGTCTGCAAAGAATTCAAGCTGTATGTAAACAAAGACACATTTCTAAGCAGAGGTTCTCACAATGAATAGTCAAAATTCTGCTCAGTTATGGACGATGGCTTTCTGCAAGACGAGGTGAACACAGATCACCTAATTACTTTTTCTTATTCGTTCAAGTTGGACACAGACTGGGATCTCAGAGCTGAAATGCCAGTGAGAAAACTGCCTTTCTGCATTTTACAGGAGGGAGGCCGAGCTGGTTAGATTATTGATGTGTTGTAGGCCTCTGTTTATTCAGTATTTCCCTAAAATATAATTTTTAAAAGTGTATATTTACCAACCTAACAGATTCCCTGAGAGATTTTGAGGTTTAATTTTAGAGACAGGCAGGGAATCGAAGGCTAATACATAACTTTCTACATTGACAGAAAGAAAAAAAAAGGCCAAGATCTCCATAGTTTCATTTCTAAAATTAAGAAAAATAGTCCATGCACATTACTGGATGTTTATTTCTGTGCCAAGGAACTGGGCTACTCTACAGAGCGCTGGGCAAGAGCCAGAGAACAGGATTTGGGGTTCACACCGCCTGTGTCTACCACACCTTCAGCCTGAGACTGTCTTTTCTGTCTGAAAATTTTTCTGGCAAATGCCACATTAGAGCTAAAGGGAAAAAAAATAACCTGAGATGGGCAAGGGTTTAATGATGTAATTTGAAAGTGTTTTGTATGTTTGATTTCTGCTCATTTGAGGAAGGGAATAAACCTCAGTTGTTTGGTGCTCTGTGCTGGATCCCAAGATTTTCTCTGCCCTTGATTCACAGGAGTAGGCAGAAGCCTTCATGTCCTTTAGTCTGCACACCCTGTGGGTCTGGCATGGTCTCTCTCATTTGGTCTGAGAATCAGATGCTATTTCTGGTCTGAAGACATTTGTTCTCAATTGCCTACACAGTTCAATAGGATTTTAGGGTACATTTGTTAGGGATTATAAAGCACCTAAAGATGTATCAAGTGGAAGGGTCAATACAAGATCAGGCTGTATTGTGTTACAGCGTGTTGCATTATGTGGTACGTCTCAATTCGCTGTTGGAAACCAGATGTGGCAGACAAGCCCAGCCTATTTTTTGAACATTTGTAGATAACTTTGAATTATGTCATCAGTGTTTAAAGATTTCCACAAAGATTTCAAGAAGTAGATTTTCTCAAGTCTTCCAATCACTATCAAAACCTCAAATTCTGCTGGGTAATTGAAACACTCTATCCCAATCCAAAAAATAATAAGCGTAAAGAGAACGCTTTCATCTTTCATTCATAATATATACGGAGCACGGTATGAATTTGCTACCTGTAAGGTGTATTGAATTTTTAATCATCTATATATTTATGGTAAAGAGTAACACATTACTTCTAGCACACAAAAGCTTATGGCATACGGTTATCCTTAATTAATGGGTAACTGCAAAGCTTTATTATTCAATGAAACTGATTTATTATCTTAATTCTGCAACGTTCTACTCCATGTTTCCATTGAAACCATTGTTTGCACCATGGTAACCAGTAACCACCACGTGTACGTGATCCCTTTTATGACCTATACGTAATTAGATGATATTATTTTCTTAAAGCTGAAGTGCTGCCTGTGCAAGTGGCCTGGCTCCCAGGCCTGCAAGCGAGGCCCAGGCCGCTCGCCGCCGCGTTTCTGCCGTAACCATTTCAGTGTATCATTATAAGGCCGATTCCTCCCGGCGGTCCCGCGCACATCCCCGCTGTCCCTCTCCCAGCACGACGGCGTGCCTGCCTCCCTGTCCCTGTCTCCTGAGCCTGGCACAGCTAGTTAGCTGAAAGGACGTGAGAGGAGCTGAAAGCCAGTGGGTGTCGAGCTGCCTGGTGGAGAGATCCCCAGCTAATTGCTAGTCCTAACAGGCACAATTAGCCGCTACAAGCCCTTTGAGATGGCCCTGGGCTCCTCTCAGGTAACAGCCATCACTAGATAAAGGCTGAAATACGCTGCATTTAGAGAGACACTTGCAGACAGGGATGTCACAGGCTGCCAATTATGCTCTGCCTGTACACAGTCACTTCCAAGAGCCAGACAAGACACATACACCTGAAGTTAAAGGGACAAGATGTGTACTATTTTGAACTACACAAGTGTGGGGCACGTGAAGATGTAACCCTTCTCAATTTAGGTCGTGTCATCTTTTCAATTATCAGTTCTTGATCAAGTTCTGCAGCATTTTTGAACATTTGCTGCAAGCAGAAAGTCCTGGAAAGCTCAGCAGGAGAGGGCTGCTTATATTTTTTGCTGTTTGTGATGTTACTTTAAGGAAAGTTTCACCATCACCACACAGTTGAAAATGGCTTGACAGGCCTCCCTTAACCAAACAGTGATGCTCTACCCTGTTGGGACTGCAATCCATCTATTCCTCACAGAGGAAGAATTAGCATATGTAAGGTTACTTCTGAAACTAGTGAGTGTCCCCCATTTATCCATTAAAAAAATTACCTTCTCTGAGCATCTCTGACATTACATTCTTCCTCTCAAAAAATGAACTTCTGTACAAAAACAGCAGCCTAGAAAGCCTGAAAAAAACCAACACATCAGATTTTGAGAATGATCAGAAGAAAATGGGCAGTTTCAGGTATCTATCACAACACAGGACTCCAGCAACAGCATCCTACAGAAAATCATTATTGATCAGTGCATAAAAATTCAAATGTTTCAAAGTTGGGGACTCCAAGAATTTCAAGATCTAAATCTAAATTTTGGTCATTTGTATTAAAAAATAATTTCCAAGACATATAATGAGCACAACTTCTGGCCCCTGAGTAAACCTTAGTCACTCACCTTCCACTTGTGCACTCATTTTAAAAGAGATTCAGAAAAACTGTACACAAAACTACCTCTGAAGAAAACTTCTTTCTTTGTTGCTCTGAGAACTGAACTGATTCCACTGCTTACCTTCAGGTCATGTACCTCCTGCCCTTCTGATCAGATCTCCAACATGACAAACAGCACATTCTCATGGTATCCATCAAAATCTGTCACACTACCTGTAGCAAATCAAACTAAAATTCAATATTAAGAGATTTCTATTTATTTCTTTTTTAATATCTTAAACAATTCATATTTATTCCTTTTTATAATAGCATCTTAAAGATCATCTTCCAAATCATATCACATCTAATATTCAGAATTCAGCTTCCCCGATCCAACTGATACCACATAGGAATGGCTCTTTCTGTTTAGAAAGCTTGAAGATTTTAAATATAAATTTCTATTTTTTAAGACTCACTTTAAATTTTCCCAAGAGCTTTTTGATCTTAATATGGAAAGTATGCAAAGACTCTAATTACTAATTATGGAATAGTTAAATTCTGTTAAAGGATAAAAATTACTTGACACAGTTGGTTTCACCTCCCCAGAATTAACAATGAAGCTCCACATGAAGGCTCATAGGTTTTGTTGAGATCTCTGTATTCTTACCTATGTGGGAGGAAAAGGAGACCAGTGAATGGATCAGCAAAATATGTTACCTGCTCTTAGACTTTTCTGATAAAGATCTGCTGATTGATAATTCAGTGCCAGATTGTTTGACCAAATTCCAAGTAAAAGAACCCAGAGAACCCGTGTCATTTCCAGTGTTTATTTTAGATTCCAGAAGCATTTTATTAGTTTGTTACAAACAAGTTTGTTTTCCTTATAAAAACAAGAGTGGACGTCTTTGAAATATATGCAAAATCAACATGCTAATATTTGATTGCAAACCAAGGAACAATCAAAAAAAAACTAAAAGGAAAGAATGAGTGCTCTATTATTAAAATAGCAAAATAAATAGATATACATTTTTTCCTTTTTACAGATACATTTGCAACCAAATTAGCAACAAGATCTTCTCCAGTATAAATAAAAAAGGCTTGCACTTACCTATTAATTAAGAATAATGGAATGCCATAAGCTTTTGTGTGCTAGTGGTACTGTAATTTGTTACTCTTCTCTACAATAAATATATAGCTGATTAAAAATGCAGTGTGGCTTACATACATTAAATTCATACTGCACTGTGTATTGATTCCCTTTGCTCATCCTGGTAGTCCATTGAATTCAGGGCAGGAAGGTTTTGACCCTCTCAGGCAAGGAAGAAAAGCCTCTGCCAAGGCAGATAGGTTTAGGAGCACAAATCTCCCAGGCTGACATCATCAGTTTTTCTGATCAACTCACCCAGAAACTCCTGCAGCCTTTCCACACCACGGAGGGACAACAAACCAGAGCCAGCTGCTCTCCCCTGGGACAGAGGGAGTTTCCCACCTCCCTCTCAAGCCATCAGCTTTGGAGGTTTTAGGGACCGAGAAGGGCTCACAGAAAGCAGGTTCTCCTCCTCAGCTCAGAGGTTTGGTCCATGGCTCTGGTGTCCCACCTCCAGCTGTGAGTTATCAAAAGGAATTACCACCTCTAGCTTCCCTCCTTCCCATCCTCAAAAGTCAGGGACAGAAAAGCACCATGGAATATATCTGGTAATTTGTACAGCAGAGGAGAAGCAAATGTACCAAGGATAATGTCCTGGCAACAATGAATTAAATTTCCCAAGCAAATTAACAGACAGGGAACTTGTGATCTCCTCTGGGAAAAAAAAATAAAATTAATTATGAGAATCAGGTGACTTCTTATTCCTGTGAGAAACAGGATTATTGTGCCCACCACTGTGTGTTCTCCTCAGACATTCTGCTGCCTATGGCTTCACACAGCATTGCAGCATTGGGGTCTTTTAACAAATTGACTAATTAAGCCCCAATCACTCCAGGTGTTGTTACATCAAAGTAAATATCCCAACTGCCCTTTTCATGGAGACCACACCTGAACTCAGAAATTATTATTTACATGTGCAATTTAAACCAGATGTATTTTAAATATGCAATAATATGTATACATGGCAATTATCTAAAGCATAATGCCATTGGGCCAAATGAAGCCCATCCAATATCTATACATTTCACACTCTATAGAAATGGAATTTTTATTTCAAGAGGTCTAGGTCCTCACTCATGTGGCACAGAAACATCTATATAGTGTTTTGCTATAAATGGTTATTTACAGGGCTTTTTTGCCTGCAAAACCAAATATTTAGAACACCACCTGTGAGAAATTGAACTTGTCACCCTTGCTGTAGCCTCTTTCATCTAATTTGGGTCAATTATCACTCTGTACGTGTTAACACTACCTACTTAATTGCTAATCATCTTAGCAGATAAGAAGGAGAAGTGAAAAGTTGGTTCTCCTGAGAGAAATCAAAATTTGCTCCCCAAGGGAAATGTAGAAGGGAAAAAGATAAAAAAGGAACCAGAAAAAAAGAGATGGCTAGAGAAGAAAACAAAAGTTGAACAATAGTGCTATGTCCCACAGAATGATAAGAAATGTGATGATCACATGCTCCATATGAGCACATAACAAGTCATGCTGATGCCCAGTTTAGTCCTGTCTGCTTGGGCAGTTGTGCTGTGGGGTGAGTGCCTGGCCTGGGCTGTGGGCAGCCAGTGGCTCTGACTCTGCACATGATCAGTGTGGCTGCTCTGACAATCACAGAATCCTCTGCTGTCACCTCCAGAGGGCTTTGACATCCAGCCAAGGAACTTCCAGCATTATCACAGCACTGAACAGGGAATATTCACCCTATGACTATACAGCTAACTTTAGCACAGTAACTGCTACATGAGAAATATTAGGGAGGGGGGAAAAAAACAAAACCAAAACCAAACCTGACATTCAGATGGAGCTAAGGTTTTAGATTAACTATCTTCCTTTATAAAACTGGCCATGTATCTTTACGAGTCCAAATGCCAGTTTTATGTATTAGCCTTCAACATACAGTGTCTGATACCAGGGTGATGGAGCTTCTGCCCATTACAAACCCTAGGAGAAGTGATACCAACTCATTCACTAACAATATTTGCTGCACTTGGACTTGACTGGTGTAATGTTGACCACTCTGGATATGGGGTGGTGTGTGACACCTGATAGGATCTGAAACCAGAACGGTATGGCTGTAGGACATAAAATAAGATACCAGAAAATAGAGAGGCAAAGAGATAAATTCCGTGAGTCTACCTGATCAATCCAGCTAAGCAGCGTGCTGGTTTCTTGAACCCCAGGAAACAGGCATGTAAAATATTTGTTCCTTGATGGGCCTGGCAGATGTGATGCCAGAAATAATTCTACTCTGATTTATTTTTTGTAGCTTTATCTAGTTCCCTATATTAAACCTACAATCCTAAAATAATTTTAGGGCCATTTATTTTTATGTCTACCAACAGTAGAGTTACCCAAATGTTAAAAGCCTATGCTCATAGGCCCATAAAAACGCTGTTGATTAGATTGCAGTATTTCAGTTTTTAGTTATCAACACTGACACTTTGGGAAAAAATTGAGTACAATATACTTCTGTACACATTGCAGTGTTTTTAACCATTTAGTCAGTACCACGTACATCAAATAGACACCATAATAAAACAGAAATGCATTAAACATACATCTGGAAGCACTTTGTAACTGACTTCTGCTTATGAAAATGACTGTACATAATTTCATCATTCACTTTAATTCAGTCACATGCTGCAGTCAGAGGAGTCAGATAACACACTGCAATAAGATTCAAGCATAGATTTCTCCTTGTGCTAAATTCCACGCTTTATCTGTCAGCCCACACTTGCCATCAGTTGTGAGTCCCTAACTTGGCCCCAGAGCCTGCAGCAGCAGAGACCTGCTGGGGGTGACAGGAGTCACCTTCCAGAGCCCCAGTGCCCCGTACAGCTCTGGCCACAGCTCCTGGGAAGGCACCCACGGCAATTCCAGCAGCACTGCGTGACCTCAGCTTCACCAGGAGCTGTAAGGGGAAACCAGACCTTCCATGGCCAGCCAACAGCAGGATGTTTGCACAAGCTACCTGGTCTCTCTTTTTTCTCTCTGAGTTTTATCCTTGTTGCTTGGCTTGAACCATCACCCTACATGCACTGTGGGATGAAGAGCCACCAGGTATGTACAGCTAGTTTCAGACTGCATGATCTTCACTTCCAGCCACACAAAGAATATTGGTGTCACTGTCGGACACGAAATGATTCACACAGATGTAGCTTGAAATGTGATGAAAGAAGAGAATTTTATTTGTTCTTTCAGTATTTATAGGTTTTCAACAACGACCAGGGATTGGATAGTCAGGTTACCACCTTCCCAACCACACTGGCTGTGAGAGATGTCCATCAAAAGGGGTATCTTTAATGGAATAGATAAACACCTATGTTTATAGTTACTTTTCTGGGAAAGTGGCTAGAAATCATGAAAACAATATTGAAAGGCTGGTTCTCAGGGTGACATATTGGCAGCAGTAACAGAGGTGACAGCAGGACATTGCAAAGAAGCCCCCACCTTCCTGCAGTATGACTAGTGGGAAGCTTGGTCTAAAAGGATGTGCATCCAAAAACCACAGGCACTTCACCTTGTCTACTGGTACTCCTTTACAAATATCAGATAAACCCTTAATTTAGTTGGGAATGGGCCCTAGCACTGAGAAGCTTTCAAGTAATTCGTGGCTACTCTTGCAACTTTTTAACTGCCATGTCAATTGGCAGTTAAAGAAAATGAAAGAGAAATTAAAGATAAATTAAAGAAAAATAAAGAGAATGGCTGAAATGATTAGCACAACATATTATAGCTAAAATAAATAAATAAATAAATAAATTATTTTTTTAAAAATAAATACCATTTAACCTACACCAATCTGCATTGTCAATAGCAACAACAAAACCCCAGCAAAATGTCTCTGGCCTCTATGACAGTGACATTTCCAGGAATACCACTGGTTATCCTCTTTTACAACTTAGTGTCTGTGTCTCAGTAACATTTCCAGTCTTTTCTTTAACTTGTTGAATTATAAAATCAACCTCATATAGACTGTTTATAAAAATAAACCCACAAATGCTTCCTTGTTTAAAATAAGAAGAGACTTTTTTTAACAAAAAATTGGAGTTTTAGTTAAGATTCAGTACAATAGAAAAGGTTTCCAAATTGTCTACTACTCAATGATCTGAAAATACTTTATAAATATTACATTATCTAAGTTTCAGTGCAGCAATCATTCATGCAACAATCCAGGCAACTAGAGGTATCTCTTTTGTAAGCTGAGTATTCTGAAGCACAGAAATACTAAACAAGTGTTAAAAGAAACTACAAGATTTCTGTCCCAGTACTACAAACAAACACAGATTTTTATTTTTTTTTTAGTCCAAGTCTGTTTTAACTTTCAGCTATTCTGACTTATTTCTCCCCTTTGTTTTGCTGGAGAAAACAGAATATTTAAAGCCTTCATGTGAAAATCCACTGCATTAAATATAGTCTGGCAGGCTCTTGAACAGAAGAGCATTGTCCCTTACAGACTGACTGGCTGGCCAGTCCAGCTGGCCTGGATGAAATCTCTTTCTTGATCATTTTGTTTATAGAATATATTTTGCTTTGGCACTTCTGCCACCTGCTCTTGTTTTCCATTACTCCATGGCTGTGTAAGCGCTTGCCCACTTCAGTCTACACTTACCCTGACAGCACAAAAATATTCCCTTTTCATAAAAGAGACTTCAAAACCTTCTTTCCCAATTTCAGTCAAATGCTCTAATTTGCATTTTTCTGAAGATGAAGCCAGACAGACCACGGGGAAGCTGTGTAAGGGGAAGGGTCTCACATGGGCCTAACTGGGATGAAATCAGGGACATCTACCCCATCTATGAGCCCAAATAAAAGTTTTTTGCCTTGTCACTAAAGATGCTTCAGGATGGGATGAATGGCAGATCCTCTTGAATTTGGGGCAGTGACTGAATGTAGACAGGTTGATAAGCTCAGCAAGCGATGGAGCAACATCAGTGGCTTCAAACAGCACAGAGGACAAGAACATCCTTCATTCTCCTACAGAGCACCTACAGGTTGCTGCCCAGCTCCAGGCAGGCAAAGCTCTATTACCTTCTCTTGCAGAGAAATGAGACAACCTCCTCTTCCTCTTCCTCTTTTGCCAGGGTCCAGGCTATGTGTTTCCAAAGGAAAACTGCAGTAAGTCTGGATGCAAATCAGCCGAGGGAGCCGCCTCCCTCCGCACAGCTGGAGCGCAGCAGCAGCAGCAGGAAGACACTGGTTGAGTAAAGCCACAGATTAAGAATGATTAACCTTTACTCGGGTTTGCAGTGATCAGCAAGGTTGGAGCCAAGGGGCCACATCCTTCCAACCACCCCACAGCTCCCAAGGTGGGACTTGCTGCTGCTCTGGGTGCCAACGCAGCAAACTCACACGTTCATTTTCAACGTGGCTCTGAGGTTTACTGAGCAATGCTGGTCAAAGCACTGCTATTGTTTGCCAATAGAAAAGAAAAGAAACTTATTTTTTCTTCTCTTTAAATGCAGCTGTATTTTACTGCAAAGGAGGGGGAACTGAAAATAATTTTCTGCATCAGTATTATCAATTATCAAAAGCCCATTTGTACCATTATGACTTTAATGTTCTCCCAATAGAAATATAATTCTCATTATTTTTATTGGGTTTTATTTTTATATTGCTATTAAATGCATATCACCAGATTTTCTGTTTTCTTAAACTCTGTGGGCCAAATATCCAGCCCAGTATGAAATCCTGACTTTGAAACTGTGCCCCTGGGCTCAGGCATGGATGCAACATGCACAATGGTGATGCTGAAATTGCTTAGCCACGGGATCATTTATACAAATAAAGCTATGCAAACAAACTTAGTGCTCTTGAATTTTACTGTAACCACCAAAGCATACTTGGTAGAAATCATATTTCCAAACAGTCCTGTTTCTTGACCCAAAAGGACTAGTATTAGGGAGTGGGTAATGATGCCCTTCAGCACAATTCATTAAAACATACTAAGCTCTTAAAAGAAAAATTTTGAAAGAACAGGAACTGTTTGAGAATATGGCTTATTTTATATTTTTCGATAGATATTTTAGAATCAAGACACATTTAATCCCAGTTCTCTTCTCCAAAGGTAGAAAGGGAGGAGGTAAAATTGATGTATTCCAACAAGGGACAAATTACTGTCATGATTCTGTTGTAAGAGGTAGCAATTCTAGTCTTTTCATGCATATTTAGTAAGTAGGGACATCCTCTCTTTCACAATTCATTTTCTATTTGTTATAGTTAATACTAACATGGCATTCTTTTTATATATTAAATCAAATGACTAGACATTACCAAAATAAACCACACTTTTTTCTTTTACAGGCATTCACACATCTCAAGCACGCACTGGATGAGCATGGAAAGTTTACCAATACACTTGGTTTGTTCTAAGTGTTCACTCACTAAAGAAATTCAGAAACAACACATTTGAATGCCAGACTTCTCTGGCTTTAACTCTCTTATCCATAACACTCCTGAAAAAATAATTTACCAGGTAAATCCCTCTCTGAACATCCCTCTGGTGCATTCTGTGTCCCTGGCCAAGCTGTGCTGCCCCTGCCAGTTGTCCTGAGGAGCTGCTTTGGTCAGCATGAATCCTGGAGCTCCTGGGCTGAGCTGGGTGTGAGCTGGCTGGGTAAAGCCTCTCCTTGGATTGGAGTGATGGCTCTTAAGCAGGCTCCCAGTGTCATTTTAAACTTCACTTCATCATAGTGATAGGCTACAAACGAGCCTCCTATGAACATAATAAGCATGGTGAAAAAGACAAACTACTGAAAGATGCACTGTGGCAAACACCAACTGGAACCAGGACCTGAACCAGTAAGGCCACATATTCAGCTGCCCCCTAAAAGTGCCCTCCATCATGTGCATGTGCCAGATTCACACCAGCAGGCATCATAGGGGGGATATAAAGACTTCTGTGTTATCTCATTCCTCATTTTCAGTTTTACTTATGATCCAGTGCTGCTCCAATGTATGGATTTACAATGCTTCATTGTTTCATACAGTAAAGCTGATACATCAACCCCCTTTTTTTTTTCTTTTTTTTTTTTTTTTTTTTCCCTTACAATTCCAGCTCAGAGGCTTGTGTTTGCCTTAATGAATTTTGTTTGCATAGTTGACTGGCATCAGGTTAAGCAGGTATTGAAATGTGATATAACAACCTAATCAACCGTTAACAGGTATAGGAGAAGCCCTGACAAGGAACAGTCTGAAACCTGTTCATGATGAGATTCTTTCTGATAAGGGAAAAAAGAGAAGTGTAGGACCAATTTATGCATAAATTGGTCACATTTTCACACCTAGCCCCCAATTATCTAAAAAGGGTTTAACATTATATTTATATTGATAAGCTTAACAATGTTGAACCACGACTCTAGGATGATCTGTTACAATTCACATCCAAAGCGACCAGAAGGAATAATTGGAAACCCTCCAGCATTTCAAGAAATAGAAGCAGCCTTGAAAAAGATGAAAACTGCCGTACAAGGTCTGGCTTTTGCTGAAATTACAACATAAATTCCGAATGAAGGATGGCCAAGAATAATTCAACAATTACAAATTCCCCTCTAAAGACACAGGGAATGCTACAAGATCAGAGAAATTGAGTCATCCCAAATGTCTCCAAATGAAAAAAAAAATAATCCCAACATAGTAATGACTACAGGCTGACTGAGACACTTGATAGACTGTATCCCTGATTGATTGCACAGGGGTTTTAGCTGAATAACCAGTTTTTAAGCTATGAATATCAATAGTTGGCTACATAAATAGAAAGGATGCTTGCCAAAAAATTATGGAAATCCTGATACTCATCACCAGTGTGTGAGTTAACCTCAAGGTATATTAGACTGTCTTTAATGGTCTACAATCATCTTCTCCAAGGCAGGAGCACCCATAAATGCCGAACTGATTTCCCTCACGAGCCAGACCAGCAAGGCCAACCTGTCACGTGCAAATATCTCAAACAAGCAAAAACACAATATCCACCCTTCAGCTGATGAGATTGTGATTCCTCCTAGGACCCATCTCTGTTTTCCAGAATCAGCTCTCACAGCAGCAAGGAGGGAGCAGTGCCTCAAGCTGCACAGAGACCTGGCTGGAGCCATCTGCAGGCTCTTAAAAATGTACACCAAATGAAGATAACAACACTGTCTTTAAATCAAGGCTGAGAGGCACAGAGATCATTTCCTTGTCTCCTCCTCCAAAATTTAGCACAAAAGTACAGATGTCAGTGAATGCTAGTGCTGTTATAGCAGCTCAGGTTTTGTGGTCTCACCATCTCAGCCTCTCCTTTCCCATCCCCAGGTGCTGGGGGACAGCCCTCACTGCTGGCTGACCTCTTCAGGGATCTCTCCTACCACTCCACCCCTTCTTCATCTCTTCCCTATCCCCTCCCTTCCATGAGGTTTGACCCAGGCAAGGTCACTGGGACACAACTGTGCTTGTAGATGAAGTTTATTACTCCACAACAGGCCTAGAACAGTAAAATAAACTTCAGTTGAATAAGGATAATTTTTTTTTCCCTCAACTTTCTGTAAACTGGAAGAGAAGAAAAGAAATCCTTAGAGGATAAAGGTGCTGTATTTATTTCAAACCATTTTTTCATTTAGATTAAAAGCAAATTAAAAAAATAAATTAAAAGAAAATAGAAGGAAAAGTCAGAACAAAGTCAAGTGAAATAAAACAACATTATCTGTTTTGAAAATGTCTGGATGAAACACTAAATGAAGACAGTGAAATGACATAGCTGGAAAACACAGGGGTGAAACAGTAAGAAATTTTCTGGATGTTTTTGTAACCTTTCTTTATGTGAACAATCTAGCATAGCCAAGAAGGCTTTAACAATATTTTTGTATTGCTGATTGTCTTTTTTTTTCACATACAAGCATATAAAAAGAATTCAAATGAAAATTTTTGCTCTGTTATTCATATAGACCAATACTTAGCCGATCTGGAGAGGTGTTAAACACCCTCAACCAATCATTAATTACAAATCTGAAATTAGAGCTCATCTTTGGAGATGGGTTGTGGATAATGCTGAGCCCCATCCTGAAGCCAGACTGAGGTATCTGCAATGCTATTGCACTCCCCCCCAAGCTGGAAGCCCTGAGCCATGTAGTTTTTCAGGTGCTCCTGGCCATGGACTGTAATGCTCACTAGGATGAGCAGGAGCACATGAACAATACCTGCCTTCTCTGTTTCCTCTCTCCCACCTCCCCAGGGGATGAAGAAGTCGGAGCAATTTTCTCCTATGGTCCTTCCTAGTCCCCCAGATCCCTGGTGGGTTGATGGGGCTTTGTACAGCATCCAAGAATTAGACAGATTTTAAAACACAACCAATTCTTCAGCCTCATTTTAGACATTGATTTTTTTTCTTTCTTTTGGGATGGGTGGAGGTTTCTTTTTCTGTAAAAGTTTGGTTTATAATTGAAAAAAAGTCTGCCTGCCTGGTACACAACTAGCCAACTTTCCCATCAAACACAGGGTTAGGGTATATATTTATATAGGTATCTGGGTGCCTAAATGCTTACTTTTGCATAAACCAGTGTAATTTAAAGCTATGGTGCCAGCACCTTATTTCTAAGGGATTTCAGGACTGTGCTAGTGAGTGGGTCAGAAAGAGAGTCAATAATTCATAGATATTTCCACAGGATACTCCTTAGAGGATCTCTAAAGTGCATCACTGACATTTATTAACAGATCCTTAGAAGTCTCCCCTTGAAAGGCACTGAGACAGTATTATTGTGCCATTTTATAGAGGGTAAACCAGAGGTAGGAATTCTAAGGTATGTACTAGCTCACCGAGACATTAAATGAAGAAGGCAAGATGGAATCGAAGTATTTTTCACTCCCAAGGTAAAATTGTACAGGAGTGCACTTCTGTGCAAGCTCTCACTTATGACCATCAGGGACCAGCAGCAGAGGAGGAGCTCAGGTCATGTGCAGCCACAGACCTGAGTGTGACCAACACCATCTCCAGAGAAAACAACACTACCACAAAGCAGAGATCAGGGTCTGCATGAAATTATCCAGATATTTTTCTTTTCTAGGTTTGGCACATGATGGGCAACATCTTCCTTCAGCAGAAAAATAAACAAGAGAACATCCTGGGTGACCAGTCCAAGAAAAGCCTGAAAAAGT
Source organism: Parus major (assembly GCF_001522545.3). Classification (NCBI taxonomy): domain Eukaryota; kingdom Metazoa; phylum Chordata; class Aves; order Passeriformes; family Paridae; genus Parus; species Parus major. Next base: position 14,843,081 of record NC_031780.1, on the reverse strand, counting down.
TGCTGAGCTCAATGCCATGAATTTTCAGAGTTACAGCTCTGGGCTTTGGAGATGTTACTGTCCCATTCATCCTTGGTGATGGTGATAAATCCAGGAAGCAATGCATCTTCCCCTAGAAACACCACTGCATTTTATTTATATTTTTCCTTTGTAATTAAATATTCTATTCCTTCCCTGGACATAGAGAAGAAACTGTCTACCTTGAGTCAGAGCAGCATATATTTTAAATTATTAAAAATCTTTACAAACAAGAAACAGAAAGGAAGAAAAGAAGGAAAGTAGGAAGAAGCCTGTGCAGTGCAGTAAGAAGGATGGCTGGCAGTATATGGGCATTCTGCTCAAAGAAATGTTAGAACACACACTTGGGTGTCTAAAATCTTCCACAACTCCTGGTCACTGACACCCTATAAAGCTGACAAGTGGCAACTGCCACCAAAACTCCCATCCCACTTTCCTCCAGCCAAGGAAAGTGCTCAACACCATCCTGGCAGGAGAGGACCACAGCAGCCACACAGCTGGAAATGCAGGGTTGTTGTTACCCATGACTCAGGACACGATAAAAACACAATATTTAAGCACTGCTGCTCACCTTTGAGAGAAAAAGGTACAATGCTGCATTGCCTGGACAAGGAATTAGTCCCATGTGGCAATGAGGCACTGAAAATCAAAGTTTCTAGGAGCTTTTTTAGTGTCTTCATTATTAAATGGAGGATACAGTGATTTCAGGTATGGACAGACTTTGTCCCAGCAGTTTCTGCCTGATGATGGTGTGCAGCAAGATTTTTTACACTTGCAAAACACTTGTTGGATCTCTGAATAATCCAAAACTGTGAAGAAGGGCAAGACATTCCTGCAGTTCATCTTCACAAAACATGATGTCACTTATGTACAGACTCTTAATCCTATTCCTCCTCCAATTTTCCTTTCAAATATGTGTTTTGTATGGAGTTATCCATCAGACAGCACATTGTCAATGAGATGTGTCATTGCTGTGTGTGTACTCCGATAAAATGAACCTAATGCATATGTAAATCTGCCTGCTCAGGAAAAGTGTGCTGAAACACATTTGACTTGAAGTCTCACTGCAAAAAGATTTAAGGATAGAGATGAAAAACTCCCAAGTGCAAGAGCGAAGCCGCAGCCCCTGAGCTGGGGAGCCGAGCCAGCAGAGGGGCCGAGGAAAGCCAGGGTGCCCAGTGGGGAGCACTGGGGGTGACCCCAGCTCCTGGGCCCTGCAGCCCACCCAGAGGCCATGGAGAAGGAGCAGGTCCCTGTCCCAGTGTGCCAGGAATGCCCGGGGCAGCAGCCACGTAACCTTGTAGAGCGCTGGGCAGCCGCGCTAATGGAATCACGCGGCAGCAGCACACGCTGCTCTCGGGATATTGTGCTGCTACAGACTCCTCAAAGTCAGCACAGACATCCCTGTGAAAAAACATAAATAAATCCTCATCCTGCCTGCAAACACAGACTGAGCTAATTGTTGGGGGGATTTTTGTTTTGTTTTTTTTTTGTTTTTTTTTTTATTATTATTTTTTTTGGTTAAAAGCAGCTCTTTGGAGCTGGCTCTTGAATACAACCATCTACAATAATCTGTGCTAGAAACAATTTAAGGAAAGGATTTAAAGATATCATCTGGCAAATTGCTTTGTTGACAACAGATATTAAGTGCAGTATATCCTGGCCACAATTAGGCAGCATTTCCCCTGCTTTATGTTCATAGCAGGTTTTTTTTATTATTAAGGAGTTTACAAAACACTGCAGTGTTAATAGATACCTGCTGAAAAGAGTAAAAATAGGCATTAAGGACATTAATGGAAATCAGAAACTAGAAAAATGCGTCCATCTTACAAGTAACTAACTCTTAATATATATAAGTGATTTAAAAACAAGGCAGTAAAGTTATTAGTGATGCCAAGGACATACATGTATGGACTTTACCATCAATATTTGCAGAATGTGCAGGAAGAATTACAAGGATCCATAATGTGGAAGGAAATTTCCTTTTATACCAACATGTACCTGCTGTTCTAAAACCCAGTATTAGCTTTCAACCCAAACCCCAGGTTTATATATACCATCTCTTAAATGTTACAGACTACATACACATAGAAAGGGTTTCTGATTTGGAACTGCAGCAGTGGATGGTTCTGTGGAAACCTGCTGCCTCTGAGAGCAGGGAGCGTGTCCTTTACAGAAGAAAAGTGAAAACCTAAGGTGTTTTTATGAAATATTTTTATGAGAGAATGACTTTCTCTTCATTTTGGAAGTAGAAAATATAAATAAAAGACCTTTGTGATCTGAAAATACGGGAGTTTTTAAGCTGCACCTTTTAAAAGAATATCTCAGACCCTGAAAACCTGCTGCTGGATTTTGCTGTTTAAAGTAACAAGGTGCATATTTCTTTACAGCAAGTAATATACTGAGTCACTTGTGCCACATATCTCTCAGAGGATGTTGTGCCTGAGTTCAATGAAAGGCTTTGTTTTGGTTTCTAAGTGCTTTCTTGTTTATTTGAAATGGCAGTATTTACATCTCATAGCTTATTAACTCTAATCACCCAGTTCAGTAATTAAAAAAAGGCAGAGCTGTCGACTGACATTGATCACAATACAAAAAGCTGTAGTACAAAGAGTCTAATGAAATATTTTTGTCAATTGTAAAAAAGGATAATTATGAGAACAGGAAAAAGCACCCTAAGTGTGCAGCTTCTTTTAATGACATAGATATGACATCGCTCAGGTAAGGCAGTGAAGCAAAGCTGGGAGATTGTGATGTGTGACAGGACAATGACAAAGATATTTATGCTTTTTGCAGCTTTCAGGTGACTTCATGGGATGACACCTGAGATTTAAAAAAAAATAAATTAGAATTTAATTCTCACCTTTTTATATAAAGAGTTGGGAAAGAAAAGGCAAATGAGCCACTTGCTGAAAATGAGGCAGGTGACACTGAAATCCCTCTGCCAGAAAAGGTGACTTTTCTTCATTCAAAGGAACTTCTCCTTTTATTGATAACCATCTGTTGAATATTTAATTTTATTAGATTATTTTCAAAACAGAAAGTCCCTATACTATATCTTTTCCTCTACAAATAGTATTGTTGAAGTTTCAAAAGACACTGTATTTGGTAACTAACACTTAATGCTTACTGCCCTTTGCAAGGTATTCTGGACAGAAGGTTAGAAACTAATAATTCCAGCTGAAAATAATGCATTGTCAAACAAGAAAACTGAAGGCTATAATTTTTAACACATGTATCTATTATTTTAAACATGAAACATTGCATCAATTTGACATTAATTTATATAACAGGGACAGAAAAGGATAATGCAATTTTCAGGGGCTATCTACATTTAATTAACTAGCAGCAGTCGCCTGTAACAAAAGAAAACTCCACTGCAAAAAATAAAACCTGTTTGTATACCTTCTATCATGCATTATTGAAGCACACAATGTCATTATATGAAATAATAAGTGCTTAAATAGAGACAGCAACTAATAAATGCAGACACAAAACTTTCATAAAAGTTTGTAAATACAGTATTGTATGGAAATTCTGATGCATATTAGCTCTCATATGCACTGTAAAATGTTTTATTATGAAAAAAGTGGGTAAGATACTTATCTTTTAAATTGGAGTTTAATATTTTATTAGTGCCAGGCACATAATTCTCATGAAATGGCAGGAAACTCTTTTTTGTACAGATATAAATGTCTAGAGTTTAATATTTCAAAGATAAGTACCTACTACTGCATCTATCACACTGCAGCTTAATGGAATTTACTTTTTCTTAAATATTTATACTGTATGTGTGTTTGGTTGTCAAATGATTGTATAACTACTGAGACAGAGCTGATAAGATGGGCAACAATCATTCAAATTATTATTTTTCAAATCTGAAATGTCTAAGATCTTGAATAAAATAAAGAATATGGGATTTGAGAATTTTAAATCGTGCAATTTTCTTGAAAAAAGAATATTCTATAATCGACAACTAAACAAAAAGTTCTTCCAAGTGAACCCTTGATTGCAGAAATCGCCTGACTTTCCCCAAACAAATTACATTTGAAGCAAAACAGAATGACATTAGCAAGAAATATTTCCTGAAAATCCAAAATACACAGCAGTGAGCAAATTAAACTGAGACCAGTCTTTGATATTTCCAGTGTAATGTACAGAGAGCATCATTCAGGTTCTGCAATACCGCAAACTATTTCATCAGTTCTGAGAAATGCTTTCTGATCCATGCTGATACAATTACCTAGCCTTTATTGGCAATTTAGACCTGCTTTTAGGGACATTTTAGAGCAAATGATGTTTTCTTGATATTTTAAAAAAGCAGCACTATTTGCTATACCTTTGGGATAAGGTAGAAATGGAGTTAGAGGCTCATTAAATATCTGATTGGTACAATGTGGTTTTTGTTACTGTGGACTAAACTACCAAAATGAAGATATGTTCCTGGAGGTTCTGCTCCCCCTTGCAATCAAATGGTATTTTTATTTGGAATATTTCTGTAAAATATCAGCTGGCATTTGCTACTATTGTACCACTTACAAGAGCCTTAAAATCTGCCTAATAATTGAAAGATGTTGAAACTTCCCCAATAAATTTTTAATATGAGCATGTGTGAAGGGCATACCACATCTTTCTTTGTTCCTATAAAAACCTGATGTCCAGACTATGACCAAGTGAGCCTGAATTCCTTTTGATGTTTCTGTAAGTAGAAAAAAAGGGAAGCAGCTCCAGAGATGAAAAAAGTAAAATGAGATGCTCTTAAATGTTTTTTTTTAATGCAGGGATCTAACTGAAATGACATCTGAAACTAGACATCGGTCTCCTGAATGACACAAAACCCAAAAGCTCCTATCAGTTTGTCTTGCAACTGGTATAGCTTTAACTTAGAGTTTTAAAGACAGTTGCAGTAGCCTTGAATTTTAGACTTTAATTCTAAACCTGCTTTTGTAAGCACTGGCAAATTTTTTAAATTAGGTCCTCTTGCCCTCATTGCTTTCAACAGCATATACAGTCAAAGGCAGAATCAAAAGTTGTATCAGCTAATGTTTCTGTGATATTTTCAACTGTTTGCAATTCCTCCCTGCTTTCAGAAAACTCACATGGTGTTTCTGAATTCTCTATATTACACAGCTATTTTTATGCCATATTGGTCTGAGTAAATAAGACACAGGAAAGTGTGATAAATCAGGAACATACCATTGTGATAAATAAAAGCTGATAATTTAAAACCCTTTTAGATAGAAGTGAGATGCCTCGTGAGAATACTGGTGTGGTAAATAAAATCTGCTAATTTAAATCCTCTAAAATAATGCTTCCTGCTGTTAGTATCCAACACACAACGTGGCAAGAGAGTTATTAAGCAGCCCTGTGGAGGGTGGGATCACATCCCTGTCAGCATCACAGGGAGGAAACTTTTGTACTGCCCGTTCTTCCAAGGAGAGAGAGCAAACTGTCAGCTCTGGCATAGCTGGGTAAGCAATTTGGGACAAATTAACCTACAAACAGATTAGATCCTGAAGTCACAGGTATTTGTAGACCCAGCAATGTTACAGACACATGACCCAAATCAGTTCAGAGCTAGTTGCACTGTGGATTAGTTTTAAAAAGTGTGTTTTGCTGTTTCAGTTTGAGTCGTTAATGGACAGGCAGCAAAATTATCTGAAATTTGCCTGTTCTGATGCAGGCACTCAGCCACCAGATTAAGCAAGGTTTTAAGGTCCTGGTTTCAGACACCAGTGAGACATCTCATTGCCAAAACATCTTTTTTCTCCCCTTCACTGCCCAGTGAAGTTTTTCTAGATGTGAAAGAACAGCAGCTGGAAAGCCTAATGCCATTTGCATCACTGAGGAGGGAAAACGAAAGAAAAATAAACAAACTTCCAAACAAAACCCCTCCTGCCAGAAGTGCAACCCTGCTACATTTCAGGAGAGGCTCAGGGGTGGCTCAGCCCAGGACATGCTCCCCTGCCCTGCCTAGTAAGGAAAAACCTCCAAACTCCCCTCCTCCCCAGAAGGCAAAGCCAAATAAACAGTTGCACATCCTTGCTTTGGCCCTATTCTTTCCCATAAAAAATGTCACCTGTTGCCAGCATAGATGCCAACAACCAGTGCCCAGCACTCTCTTCCTCCACAGCCTCTCCCTGTGCCTGCACTGACTGTGGGCTGTGATAAGGGCATGCCCTGCTAATTTCCCTGGCACAGGGGTCATAGTCTGAAGCCACAGACTGGCTGAGAGCAATTTGGGTAGAATTAAAGGCTTCTTCTGGAGGGCCTGTAGCTCATTGCTGCATCACAGCTCATTCTTTACCCTCCTAAAAACAAAGTCCAGTGTATGTGTGCTGCTCTGGTTGCCGGACCAAGCACAGAGATATCCATAGGGAGCAAATATACAGGCTTTAAGAACGTGTACTAGGTGAGATCCAGAAGTTAGGGTGTTGGTTCTTTCAGAAAAAAAAAAAAAATAAAAATTTAAAAGTGAAATAAAAAACATGAGCTGCCAAGTACAGACAAATGTAATCTACTAGATATGAGCTGGCACCAAACTCATCTCGGTGGTCTGCAAGATCTAGGACCTTCTTTCTACTCTAAAAGAAGTTGGTATGAGGTATTACTTTTCAACTCTGATTTTTTTTGTAATTAGCAAGTATTTTCTCCTTAGAAAAGGAAACAATAATAACCAATAATCTTCTCAGATAATCCTTACCCATGCTGTTAGGAGCACAAGTACACACACTGTTTTTAAAAATACCAGCAGGTATCTGGGAAAAATAGGGGTGGCTCACCATTCTGGTTATCCTGCTAAGATAACTCAGAAGTTGGTAGAAAAAGACAGACTATTCTGGGGAGAAACTGATTCTACAAATGCACATGAGCAAAGAGACCCAAATCTGCACAATTGTGAGAGGAGGGAGGTCCTGGGGCTGACAGGGGGGATTGAAATGACTCCCAGCACAGCAAGTCACCAGGACCTGCTGCAGAGTTATAGCACTACTGGGCTGGAGGAGGTTTTCCAGAGGTCACACTGGGAGAGAAATGAGCTGGAAAGCCCAGTGTGAGATGCACAGGGTTCCTGTCACCAGAAAGACCCACTTTTCCTCAGTGCTTTGAAGCAAAGGACATTCAGAGGAGTGATGCCACAGTGACCAAGCTCACAGGGAGCAACAGTGCCTGCCCTGAAAAGCACAGCAATTATCTCATGTGCTGGGCTACAGGAGGGACAGGAGGACTTGGCAGCCCTGTCTGCGAGTGCCAGGGCACTCCTTCCTCTGAGGACCATAAATATTGCCACTGGATCTGAGGACCACACAGTCCCATCAGCATCTCTGCAGACCAGGGCATTGCTGCTTTAGCTAAGCAGCCAGCCTGCCTCTCTGAGCAGATATTTGCCCACTGCCACAGCGAAGTTCGACACAATTTGGAGACAAAACCAATGGAATAATTGTTTCAATGCCATATGACATCTGTATTAGCATGAGCAAATTATTTTGGTAGGGATTCAATTTCATAAATGTGGCCTCAAATGCTGTTCCATAAGCACTATAATGTTTTTTTCCTTCTCACCAAAATGAATAAAATCTTTACGATAGGTTCAGCACAGTACTTAAGTATTTGTTTTGTTAATTTCTTAAAACAAATTGGATTCCCAGTAAATACAAAACTTGGACAGCTGCATTAAGCAAGCAGTGGGGAAGCAATCTCATAATGATTATCATGCAGAAGCACACTACAGAAGAATTCCCAGAATTTCATCCAAACTGTTATTTGCTCTATTATAAACCTTCTATAAAACCCAATAAAAATTCCTGAAGGAAGAGAAAGCATTTTTAAATATTTTCAAATACCCTCCAATGATTAAAGAAGTTTGTGGAGGATGAGATGTTAACAGATGACAACAGAATTAGAAGATATGGTCTTTCTCCCTATTTACTGCACTGAGAGGGAATCAGAGCACTTGTAACCATTTTTCCTTCCAGCTCAAAGCTTCTGAAGCCAGACCAGCTAATTTTGACCTGAACCCTCAGGGCAGGCTTGCCCCAGGTTCCCAGAGAAGCACACAGTGGGTGTGGAGGTCTCATTCACCCAGTGAGCCTCTTCAGCCATCCACAGGAGCTGGGGTGGAAAGTACTGCTCTTGTGGTTGCAAGGAGTCTGAGCAGGTGGGATTAATGACTGAGTACAAGCCTCAACTGCTTGGGGTTTTGCCTAGGGGTAGTTGTGAATTTCTCTGTCTGAATTTCTTTATCTATGGCTGGAGGGCAGGAGGAGACAGGGGGGCTGACACTGTCCTGATGCTCCCACCAAGTGCACAGGAGCTGATGTACACACCTGCCACAGCAGCACCACTGTTCACCTGTTGTCTCTTACCTTTTGCACAGAATTTGTCTTTCAGAAACGAAATAGCTGTGCACAGCAATTTTCATAATGCTTTGAGGGGACTCATAATCTTTCTGCAGTGATACATGAACTCACTCCCCTTGGTGCTGCCAGAAAGGAGGCCAGTGAGGAAACATCCCATACAACCCATTGGGTTAGAACACACTCAACTCTAATTATCATTTATTTAACCTTGAAACAAAAATCCCATTGTAAAGCAGAATATTATTGAAAAAAAAAATTCAAAATGAAATCTGTCATCCCACGGAGCAGCCCTTTGCGGATTTAACAGCGAAGGCAAGCTCCCAGGAAACAGGGGTTTGGGATCTTTCCAAACAAAAAAGATTCGGCCAAAAAAATTGAAATGTCTCTTCTGTGAGCAACTAATTAGACTTTGACAAGTCTTACAGCCATTATCATCCCTGCACAGGCCTCTGCAGGACATGTTGGCACATGGAACATCATTTTGGTGAGCTCCACGGTCCCTGGGAAGGAAGGGAAGTGTCTGTGTGTGTGCCTTGAGCAGTGCAAAGCCAGTGCTAATGAAGCCACCTCCCAGAAGAGCTGCTTGGCATGGGTGCAACACCACACTGACATTTTCTGTGGCCAGAGATTCCACCTGGGAGAGATCAATGATTTTTGCACCTTGCTGCCTTAAGATTTTGCTGTTCTGGCTATACCAGTCCCTGGGTCTGAGTTGGAGACAGCCAATACATCTGTCCTTGTTACTTTTGATCTCCCCTGTGAGGTCATTTCCAAATGGACTCCTATAAGCTCTTGGGAAAGGAGCAATGTCCAGCTGTCACAGACTATCACCTGTGCAGGGGCTGAACAGGGACCTCACCATCCATGGCCTCACAATCCCAGTACTTCTGTCAACCTCGGAGCATCCAGCTCACACTGGCAGATGCAAATTTTCAACCCACTCACTGATTTAATGCAGATAATCTTCTGAAAGGGCTGTTTGTAGAGCTTTTATTCTTCCCTTGAGGATTTAGGAGCACAAACCACCACAAGGATATGATACTTGATCAGAGCAGCAGAAATAACTGTCCATAGGATGTTGAGTCCTACAAGAACCCTACTATGGCCATGTGCAGACCCTATAAAACATAATCCTAAATGTGTGTATATCTATATGTAAAAAAAACACCAAACTCATTTCTTCTTTACACAGAATGCTGCACCTACTGATGAGTTTCCACATTTCTCAGCCTAGGAAAGGAGAGGAGACATTGCTGTGGGGAAAAATCAGCCCCCTGGACCAGGGGACATCTTGTACTCCACCTCTGCTGCCGGGGATGGAGAAAGGGGCAAAGCCCGCCCAATGACCACAGCATAAATCCAGGGCAAGGAATAAAGCCAACATCCAGTTGCAAGCAGTATACTAATTTACCCACAGGTTAGAAGTGTCTACTGCTGTTTCATTAAATAATAATTCCTGTAAATTTGAAAGCATAACTGTAATCAACCCTAAGGGCATGGTATTCCTGTTGTCACTGTCACTAAACCACCATACTTTATTTCCGCATGGTACAAGGTATATTTATTATTCTCACACAACATTCCCTTTTCACAAATCCATATCAAAAGTTCAGGAGACTGTGCTCCCTCCTCATGGGTGTGACTTTGTGCCTCCAAACATGCACCAAGGCAGAAGATCCCTGCAGTGCTCCAAGCAGAGTCCTGTGCTGGGGCTGCTCTCCTCCACAGCTTCAGGAGATCATCAGCAAGCTGGGAAAACACACATTTTTGGAAAGACTACAGCCCCTGAAGAGTGTTACCAGCAATAGAGGCACTAAAAAAACACCTGGCAGTTCTGCAGCTCTTTTAATGTTGGGTCTCACTCATGGCTGGGCTTTATGTTCATGCTGATGCACCTTCCTTTATCTTAGCAAAGTTACACTACAATAAAATGAAAATAATGGACAGATCTTTCCAATCCATAACTTGGTACTTATTCAAAAGTATTAAAATTAACCCTGGCACTGTTTTTTTGGGTTTTTTTTGTTTGGAGTTTGGGTTTTTTTGTTTTGTTTTTGTTTGTGGTTTGTTTGTTTTTTTTATGGTAAGAATGCCTTAAAATACCAGTATGTATTTTTTACCCCTGGATCCCTAAGTACCACCTGTCTCCTATATTTCTATTTTTAAGACAGTAAATGCTGCTGAACCAAACTGTCCACCCTGTTCTGTAACCCATTAGACTAAATTGTCAAGATTAACTAAATGAATAAACAAATAATGGTTTTAGTGATACCTGTTCATATTTATTGTTTCAAATGATGACTGATGTTTGATACTTTATAACTATAGATTTAGGCATTTTATAAAAACTAATGCAAAAATTAAAGGGAAATACAGCAGAGATGATGCATTTTTCCACCTGAGTAAAACATCTCCAGCCTTAGTGGTGGTAAAGTGAAAACTGTGTGAAGAAGCATAAGAAATGAAAATGAAATGGGGAAATATAATTTTGTTCCTTCTCTCAATGCCTTCCCTCTCTCAATGCAGTGTATTTTGTTTGGGGATGTATCAGCCATCAGTGAAAACTGATCTTGTATTTGAAATAGAAACAAAGGTAACCTACCAGTAATGTTAAATTACACTGACTTAAATCTCTCAAATATACTGAAATTGTAAAAAATAAAAAGATTTTGCATGATTTATCAGAATTAGGTGTCTGGCAGCTGAAAGAATGAAATAGATGGATACTCCACAAGGCTCTGGTTTTCTGAGGAAGTGCAGCACAGGATTGCTGTGCTGGTGTCTCCATCTAGAACACTTTCTTTCTGTGGACTCGTAGGCACCTGGTATTTTAAATTCCTTGCACTGCACCAGGGTTATGGTACTATGTTACAAAGTTATTCAGAAACCTGATTGGCCATGTTCCTGCAATACATTTTCCTAACCCCAAGATAAAGATCCATGCATCTCTTTACCCTTTAAACAAAAAAGCTATTGTAATAGCATGTAGTGTGATGCATGGCATGAATACCAAAACATGTACATGCACTGCTAAACTGTTTAAGTATGGAAGAAGTAGTGTCTAATAGCATCAGGAAATTGAAATTTAAAAATTTTTCTCACTCACTTATTTGATGAGAACTGGGCTGCTGACAGGTGAAGCAGAAAGTCATTTTTCAAGTTAAATGCCAAGTGGTTATATAGCATAATATTCAGTCAAAATTAACCACCTCACTGCTGCATTGACATACAGCATATTTAATGGCAACTGTTTCTGCAAAGAAAACTATAGACCCTGGGGAGTTCTAAGAAATGGAAAGAAAATCTTAATAATACTTCAGTTACGTGCTGGAAACAAAGAACGATAGTGTGCCCTAACTCATGGCAGAGAGAACAAAACATAAGTATTTGTCAAAATTAGAAATACAATTTTTTAAGTCTCTTCCATGTGCAGATTGCATGTTTTAAGCCAACAGATGTGCCTGCCTAATTTAGGAGCCCGTTGGACCTACAACAAGATTCGGGGACAGAAGGAAAGCTTTTTGGTGCATTTCAAAAAGTTCTTTTTGCAGAATCTCAGTCTCAGGGTCATGGTCCTGCACAATGACATCTTTAAGCTTTTGGGACTCTCACCATCATCTCTGAGGACTTCACACAGGCCAGCATCGAGCTGTGGATTGAAAGTGAAAATCTCTCTCCAGTGAGAGATTTGCTTCTATCTTTGGCATTTAATCTAGATTTAATCTGGATGATTTTTTTTTAGAATAAAATATATTCTGCATTCTGAATGCTTTTTGAAGCTGTGGTAGCCAAGTTGATAATCCAGCTGGCCCTCAACCCCAGAACAGTCTCACTGAGAGATTGCACTCCTAACTGGGGGGTATTTTTCATGTATTTGTTTGGTTTTCAAAATATAGTAACTACTCCTTGCATGCAAAAACTTCTTTGTGGGACAGGCTACAAGGAGCTTTATGCCAAGAATATTCCTTGACCCACACAAAGGATATTATTTTTCAAATAATCAAAGCACTTAAAAATTAAATTCAGGGAGAAAGGAAGCATAAGTGGATGGTAAATAGAATGTTTGAGAATAAACCCCTATGTGTATTAGGAAAACAGGGGAAATGGCAGGTAGTGGCACACTAAAAAAATGTATTATCTCCTTTTGCTAGCTGCCTCTCATAAAAATTTACACTACAGGTGGTAAAATTAAAAAAGAGCAGAGCAGAAGAGAAATGAGGGAATGAGTTTTGGTGGGATTCCCAGTTTTAAAGCATTTAAATCATATTTTGATTTTCTCTCCCAGCATCTGAATGGGCCAGGCAGGGACCCCAGCATATCCTCCCACCGTCAGCACCAATTTGGATGGAAGCTTGGCCAGGGCCCCCTGATGGGTGGTGGAGAGCTGGTCAGTGGGGTCCCTGGGAAGGGATGGAGAGAGCACACAGGGCTGGGTGCTGTAAGAAACACCTTCCTTCCAACAGAGGAATCAACAAACTCACAGCAGCCGGGCTGCCAGGAGGCCCAGGGAGCAACGGGAATATCTTGAGGATAAGCAAAGCAGGAAAAAATCAGAGATCTAACCCAAAGAAAGTCCTCTAAAACAAAGGCAGAGACAAACTCTTAAGGCCAAAGATCTGCCTGTCCCTTCTCATCAGTAAAGTCAGGCTTCATAAATGAGTATATTGTGAAGGGAAATTATTGAAGAGAAAAGCATAGACGGCTTTTTGTATATATCAAGATTCTTTCTTTTGCCTTGACAGGATCAAGCAAATAATTCCTCAAAAAGTCACAGAGCTATTCAACAGGTGAACAGCTGCCAAGACAATTTGAAAACTCCACATTATGGTCCATCATGTAACTCATGTTTGCTCAGTAAATATTATTCTCTTGGGACATCTCATGCAGAGAAACAGATGCCAGTTGATGACCCAACCTTTTCCTGGTCTTTCACTATTGTTTATGTGAAAGAAATACAGGTAGGTATTTATAAATAGAAATTCCTCAAATCTCACCAAAGTGATGTTTCCTTATGTTCTGCTCCTCTTCTGTGCAATATATCTGAGGTTTTGCTGGTTGAACCCCAGGGAGGGGAGGTGGGGGAAGAAAGATTGTAGTCAACATGTATGAAACTATCTCGAGGATTTATGGCATATGAGAATGGTAAAAACCACAGATTTGTATAATTTTTGCTAGAAAAAGATGTATTGAGCTGGCAGGAGCAGTAAGACGCAGGAAAATCACGAAATTCTTCATAGTATTATATGAAAATTGTCAAAGTGTTGGGATGCCCTAATCACCCATGAGCCAGCTGAAAATAAAGAGTATTTATACCGGAATTTTTCAGCATCTTTGGACAGTAGTTCAGCTTTGTTGTAAGTTGTAATATTACACAAAATACTGTTTATTTGATCTTGTCATAGAATACAGTAATAAAAGAACTGTAAATGTATCTTATTTATCAGCATGTCTGCACATTTGGGTTATCACAGGAGACATGGGTTGTTTTTCCTTGAAGGAACTGAAATGTCTGGTGGTTACTTTAGATGAAAACAGAAACAACAAAAATCACTACAGAGATATTTCTTTCGGTCGTTGAATGTGATGCTTCTTTCCAATTATAGCTTATACACAGTTATTAGAATATGGTTTAAGGGGTTTTGTGACAAAAAGAGAATACATCTAAAATGCACACCATTATTAGCAGTACACAGTAATGTTCTGCTGCATGTTAGAATTTATGTAATAAAAATGTTAAACAGCCAGTGATTGGATTTGTTTACAGGATCTAAAGAGGGGAATTGGGAAGAACCCATGAATAACTTGCCTTGGAGGAGTCTTTTCTAACTGGATACAGATGGATTGGACCTGGAAGAAGAGACTGATGCAAAGTGACTGTAAAACATTATTCACTTACATTATTACTTAGAGTATACTGACTATCATGAGGAGGTTTCTTCATGGTCAATCAATAGTGCCCTGGTATTAAAATATTTTTAACGTGGCTCATGAAACCTGCTCTTGCAGAAAACAGGGAAGAAAAGGAAAGAAAGCATGGGGAAAAAGAAATCCCACAATAATCTCTGCCCAGATATCCAGTGTGGAGCCAAATTCCCCAGCAGAAGGCCGTGGCTGCAGGACCCCCTATACAAGTGCCAGGCAGGAGAGCTCCCAGCCCTGGGCACATCAGTGTCAGGCAGGAATGCTCCCAGCCCTGGGCACACATGTCCCAGGGCTTGCTCTGGGGCACAAACCCTTCCCTGGAAGTCAGTTCTGCCAGAGGCACCTCCCATTTTGAAGGCATCTCCCTTGGGAAGACAAGCTCCAAGCACCCACTGCTCCCTCTTTCAGTCCTCCCTCTGAGCATCTATTGTCCTTCCTTAGCATTTCACCCATCAGATATATCCAATTATAGTCCTAAAACTTAAAAGTACCTCCTGTATATTAGTGATACCATTATACATGTTATTTTCCCTGCTATGCATATATATATATAATATATACATATATACATGTATATATATGTATATATATGTATATATATTATATATTACACACATATATATATATATACACATAGATATATACATATATTCCCATGCTATATATTGTAAGCAGGAATCCTCAGGATTTTCATATGATTGCTATTTCAGTTAAGCAGCTCAAAGTCATTTCCCTGGAACTGATATTCAATTCTGTAGCATGAATGTTTCTGTGTGTGGCTATAAGGACGTGTGTGCACACGAAGAATTTTTGCAGAACAATTAGCACTTATTAAAATCAATTATCTCTTATAATTGAATGAGATAACTTTAGAGATTAAATAAGTGGGGAGAAAAAAGTCTGAAATGGTGAAAACAAAAACTTCTCACAGGAGAATGTATTATTTAATGGCAATGCCTTGCTCCAGAGGAAATAATGACCAGTTTCATCCTTCCAGAAAGAAGGGATCAAACTTTTGGATGTGTAACAGAATTTAGCAGCAAGTTCTAAAACTCATATTCATTCTGCAATAGTTAAGGCCTTAATTTACTTCTAATGTACTTTGAGACAATGAACTTTGTATTCTAAGATCTGATAAAAACCAAAAATGAACAGAATTTTCTAGTGTCAGAAGTGTAAAAACTGGCAAGATGAATTAGCACAATTAGTGACTGTATGGTATATCTCAAAATAAATCTGCACTTACAATTCTATTAATTCAGCATATGTATCTGGTTTGTGTTACCTGACAAAAGATAGAGAGGTTGAAGTTAATATCTAATAATTTACTTATTTATTCTTTGAAATGTTTTTGTCTGTTAAGATAGTTACTTCCCAGTGCTAATTATATCAATATCTATAAATAATTTCAATCAAAGCAAGCTTAACAGTACATAAATGTTGTACAGCAAGGCCTTCAGTGAAGTTTTATTTTCTCTAAGGCTAAAGATATGGAAGTAGTAAGTTCCTCTCAAGAATTCACAAATGCCAATGCCAAAGCTGAATATACAATTTTAACTGTGTCCCTCATGCTGTCATACATCAGTGGTGTACAAGTCTATTGATTTATATGATTATTACTGCTGGTTTAGTAGATTGCTTTAAAGATATAAAGTACTTTTATATCAATCTTCTTCAAAAAATAAGACTTTCTGAGCTGGAGGTCTTGTGCTGACCTTTCAAAAGAGTGAGTGTTACCCACAGGGAGCTTGGTCAAGAAAACTCCACACTATTGTTTTCTTCTTTTTATTTTTTTTTTTTAACTATATCTTAAATAAGCAAATCACCAGCAAAAAAAAAATCTACTGATTAGCTTCTCTCCTCCTCCCTCCACCGTGAAAATATACTGATTAGCTCCACCACACATCCCACTCCAAATAATGCTGCTGCCAGTTTTGATATAAGACTTGCATTTCATTAACATGCAAGCCATGATCTTGGATTTCTTAAAATTACCATACCTGGGTTACAGAAAATAACTTTTAAAATAATGTGCAAAATAACCTTTTTAATGTAAATTCTCATATGTGAATTAATGAAAATATAAAGCATAAAAGAACCAAAATAGACCAAACCAAAACAAGCCAAGAACAGAAAAAAAAAAAAAAAAAAAAAAAAGGAAAACAAAAAATAAAATAACACAAAACCCCTCAAAACCCAAGCAAATTCTACTGGAAAAATGGGCACTATCAAGGGTTTTTCTTCTCTCTGGAAAGTACTTCCATGTTGGTCTGGCTTATGCTTAAATGAAAAGAACAGGTCAGGGATAACACAAAGTAATTTAAAGGACTTACACTGCAATACATAGGATTGCCCACAGCTACACCTTGCAATCACCCAGTTCATATTTTAGGTCCTGACATAAGAGTTCATAGTATTTTACAATTCTATGTTTCATGTCAGTGGCTGACTGTGGAGTTGAATATCAGTCCTATTTAAATCTGCAAGAAAATAGCTGCAGGTGACATAACCTTTCATGTAGTACCACTGTGTACATATACAAATAATTGAGGCTCTTGACCCTGTCTACGCACATACAACTGTAAGTACAAACTTGACATTTTGATACTGCTTGTAGCCTTTCCCGTTGTTATTTTCTGTTTCAATAATCCATTGCAGGTAGAAAAATGAAAGAAGGAAGCATGAATGATTAATGCTGTCAAGGTAAAAATAATGTATTTAGAAAAATCTATAAATCTGTTATTTGTGGCATTTTAAAACTAAACACGACACTCCTCGGTGCCATTCAGCCTCTTTTACAGCAGATAAATGTAAACGTTTTGCAGAAACAATGGCAGCACAGCCCTTTGAACACTGCTTTTGGCACCAAAAGTTAAAGGGATCGGCTGTAAACTTCTGTGTATAAATGAATATTAAACAGAGATGAATATTCATACAGCGTTATTAATATTTAATGTATATGTATGATGAGAAGTGAATGTGAATAAACCGCTGTTCCTATACAAGCTTCCTGCCTTTATCTTCCTGACTGTGTCCACACATGGATTATGGCCTTATCTCTGGTATTTTTTCCAGTTTGCAACTGTAAACTGAATGTTTGGAATGGACTATATTTATATTTCTGAAAATATTTAGCATACCTACCTTGCTGTCAGACAGGACAATATTCTTCCTTAGCAATGTGATCTATTTTAGATATATATGTTCACAGAAATATAAAAATATTTTGCTCTATATTTAGTAGTTGACATTAAACTTTGAATCAACAATGGGACAGCTGAAGACCTGATGACTGATTTGAGATAGTCTGAATTTTCCTTTGACTATTTTTATCTTTAAAAAAAATAAAAGTGATGGAAGAATAAGCACCACATTGGCCCTCTTTTCTGGAACCAGCCTTGCATACAGCCTGGTGCTTTTTTCAGCAGGGATACAGGTCCAGGATCTCTCACATTCCCAGGCTGCAGACCTGCGGATATCCCAAATAAATGATAAATTATCAATGCCACTTGAAATTGAAAGAGATAGCTGCAGAACAGTGCAGATGCTAAATTATATGAGCCCCCCACCAATCTGCACTTCTGTTTTCTTTAACCTCTGAAATGACAGCCAGGCAATCAAGGCAAACGTGAGTTTAAACAAAATATTCTCTTCTAAAGTAGTGAGGGGCCTTTCATGCTAACAAGATGTTTTCTCACTATGAAGACAAGAGCATACAACAAAGCCACAGCTATCTGCTGAAATGTCTGGGAGATGTTACATTTGTTAGGTGCTCCAGCAAGTCATTTAAAATTAAAGTTAATTAAATTAATGTGATATTAGCCGAATTGTTTCACTTGATAAATCTGTAAAGCCCAAACTGCGCAGCTCAGGTTTCAGGAGACAAGTGTATTAGCAATGCATGCAAATGATCAGAGTTTGCAGATTCAAAAAATAATTAAAGCAGATCTATATAGCTTGCAGCAAATTTCACCTGAAGTCACAGCAGCTGAAGGGCTTTAAAAAGATGCTTATTGCTAGATATCCATACTGCCCTTGAAGTGTATTTCAGTTTGAAGAGAAAAGTGTCCATACTTCCCATTATGTTCTGACCCATTTTTCATACATGATTTTAATCCCCACCGTGCTCCTCTGCAGTCAATTAGGACTGTTAGACCCCACCTATACAAAGCCCTTCCCACCTACTAGATGTCACCCTGTAAGATAGGTGGCTTTGAAACTGTTTCCCTACTTAAATGTCTGAAGAAATGAGCATCCTTAATTCATGAAGAAATCAGAATGTTACCTAAGTCATGCCAGGTGACAACTGAAAGGAACAAATATCTTTGAAAATCAAAATAACATTAATTTACATGCAAAGTAAATACATATTGTTACTGGAAGGAATTAGTTTCCTATGCAGGAAAAGTTTATATGATAAACTTTTAAATTTCTCTTTCAGAAAAAAAGACTTACTGTTATTTGTGTGATTTTTCTCTCCCTTCATTTTGAAGAGCTGTGTTGCCCAGTACAGGTGGCTCCCCATAATGCTGTTACTGTATTCAGCTGCTGTTTAACTTCTCAAGACAGAAAATGAAGCTCAGAATAATAACTGTCACATATAAGGATAAAAAGAATCATAGGCAAAAAAATCTGAATTAAGTTTGCAGTCATAGTTGATTGGAATGCACCCAAACCACAGAAACTTGCTTAAAGATGCTCACTTCATGCAGCCAATGGGGTTTAATAATTTAAAATTAACTAAACTCTTGTAGTATAAAATATAATGGCTCTGTCAGAATCGAAGAGCAGAATGTTAATTTTGGATTTTAAGTAATAATTCTGAATAAATGGAAATGTCATTAAAAGGTAGTGGGTATTTTTTTTTAATTTTAAGTTCATAAAGGGACACCTTGAATTAATACAAGCCGTTAAAAATACTCCTGGAGTGAGCAAAGACTTACAAATGTCAAAACCCTGAGTGAGCCAGAAAGAATTTAGCTCATACCTGAAATATCCTGCGTCATAAACATGAACATGTTAACATTGAAAATACTGTAAAACTCATGTCTGTTTCGCAAATCACAGGGAAGCTTCTGTATTTCTGTGGGCAGCATTTTCTGAAAGCCCCCTCCTGGAAATTCCTCTCTCTGCACATCAGTGCTTGCCATCGTTCCCAGCCACTGGCCACCCTCTGTTCTCTGCACTCACACTTTTAATGCCTACACAAAACTCGTAAGGAGCCAGTTCCCTCCTTCAGCAGCACCAGTGAACACAGGAATTAGCCCAGGTTTTCGCCAAAGGTTTTCCAGCAGTGAGCAGCATGGGTGGCTGGTCCCAGGGGATCATGCTTTGGGGAATGCAGTGTCCCCTGACAGCTCCTGCAGGTCATGGGAAACCAGTCACAATGGTTTGGAATAAAACATGTAATTGGGTTTGTTACAGCTGTAGACAAGCTCTTTTCCTAATATTCAGATTTTAAGAAAAAAGGAAATGAAGTGCCAAAGGTACCAGCTCAGCAGGGCTGAGCAGTCCCAGCAGCAGAGGTTACCTCACAGTAACACTTGGTTTCTGACCAAGGTTCCTGCTCTGAACTGGTGCTGCAGTAAGGCACTCTGCAAAGGGAACTCCTGCTTTGGCAGCAGCACCACCCAGGACAGCCTTACTCGTGTTATAGCAAATCTGGGTTAGGGGTTCAGTCAATGTCAAGACTTAAAAACTCAATAAACTAGAAATTGCCATTCCATTAGACAGAAGTTTGATAGAAATGGATGCCAGAAGCAAGAAAAACCACTCAAAACACTGATTTTGCACTGCACCTTTTTCATTGGCAGTGTAACGCATTGTCACACCACAGTGACACTCCCAGCCAAACAGCTGCCCTTGCTTGGCCAGAGCCTTTTCACCAGTGTGGCTCTGTTGGCCTCTCCCTCGTGCACCACCAGGGCTGGAAAAGTGGCCATGAATTATAAACCAGAAGAGGCTATCTTTTAATTGCATAAAGAAGCAAAAAATTCCATTTCATACAGAAATACACACACCTTACATGCAAAATAACTCACTTCCCGAGTGGGAAAACTTCTGAAGCTAATTTCTTGTGACTTTGCATGTCATAATGAAACTTCCTGGCCTAATGAAGTGTGAGCTCCTGCCTGCGCTGTTGGGAGACCTCTCTCACATGTGAATTCTCTGAAGTTGGTCCCTCAGCAGGAGCATTCATTTGGATTTCCCTCTCCTGCCACCCGCTTTCACATGGCCTTTGGGAGCTCGCTGCTCCTGAGGCCTCCTGTCCCGTCAGAAATGGAATTGTCATCACAAGCGCTGCATCAAGGTCTGCATTCAGCTGCCAGAGCCCAGGACAGCCTCATATAGCCACGTGTACCCTCATATTAAATATTGCTGAGAATCAAACCATTATGTCCACTGCATTCCAGTTCTGGCTCTTCCCACAGAACCCCTCTCAGGCCCTCACGGTCCCTGTCCTCATAGTTCAGGGTGTGGGAACGCAGACCTGACAATATGCAAATGCTCTTTACAATGCTAGAACGTGTCAGCATAAATGCTCTTGTACAGCACAGATTGCTCTCCCCACAATCAGCTTCTCTGGCAGCAGCTAATGAGCCACCACACATTGTGGGGTGACAGGAAAGGCAAAGGCTTTTGGAGCAAAAACCTGGAGGATATGAAGAGGACCTCCTGCAATACTGAAGTTTTCCTCTTAAAGCTGAAAGGAATGGCTTCTTTACTAACTGAGAGGAAAACCTCAGCTTGTGCCACATCCAAAGGAGTCACATCTGAATCCCATTTGTTCCAAAGAAGGAACAGTATTCAGGATTTATGTACAGTAGTGCATTTCAAGTGAAAGTTCAAGCCCACTGTACTGCACAGCATGCATGGATTCTGCTGGACTGAAAGACAGCAGGAAACAAATGCACCCATCTGGCCACATAAATCAATCACTGAAATCTGAAGATACACCCACAGAAAGGAAAAAAAAAATGATTAATAGATCTGTGATGTGTAAATTTTTATTTAACTCTAAAATCAGACTAGAAATTGCTTTTTGAAGAACACCATGTCAAGGACATGAGGACTTTGCTACAGTGAGAATCTTCTAAATCTGTCAGAAGAGTCAGGATAGATTAAAAGCACACAGTGAATCTGGAAGCAGCAGTGGGGAGGGTGGCCTTGGCCATGGTTTTGCCATTCCCACCTGCACACAGAGGATGTGCCAGCTGGTGCTGGCCATGGCAGGAGGGAGCACAGCCCTGCCTGAGACACTCTAGCACTTTGGTTTGGGTGATTCCTGGGGGCTAAACTTCATCTTTCTCTTGCTCCATATCCAGGCCTCACAGCTCAAATCTCACCACAGTACTGAGGCTGTTGCAGAAGCTGAAGCACCAGAGGCTCTGCTGGCAGCTGAGGATGCATATGTGGGCTTTATTCAGTGCAGGCAGGAAAGCCCCAAAGACAGGAGAGAGCACAGAGCTCAATGCCTCACTTCAGCATTTTTCTCCTCCCGATCTCACACTGCTTTTCTGGCAAAGGGTCATATCTGGAGTAAATCCTGCTGAAAGAATACTTTTAAGTTGATGACTTGGAGAAGACGCTTCTGGATGTGGCCACAATGTCCCTGCCCACACTGTTTGACACATGGGACATTTCTGCCCCTTAGATCTACTGACTCGTCTTAAAACAATGTTATAGTAGATCTATTCCCAGGCACACTGTCATTAAAAATGCAGTGTTTTGGCTGACTTTGGCTCCCAGCTCAAGTATTAGCTCCTCAGAAACCACCTACCTCAGAGACAAGCTGGGCTCTCATTAGTCACTTGCTAAATGTAGCCCTGAGAGACAGCATCACACAGCTTTTTGGGGTTTAAATCTAAAACTTTGGACAACATTTTTGTCTCACAAATGGACCTTTTCCTGCCAATATGCTGACGCCTTTTCAAGCATCTTCATGTGTCATTTGGGAAGGAACACAAGCACACACCAGGACACGGATGTGACTGAATTCTTTGACATCATTAACAAGTTTTGTCATTCCACAGGAGTGGTAATTGCCTCCACAACATTTAGGGACCAGAAACAACCATCTTAATCTAAACCAGCCTGTCTTAGCAATGGGAAGGCCATGAAAACACAGTCTTTTTAAATTGGCTGACACAAAGCTCACCCCCATCTCTATCAGCATTGCAATAAATAAATGATTACAGTCAAAGTACTGCCACTATTGTTATTAGCAGCCTGCAAGTGAAAGTTGAATCAGAAGAACACTGAAGAATGAAAAAACTTTTAATGCTCAGCTCTATTTCAAGTCAGACTAATTCCACTGGAGAACGTGTGATATACTCCCCAGCACAACATCTTCAACCTTGGTTCCTGTCACTGTGGGCACCCAATTTGCAATCACCACCACATTTTTTGTCTGTTTTTTGTCTTCCTTTATTCACTGACTTCTGCAAACCTTTGGGAGGAGGAATGAAGACTACTATAGCAGCTTTTAAATTGACTCTCATATTAAGAATGTTATGTTTTTTATATCTGCTCTGAAAGGGTAATATGAAACTTATGAAATATTTACTAAGTGTGATGCATAAACAACAAATCACCTCTTTTCCATTAAATATTTTTTGTGAAAGATATTTTTAATAAAATACTGCAGCTTGCAATTTAATTACAATGAGTAATTAAAACTTAGAGGATAATCATTTTTGGCAAAAAGTCAGTTTTTGTTAAAATTTTAAGATAGAAAAAAGATGCATATTACGACCATAATACTGTTAGTAATTAAGATAAATGCATCAATTATTAAAGATGCAAACATGTCAAGCAAGCATAACTAATTATTTGAGCATGTTAACAGTTGTTTAATGTTAACAAGCAGTGAATTATTAAAGACCCCATGTGTCACATTTTGGACTGCATAAAATATAATGTTCTGGAAGAGTTTATGATTCTCAGGTTTTGCTTAGATCTTTCCAGTCAAGCAATAAATTTAAGATAACTTGCATTTAAACTGTATTTCTAAAATAATTAGCTGTAATTGTGTAATGAAACATTGTATTTCTCACTTTATGAACACTTCCAAATTCAGTTAAAATCACCAAAATGTATCAGTAGGTGCTCTATGCTGTAAATAGGTGATTTCTGTATATGAGTGTGCAATTTCTTCATTAAAAAGAGATATGGCATTTGAGAAGCTTAAACTTCCACAGCAACAACTACACTGAGATGAAAGAGTCCACTTTATGTGAACTAATGCTCATATTGGTACCAGGCTTTGTATTTCAGTGGCTGAATACCTTCCAAAGGAAATATCCACGAAGATCCCCTTCAGCCAGCTCCTGGTGACTGTGCTAACACAGCTGCACCATCTCCAAATACCTGTTAGTGATACCACAACATCTGACATAAGAATGGAGCCCACCAGAAAGGTTTAGAGTTGTACAAACCATCACTCTTAATATTAAGACTCAGTTTGTCCTGGTTGAGGGCTTGCTGGCTGGGTTGGTTTTTTTTTTAGGCAAAGATAAAATTAGGCTTATTTCCCTGGACTTCCTTCCAGTAGACTGAAAAGTAAAATCTTTTTATCTAAACATTAGCTATTAAACCTTAAATTCTAGTGAGTCCCCAAGGGATAGATTGCAAACCAGAGCAGAGTCAATACGTGATTAGTGATTTGAATTTTGGATATTTACTGCAATAGATTTTCAGTGTTACCTAATCTCAGTTCCAGACAGCTGCCTCTCCAGCTGAGGCAGCATGGGGCAGGTGTGCCCAGAGCCCAGCATCCCTCTGAGCCAAGGCTGAGCCCCAAAGGTGGCAGCCCCAAGGGCTGGCTGTGCTCACACCCTCCACAGCTGCCACAGCCCCAGAGGTTTCTCCCCTTGCCACAGCAAAATCTGCAACAGCAGCTGCTGGAGAAACCACATCAGCCTTCCACATGGCACACAAAGTGACCTCTGTGCCTCGCTGAACTGCAGCTGAAGGTGGCTGGTCCTGGTCTTGGGAGACCCAACCTTTGCTGCCAACAAAGCTCGGCACTGGGTGATCCCCTCGTCAAACAGGGGACCAGCACCACCTTGGAGATTACTGGAATCAACTCTGGGGGGAAGAGAGGCCTGGAAGCACCAAGGAAACATTTGTTTGTAGCAACCTCTTAATATAAATTAATGTTTGCAAAGCTCCTTGACATCTTTAGATGAAAGTGGATACACACATAGATTAGGTTGTTAATTGGGTGGCCGGAGGGTACGCAAACAGGGCCAACCCACCAACATTTAGCTCTTTGCACTGATGTTTAAAATCTCTCCTGTCCTACAATTAGGCACACATTTCAGCCACATGGTGGGAGGACAGGTCTCAGCTCCAAAAACTTTGCAGCAAAATTCCCCCATAGTGCTGAAGAGGAGCTCACGCCCAGCCACGTTCTCAGCTCATCCCAGAGGACTGTCGTGCAGTCTTCAGGCACACAAAACAGTGAAGTTTCTTCATCATGATCTGTTTTCTAGTGAAAATAACCTGATTTATGCCCCTCTTGCATGTGTTTTAACAGTGACTGCCCTGAAAAGTAACTGGAGTTTTTAAATGCAACCCATCTCAAAAGCAGAGAGGCCAAAGCAGGACTCCCTGGTGGAAAGATGCTGATAACAAAACTCCAGGAAGTCAGGAGAATGGCACT
Source organism: Parus major (assembly GCF_001522545.3). Taxonomy (NCBI): domain Eukaryota; kingdom Metazoa; phylum Chordata; class Aves; order Passeriformes; family Paridae; genus Parus; species Parus major. The sequence continues at coordinate 14,818,118 of NC_031780.1, read as the reverse complement.
TCAAGCCCAGGACAACAGTGGGATTTCAGGTGCTGGAGGACAAGCATGTCTTTTGCAGATAATTTACTGCTCTCAAAAACACACAAAGGAAGTTTAGGTAGCCTACTGGTCTTCTTTTTAGTTTATCTTATTTAGTATTTCCCCCCCAATTTTTCTTCCCGTTTCTAGGTGACCTCTCTCCCATGACAAGGTCTCCCCATTATGACAGTGAGCTCTGATGATAATGTAGGTAACATTCAGACTGAGACCAAGTGCAGCAGAAAGCCATATTTCACTCCTGACCTTCAGCTCCCCCTCTAGTGCAATGCACACATTTTATTTCCCTTCACTCGTAGCAGGACCAGTGAAACAGCGCCAGGTGAAACAAGTGATGTTTCCTTAGCGAGATGCCAGGAATGAATAAAATAGTTTTGCCATTTTCACTGCACATATGATACTCACCACACAACTTTGCTTGGCTCACATTAGATATTAAGATCTCTGCTTGGCAGAGGCAGGGAGAGAAAAGATGAGGCAGAGAGAGAAAGGCGTCAGAGCACTACCTGGCACGCAGCTCTCTGAAGCATGCCCAAGCTGCCACAGCGCCAGGGGCCTTTGGGGGAGCTCCCAGTGACACCCCACAGGGCTTCCCATCCTTCTCTGCTGTCCCAGCCAGAACACCACACCCGCTGAAGCTCGGGAAAAAGTCCTGCTGCTGAGCTGCCACGGAGCCCCAACCCCAAAATCGCGGGTTCTCTCATCTCCAGCACCAACTGCTGCACCACACAGTAGCCCTGGCAGAGCTCCAGACGTATTCCTTTACGTGTCAGGCCTGAATCTCTTCATATGTTAGGGTAGAGCTGCATGTACAGTACTTCCCTTACTTCCAACGCGTTTTTTGCCATCTGTTTCTATTATGGGAGTTTATGGCACAGAATACCTCAGACATTACAGTATCTGTTTCTTTTCTGTGTTGCAGTTATGGTTGCTGTGCTGCTTTATGAACAGAATGATAAAACTTGGAGCCTTCTTAATTCTCTCCTTTCCACCCCCATTTTTTTCCTAGCACGCTGCAGAAATGGAAGGATTTTTTACAGTTCGTATTATAATGATGAGAAGTGATTTGAAAGAAAGTATGGAATCTATCAGGAAATGGAAATGTGACTACAAGGCAGATTTTAAAAATCCTTTAATCATATCATGATTAAGAAGGTTTTTATATTGTTACTTCTGTGTTCTGAAGTATATTTTGTTATAATCTGAAATTTGCCTTTTTTTTAAAGAAAGAACCTGCTTGGTACAGACAGTCTCTCATTCACATCTATTAAACTCCTACAGTAAAGCAGGGACTCCACAAGCAGAAGGGCTCTGTGGATTTTCCTGAGTAATATTTCAGAGCATTTCACATCCCCAAAATCAAAGCACTTTCTTGCAGCAGAGTCGTGTCAATACACCCACGTCCCCCCACTGCATATTTTCTGAGAACCCTTCATTCTTTGAGGAGAGGAATTATTTGTCTGTTGTAAACTTTAGCTAGACATTTTTGTGACGTGAAAAGCTATTATTTGCCTGCAACAGCATCACATTTTAACCACATTTAGAGGGGGAATATTTGCAATCACCCTCATTGTCTCTAACCCATGAGGAGGTGGAGCTGTTGCACACTTCTTTAAAGAATGAATGAATGCAGGCTCATGGGCAGAAGATTAGATAGGTATGAATTTGGCAAAGAAATCAAATATAGACACAAAGAAATATCCTATTTGCCCAGGGCTGGTTTGATCACATGGTGACCATCTGGAATTTAGATCAAGCCTTCAATAAAATACAAGGGACCACACTTCTGCAGCACTCTCAATGATAAATTAATATCTGAGCTGGAAGTACTACAAGAAAACAGTGATAAAGAAGACAAAAGCCACATCTCACATACTCCAATTGCACTCCATTTCCTGGTGTTTCTTCACTTCCCCCCCTCCCCCTGCCCATTAATATAAACATTATATGAGAAGTATAGTGAGAGCAATAAAAAATAAATGGCAATTAGAGCCAAGATCCAGAGCTAAGACAGGAGGAAAAAAGGAACAGAAACATTGGTCCTGATGGCCTTTTCCTGTTCCAATTTTTTTTAATGTTCTTCTGACCTTGATTAGATCTGCAACTTCTCATGTGAGGCTTTGAGATGAGTCCTATATTTAGATAAAAAAGCAGTACCAGAAGTGAACTGCCAGGCATGTAAGGGTTTCTACATACTGTGCCATGTTTTCTGAGCCCCACCATTGCCCCTTGTCTGCTCTCCTCCTGGTAGCTGATTTACCTCTCAGGAGCAACCTTCTAATAAAATCCCAGGAGCCCTCGGAGCTCTTTGGACATTTTCTGGCACCCAAGTTCTTGGGAGCATCTCCCAGAGTGCCACCCACACACCTTGTCAGCACAACCTCTGTGCTGGGAAATTGTACCAACCAGTTTCTCACCTACTAATTCAGAGCTAATGCATCAGGCTACTCCCAAAACCCAGTTTGTGATGGGCTCCTGTGCAGAGGTCACCTTGGGAGCGCTGGTGGAGGTGACAGCCCACGCCTGGTGCCCCATAACTGCACAGTGCCTGACACCATCCTCTCCCTTCTGGCCAGCACCAGGCAGGCAAATGCCTCAAGACAGAGCAGCAAGTTGATTCAAAACTAAGAAAGAATAAACATGTTAATTTTCAGGCTCACTCTACACAAAGGTGAGCCAAAGGATGCCCCAGGTACAGGAAAATCTGACTTTTACTGGCCTAGTATATTGTAGTGCCATAGTTCCTGGACTCTCCTCCTCTTTGGAAATAGGAGCTATTCAGCACAGCACACAAGTGCCTCTCCCTCAACCCACCACTCACATTTCATTGCATCTTCCCACTACCTTCAAGCCTTAAGAACTTGGGAGCCAGCTCCCTCCTTGGCCTTCTCCCCAGGGGATGGAAAACTGTGCCATACCCCTGGTGAAGGCCACTCTAGAGAGGTGTGGAAACACCAACACCACAACTACTCCCTGATGCTGCTTCCAAAGGTGTGGCTGGAGTCTGGAGCACAGCAGGAGTCCCAGCACTGGAGCATTCCAGCATGGAATTCCCAAGGTGTATTTCTAATGCCTTTAGCACTGTTATTTCTGCCACCCCTCAATATTCAGAAGTCAAATGCAACAACCATAGTGACCTTTCCTGGCAGTATGGATCAGAACATGCTGCACTGTGCCTTCATGGAAACCTGTGCATGAACACAGGGCTTGCCTCCCAGCACAGCAGGATTACAGATGCTCTGCTGTCAGTCATTTTTACAACTGGAAATGAAAGGTGCTCACTGTTCACGGATGGTATGAATACATGTCCATTTGGGTCTCAAAGAAAACACAGGTCTCTTACTGTGATGGATTAAAAAAGGGGAAAAAAGCCTTAAAATGTAAGAAAATGTATCAGGACAAAGGGTAAAAACCACAGTCTCTGTGAAAAGCAGGAACGAATACTCTGTGCCTCTCTTTAGCAAATAAAGTGCTCAGTCACTGTTTTAATTCCAATTGAGAGAGGTAATATTCACATTTCCTGCAAATCCCCTTCCACTCCTGCCAGATGACAGTTACAAGCCCCTCTGTGGCAATCACCTCCCCCTCTGTGGTAGTCACCTCCTTCACTTCTGTCAGACAACAGATTTCAAGAACTAAACAAATATTAAAAGTTAAAAAAAGCCAAGAGACCTTCTGTTTCCTTTGTATTTCAGGCTTAAAGGAGTGATTTTTTTGCTTGCTGTTTGGATCAATAGATTATTTCAGTAATAGAAATACTAATGTCCTTAAATCTATATTTTTCCCCCTGCAAATCACCAAAAAGTCTCTCCTGGATTAGGCCTCCCAACCAACTGATTTAGTTATGTGTCACAGGAGCCTCAGTCTCTCATTTTTCTCTTTTCCTGGGCTGAAGGAAATACTTATTGGTACTGTACTCTAAATCCCAGCCAATGGAAAGCAATGTTTCGCCATCTATCTGCCCCTGACACACTTTTATGTAAACCACTGCAAAGGGAAGGGACTCACATATGTTTTACCAACTCCACTAAACTACGAATAAAAGGCATGCAAGGTTCAAAGAGTTAAATTACCCAACGGTTTCCTCTGCCACGCTTGCCCCCCACCCTAAGCCCCTCTCCTCTCTCTCAGGGCTATGCTTGATTTATGGTGTGATCCATCCCTGTTGGGAGTTGACAGTCACTTTCATTTTCTGGTATTTTTTTTCCCTTTTGCTGCCAAGGTCACCAGAGAGAGGGCCCTCCAAGTTTTCTGCATTCGTCCTCCTTCACCCTTCCACCAGCTTGGCCTCATGAATCATCCCGTCTTCACATTGAACTCCTGATGCTTCTCTTCCACCAAACTGCCCGACTTCCGCAATTTTTCTTCATTCTCACTAACAATTTGGTAATGAAATATTGATTTTTAGTTAGATTCAAATAGATGTTATTAAGTTTGCATTGATAAATCGTTCTCTTTTTCAGGCTGGAAGTACCTCAGTCAAATTCTAACTGCGCTTTCATACCTGGTGATGTATTAATTTGACATATTTGTCACCCAGGCTGCCTGGCTCAGAGTTAGAGGAGGGCATCTGCCCTAATTGCTGCTATTTCGCAGAGAAGGTGTAATTCTAGCTTGTTTCTTCCAAGGATTTTAGCCCTAAAACAAGATATTTCCAAATATTTTCCATGGGATTTTTGTTGGGAAAGCAAGCAAGCAAACATTCTTTTCCAGAAGGGAGAGATAGGCATTAAAAAAAAAACAAACAACAAACAAAAAACAAAAAGAACCTCACTGACCAATTAATGTTAAATGTTTCCAGTTAATTTTGCTAATTGAAATATATTCAATATCAATGAATTTGTCATGGATTCTGTGACAAGTAAGTAGTTCTTTTAACCCTCCTCAGTGAGAGTGGACAAATAGATGAGATTTGAAATATCAGCTGCAAAATCACTGCTCCCTTAAGTGGTTAAATGAAGTGAATATTTCTGCACATGCCTGGCACAATAACCCCTCTGCCAGAGTTGAAGGTGGGACACAGGAACACGAGGAGGCACAAAGTGTGTCAGCATTGCATCATCTTTCACCTACACCAGGGATAAGGTTCCCGGTCCCAAGATTTCACCGAGGGCAAAAAACTGTGATCACAGATGGAAATAAAAATAAATTACATTGAAAAAGAGACGTGCACTTTCCCCCTCTGCAACATCCAGGCCTTGTTCCCCACCATGGCCCTGTTTCAGAAATAGCTGCTGCTCAAGCCCTGGGTGCCCCCACTGTTGGCACGAAAACTCAGCTCAAACCCAACCATCAGAGGGGGAACGACTCACATTCTCAGTGCCACTCTGTGCATCTCAAGTAACAATTAGTGTTCAATTACTCACAACTCGGCTGAAGGTTTAAAGGGATGTTTGCAGCTGCATCAGTTTGAAGACTTGAATTTCAGCTGGATGCAACCTGAACCCCCTCTTTTCACATGTCTTTCAGCACCTCTGGAAATCCCACTTTCCCAGTATCCTGCAGTGGATACCAAAACAAGTCCTTCATACCAGCTCATGTTCACTGTGAATGGAGAAAGAACAAGCGTTATTTCTTTCCCATTAAATTAAAAGCTACCTGCAGAAAAGTCGACTTCCAAAAAGTACTTTAAAAAACCCCAAAAAACTAAGAAGCAAGAAAGGAAAAAGTGGCCAGCAATACGTCACTACCTGTCCTCTAACACAAGTATCAAGCTCTGCTGTGCTGACTGATTTCAAGAGACAGGCATTGATGAATAAAGCTCAATTGCTTCCTATGCTCTTGTGTCACACCTTTTTATTTACAAAATAATTTAGCTTAAAAGAGGAGGTAATTCTTGGAAATTAGCTTTAAAAAGGTCAAATTAATCTACTTGGTGCCAGCTGAAAGCTTATTTTTTAGGAAAATATACAAAAGGAAATATTTTTCAAAATAACAAAACTCTATCACCATCAAGATACTAAATAATTACTTCACAAAAATTAAACTTTTTACATTTAACATGTTTGCTGTACACTCCACGTTATGCAGAGTGAAGTAAATGCTACATTCTAGTGGCAGTGGTGACTGCTAACTCCACCCAGAGCTACCATTGCATTTCTTAAAATAAAACAAGCTGGAAAAAAGATATAACAACATAAGACAGCCTTCATTATCTCCCCTCCACACTGATACTGTAATAAGACTGTTTAAATGAATCAGACAGCAGAAGGGATGCATAGATTTCTCTACTTATGTAAGTTCATTCGTTCTTCTCACATTCCTCCTCTAACACACTTCTAGGATTATTTAGTGCAATAAGTAATTATCAATCCGCTTTGGAAAGCCATTATACATTTACATACTCTTCAAAGCTGCTGTTACTTTTATTGCTTCTAATGCCAAAATGGGAATGTGAGAGAAGAGCCTCTCTAAGAGCAGGTTATGGCGAGTTCAGCATGCAGAATGCAGTTTGGAGGATGCATATGGGAATGAGTCATTTCTGAGAAGCATAAAACTCCGAGTTATCAAACCTTTTGCTAGTCAATTATTTTTCTTTACTATGCTTGCTAGTAATGACAACTGCTATGAGAAGCCTGCTCTGCTGTATTATTTCTGCTAACTGTTATTAACCTGGTGGAAAGCAAAACATGGTTGGACCAAAGCATCCCAGCTGGAGCTAAAAAATGAGGATAATTTAGAAGGTAAAGGTAAAATTCAGATATTTTGTAGATTCCTTCTTTCCTTATCTTGCTGGCAGATATTACAGAGTATGACATGAAATGCCCCAGCAGCAGACCCCAATGAACTGAGTAGCTGAGGGGAAGAGTGACAGACACACTGTCAGAGCATGCTACCAGCTCAATCAGATGAATATGCACTTAGAGAGGTAAAACCTATAGGCATTGCAAGCCTTTTGGGACCACCATGTCCTAATAATATGGAAAATCAGCAATGCTAGAGTATCACAAGGTTTTTAGGAGTGACTCCTGCCAGGTGAGCAGCCAGCAGCAGGGTCACCCTGCCATGGCCCTCAGCAGGATGGTTTCTCCTCTAAAAGCTTCACCTGTGACAGAGGGTGGCTCAGGTTTGTTCAGGGCTAGTAGTAATCTTTAAAAAAAAAAAAAACAAAAAACAAACCAGTATGCATCTACCTTTGGCCTCCTGTGTTCTACAAACCACAGTTCAAATTCCCAGGGAAATCTAGCTGGGCCAAGCTGATTCCCAAGCCACAGGTCTTTAATGCACAGCTTACAAACCCCAGGCAGTGACAGCAGGGAAAGCACACCCACAGACTATGTGATAAAGCACAAGCTTCACTTTGGCACCTGCCCCTCTGCATTTGCAATATGGTTTGTGTACAGGTGATGCTGTAATTCACCCTCACAAAGCACATTTTCCATGCCTAAGGCCAGCACCAGTCCAGACACCTGAGATAAGGTGGCAGAAATTGAAATACTTACAGCAGAAATGTTCCCCACTGCTACCAGTGTTGCCAGTATTTGCTTTTGCTGGTCTGCCATCAGGATGAAGGGAAGGAGCTGCTGCTTTTAAAATTTTTCTTGTTAGGTGACAGCTGGAAGGTCTCCTAGGATAAATTCTTATGTATTCTGTAAGAAAGTACCACATCAATAACAGCACTGCATTTCTTAGTGCTGCATCCCAGGACAGGGGCATGGACTGAGCTCTTCACACGCATCCTGGTCTTTAGAAAATCCATGCCAGCTCAAAGGGTCATCTCCTTATGGTTTCTACTCTATGAAATGCTGGTAAAACTGCCCCCAAATCAGTCTGCCCTTGCAATCCATTCCTTATCTTAAAAGACTTTTGGCTTGTTTCACAAATTAAGTAAAAAAACCTTACCATAATTTGGTAGGGACATGTTGATTCAAGGAAGCAGCTGCTGAGTGAGCCAGAGATGAAGTAAATAACGAAGCTGATAGCAGCATTATCCTGTGCCCCCTCAGCAATGAAAACACCGACTGGGCTAATTCCTAGTAAAAGAAAATATCCTTTTTCATTTTCTTGGCAGGCACTGCACCTTGGCTGCTTCAAGGCAGAAGCTGAATACTCCCACAGCCAGGGCCTTCCTTCCTGAGCACCTCATGTCCTCTATAACAGAAACAGATTTCCCTCTCTTCCTACTGCACTGTTCCCCTTTCTTCCCCAAGCAGTTTCCATTCTCCTTACAGACTGCTTTTCCTCCAGCTAGTTGGGACCCTCTACTCAAATGAGAAGTAATTAAGCTGAAAATTACCCATGAGGACTGGAGTCACCCTTTGGGAAGCCACAGCCAGCCAGACTCGTATTCACATGGCAGCACCACTCGCAAAGAAAGCAGAATATGGTAAACAGAATGGAACCTAAGCCTGGGTGAAAGCCAGAGCAGTTTCCATATGAAAGATGTGGAACATTTCCCTTGTGGTACCCCAGTATAACCAAATCTGTACTGCATATCTAAGGAAGCAGGAAACCCAAGTCCCCTGATAAACAAAGGTGGGCATCGAATTCAAGTCCCCACATTGTGCTGGCAGAACATCCCAATTAAGCTGCTTGGTAAAACTGTTGTCTGTTGTCCCTGCTTTAAGGCTGCCCCATATGCCAGGGAAGCTCAAGATAACCAAGGTTCATCTTTTAATTTTGCTTAGGGCATAAATTCACTGTGCTCTCTGCCCTCCCTTCAGAGCATCCCAGATAGAAGGAAATACTGTTTTCCTTGGGGTAATGCTGGCTGACAAGGCATCGTTAACAAGAGTCTCTCCATATGAGATTAGGTTTTGGTGCATTCACTAATAGGGAATGCAAGGAGCAAGCTGTAGAGACCCAAGTGTGTTACACTGTTCTGTCTTTCAGGGGATCAGGTGGCAAGAGAACTAGACACTGGTTAATGGTCACCATGTACAAACCCTGTGTATGGACAAACCACCCTTCAGATCAAACACATGTTACATTACCTCCAAAACCACTAAATCATTCTTACTGTGCAATCAGAAACCGAGTAATTTATTGTTCTCCATTTTAAACATTTAAAATCAATGTGCTTGGCTTGTTAATGTACCAAAAGCTATTCTGAATACAAAGCCCAAACCTATAAAAAATGCCTAATTACTTTAAGTTTTCCATTCCTTTCTGTGACTTCACTGCCATTCCTCCCTCCTTAAGACCTTTTCTCACATGCATTTTCTTTGTTATTAGTGCTATCTATAAAATATGAATCCCAATTCCATGATCGTCATAAAAATCATAAAATTCTATGCCTGCCATGAAAATATTACATGATTTATTTCTGTGTGAAGTACATATTAAATCTAAGTATTGAAATGGTATTTTGCCTCCTTGACATCAAGAACTTTAAAAGATGCCCAATTTCTACTCAATTGCTATTATGTTAAGTTTCTTTCCCTGTTTTAAAACAGATACTTCAGAAGCTATTTATAGATTGAGGTTAATATTCATATTGCCATATGCTCTACAGTATTTGCTCATATACCCTCTTCATTTTTATTTTATATGACATATGGTGGCTGCATTATACACGGCATTCTCCTGATGTATTGCATATGCAGATAACATTTAATACAATACAGGGTATATTCACCGTGCATTTCACACTAGCAGATTGTGAACTGATGGACAGCACAGCTCCTCCACTTTGTCCTTTGCTGGACACATTTAAGGGGCAAAGGTGTGCTCAAAATGCACTGGAGCTCTCTGCTTTGGATGTGCAGACCCACACCCAAAACTCTGCAGGGACAAAGTAATGCAGCATAAATGAGGAGGAAACGCCTGTGGTGGTGGAGAATCTCTCCTTGGTCACAAATACACACAGCAGCTTGGTCTGAGGGGTCACTGAGTGGGGCTCTTAAGCTCCCTATCAGCCTTACAACCTGAGGGAGATGCTAACAAGGAGAAGGATTCTTCCCCTCTTGTGAACACCAGAAGATTAAAACTGGTTATATTTGGTTTAGCTGTTAGGCTCTTAATCTCACATCTTAAGGACTTCCATATGCAAGGTACTGTCACTAAATATAAACAAAATTATTCTATGAAAAACCTTCTCTCAAGTTAAAAAAAAATCCAACAAAACCAAAAATGAAAACAGCTAGAAATTTGCTTCCATTTCACTGCATTATTTGCACTGCTAAGAGCACAGTGACAGTAAAAAAACAAAAATCTGAGAATACTGAAGTATTTTAAACTTAAGTTTTCTCTGACATTTTCTTCCATTCTGTTTCAAAAGGCACAAAAAGAAATAAAAGTTAACAGTAAAGAAGCAGAAGAAAAAAAAAATTCATTTGACTGAGCTATTTATCCACATTTAGTATTGCCAAGGAACGGAAACATCAGTTATTCACACAGCTCCAGTCATCATAGCACTCTATAAAGATCAGTGGTCACAGAGCACTCAAGAACTAATAATTAGTTTTTCTCCTTTTTAAGTGGAAAAATGTCCTCATGTTAATAATCAACAAGAATGTAAGATTTTCCATTAAACTTTCCAGGCTTTGACATGTCTGCAGCATTCTAGTCCTGCAATCCATGGTTTATTGAATATTTTTGGTGTTTTTTTCCCAGAACAAAGACCATCACCACTGCTGTGTGTGCCATCCCTGCTGCCACCGCAGTTTGCCACGCAAGGCAGGGGTGGTGGCTCACAGAAATGCCTTGCTCTGTGTTTCAGAGGAGCTTCCACAGGACCACACCCAAAGTGAGCAGGGAGAAAGGGGAGTGGAAAGCGTGGCCTGAGCCAAATGCCTGCCCAAGACCTTGTGTGTCATCTCTTCAAAGGAAAGAGTTCTGTCTTTCCCCAAGGAACAATTCCATCCCACTTGTGCAGCACCACCTCTCTCCCTTCCCCAGCAGGAATTGTGTCCGGCCTTTGTCGCTTCAATCTGGCTCCTCTGTGCTAATTAACACTAACACTATCAATAACAACCAATATTGATAAATAACAATTGATAAGATCTCACAATGCCTTCAACAAAACCAAATATTACAAACATCGATATCAGCTTTTCAGAACCAAAAGGTTTTCCCAAGGGGCCAGGTGTTCTGGGATGAGTTCAAAGGTTCCTGGTGATTCCAGCAGGAGCAAGGAGCACAATTCAACCTCAGCAGCACAGGCCAACAACACCCCACTCAAATACCTGGTGTGTGTCAAATCCCCACTTCAGTCACTAGAAACTGCCCTGCAGTAAGGTGCTCATCCCAGAAAACACTGAACCTGTAACAGATATTCAATGAGTTATGGATTCCACTCCTGGACCTGGGTTCAAAAAGCAGGCAAGGACAAAACCTGCTTTTCTTTGTGTACAGATGATCCCTATATAAGTACATTCTCATAAAACAGTTCCAAAACCTCAAATGTACTCCCTGCACCCCCCCACCCTCCAATCCAAATGACACTTAATTAAGCCATCTGATCTTCAGAGGCTTTTCCCCCACCCCTGTCAGAAACAATGAAGAAATAAGCAGATTTCTTCCAGAGCCGTGGGCTTTAACTACTGTATCATGTACAGAGAACAGAAAGAAAAGCCTGGACAGGATGCAGAAACCATGAAGAAAAATTATTAAAGATTCAGGAAAAAAGAAAAATCAATCAAGAGAGATACACAAACCTGATTAGGAAAGAAAAGATTGTATGTTCCTATATATAAATATATATATATATATAGGCATGTTAACGGGTGGCTGGTTCTTCTAAGATTAAAGAAAATAACCTAAGGTTAAATATCCTTTTGAGTTTCTCTGCTACCATCTACAAAACTGGAAACCTGTTTGCCATGGCTCCAAGCAAAGAGCTGATAACAATATTTTTGCAGCTAAATTTTCTCTTTTTCCACCAGCTCTTGAAGTCATGAGACAAATTCACTTGCCAGAAACTGATTGAGTACAGGGGATTTTTCCAAGTCTCTTTTCTGACCCAGATTTGTGTCTTCGTGCTTTCTGAACAGATGGATAAGATGATCATTCTTTAAAGATCCCAACTTAAATGAAAATGTGTTTAGTGGTTCCAGTGCAGGGAAATACAGTAAGCCATTAAACCATGACAAATTTGACACACACAACAACTTCAGGGAAAACAGGCCAAAAAAATTGAATGTCTACCTTACCAAAGCAGAAGCTGAATCCGAGTGATTAAAAAAAAAGCAGCAAGGGAGATAAGAAAAACGCCATTTGTCCTGTCTGGGCTCACACCAGAGCCCACTGTGGGAGCACCACAGCTCCTACCAGCTACCCCCACCCAGCCCCACCCACCAGCGATGCCAAATTAGCACAGAAACACAAAACTCCCTCTTAGAGATACAGCAAAGCTCCCTGGAAAAGGCAACGAGACAAATTCTGCTAACTACTTGCCCTCAATTCACAAATGAATATAGTCAGGCTCAGCTAAAGCAAAAAAAATGAACCAAGACAACAAAACCCCACTGAATTGTGATTTATAGTAAATCTCTGACATTTTTATGGTTCTCAAACCAATAATGCAAGAAGAAACAGCAGACAGTGAGCTCTTGGCACTGGTATTGACTTCAAGGTCAGTGGAGCACAGAAACCCATTGGTTACTGATAAAATGGCCTCTCCTCCACCCAGCTGCTTCTGGTTTTCAGCAGAGAACTTCTTGGAAACCTGCAGGTGTTTGATATTTCGTGGTACTTAGCTCCCCTACTGCCTTTGATAGAATAATTACTTTGTTTAAACTTTTCAATCAACAGAATTTCTTCTTCCCTTGAGCCTGGATTTGTCTTATTTAAAACCAAGACTAGAGAAAGCAGCTTAACAGCCTGCCTAGTTATTCACATCTATGCAGAAGCCTTTTATTCTTGAATCAAAAATGGTATTCTGTTATTATTCTTTCAACTGGTATGTAGAGGTAACGTGATTGTGTCTGTAAGTAAGTGCCATACTGAATTTAATCATGCTATTTATTTGCTTTGAATTATCCTGTATTCATTTTTTCTGTTCTCTTAGGCATCGATAAAGTGGTTCTTACTATTACAGTAAATTAAATGCACTTTAAAAGATTATCTTTTACATTTGTCATAACAAGAATTTACATCGATGTTTTTCTCTCTTTAAGTGGGTATAAAGAACTCATGTACATTTTTTAATTTAGTGTGTAGTATTTATTACATGTAGAACAATTTCTTAACTAATCACAACTCATTAAATTCACAAATTATCCCAGATAGCCAATGGTAAAAGACCTCTTGTATTAGGAACAGGAAAACAATCCAATTTTTTTTTTTTTTTTTGTGAACAAGCATAACTAATTTCCTGGTTCTTTTCATGGATGAAATTAAGTATTTCAAAATGCAAAAACTCCAAGGGAAGTAAAAGGAGGGAGACACCGAGTGAAAAGGAGCTGTGGGAAGGATGGAGGATAGATGTGAATGGCACAACTTTGAGCAGAGGAGGAAAATGGAGGCTGATGCTGTGTGCAGGGGAGGAAGCTCCCACCTCTTTCCCTCTTGCATCAGTCCTGCCCCTCCCTTGCTGCAGTGAAGGGTGTGCTGGGCTTTCGTGGCCACCCTTCCACAGCCCCGTGCCCTGGTGCCTAATGACTATCACTTAATTGTCGTGTTTCCTGAAGCAGGCAGTCCCCAACATGATATATGAACTGCACAAGAGCCTTCTTCGAACACAGAGCCATTTAAACCTTGGTTATTAAATACTCCATTCACTCTGCCAGTCACCTGCCTTTTTTTTTTTTTTTACTTTACATGTGTGGTATTTTCCACATGTTTAGCACTGAAGCACTGAAGGATTTGTTTGGACTATATACCTCTCTGTACTTTTTTAATGTAATAAAATTGACAGATGACTTCTTTTTGCAACAGGTTTGGTAGAAGAAAATGTTTTGGTTTTTTTTTCCTTGATGGCTGTTTAGACAGCAGTCTTAAAAAAATGACTAGTCACTAAAATTCCTCATGCTCATTTCATATTGTGTTGATTCATATTAAATTCATGACAACAAAAAAGCAACTTGAGGCACTTTTGGAAATGACCACTCTTTAGTGCTTCTCTCCTCCAGGCTCGATAGGCCCAGAGTCCATAAAGCTGCCTGCTGTCTTGTGTCATGAAAAGAAACAGCTTTGCCTGGGAATGCCATTACTGTGTAATGAGGCATGCAGCAAAATATACCTTCAGCAGCCACTTGATGAAGGCTTGCTGACACACCAGACCAGACAGAAATGTTTTTTTGTGTGTTCTTCCTTATTTTGTCCATCAATCACATCATTAGTCAAAGCAGACAGCTCTGTCAGCTGGGCACAGATGCAGACTGGCAGGCGATCAGTGGACAGGTGTTAGAGCTCTCCCAAAACAAGATCTCGAAATGAGAAAAGGAGTGAAGACCTTGTTCCAAGGGCTGGAATGTCAATATATTAATGGGGAAAAAAAAAAAAAAAAAGCCAACCAAAAACCAACATATAAAAAATCCCGGTGCCCAGGAGGGAAAAAGTTCAGAGGGGGTGCTCAGAGCCACAAGAGAGACTTGGAGAAAAGTTAAAAGGAGCTGCCACTTTGCATTACATTTTCATTTCTGCCTGTATTAGCTGGTGTCGGTGGATAACGGCGACGTCCAGCATTTGCTGTTTTGAATAGAGTCTAAAGGACATTATGTAAACAGTATTGTACTCCAGTTTCATTAGGAAAATCCTCCATGGCACTAGGATTTATTTGTCCGAGGCTTCTGTCATTAAGCTGAGACACTAATACCCACAATGAGCATATATACTTTCATTCTGACGTGCAAAATGGCAGAGGGCTACACGAGGGATCTCATTTTCATTATAAGAACCAAAAACATAAACAGAGTGAGGTACATCCCCTGGTCACAGGGAGTGCTAATCAAGCAGAGGCAAACCTGACACCTCCAGAGCCCTTGGGCAGGGGTGGCCTCGCTCCTTCCCTTCCCTGCAGGCTCCCTGTGCCAGCTCCAGCAGCCACTGCTCTGCTTTTGTCCCCACACACGGCTGCCACCACCGAGGGGGACCCTCGGTGCTCCTGGGGACCTTGTGTCTCTCTCTGGGGATGGCCAGGACATGAACCCACTCCTCAGACCCTTTGCTCAGCAATTTGAACAGCATTGTCTTCCTCATGTCTCTCAGTTTTATTTTGGTTTTATTCCTGTAAACTGGAGCTATAGCTCTCCTTCACAACATTTTTGTATGAATCCTTTAAAGCACAGGGTGTTTCATTTCCTTCCCATCCCCTCAAGCTAAGTTTTTGTCTACAGTCACACTTTGAATTCTAGAAGGTTTTTAATAATGAGTCTGGCTAATATTGTTTCTGAACAGCTTTGCATGCGTTGTGCACTCTTTTTGAGTAATATTAGATAATTTTCCAGCTCCTTGTCACCAGGCACGTGATAAATCTCCAGCAGAATCTCATTGTTCTGAGTTCCAAACCTGGGCAAAAGGGTGCTCTTGTGAGGTCCAAAACAAAATAATTTTATCTATAATGTGCTCCTCTCAATCACTCTGTGCTGGAGTTGGCCAAACTGAATTAAAAGACCTTTTTATTAATCCCAGATGAAGCCAGCTCCATAGAGAAACAAGCAGTAAATCCCCAGCTGAGTGGGAGAGACCAACCCTTTGGGAGAAAAACTCTAAAGCAAAGAATGCCATCAGGACCGTACAAAAAGGGCAAAGATGTTCATGATAAAAGTCTAAGAATTGAACAGCCCAGGCAGGGATACCACCTCCAACTGCAGCTGCTTTTAGTCTTATTTTAGCAAGAAAGACAAGCCCCTGGAGTGTAGTGATTTGAACAAAAAAAAAAAAAAAAATCAATTAGTGATAATTCCCAGGGAATGGAACCAACCAAAGAGCTAACCAGCTCCTTGCTGACAGAAAACAAGTTTGCCAAAATCATGTCACTTTTCAATTAAAAAAAAAAATATAACTGTTAAACTAGAAAACTTCCCCTTTAGAAAGAGGGGTGAAGTGGTTTGGGGAAAGGACAGCAAGTCAGTTGAACAGGAGATGTGTACAACCCCCAGCTGCAAAACTGCAGTGATAATTAAGGTGTCTAGGTAGGATCACAGGTTTTGTTTCAGCTTTTGCCTCCTGCCCATTGCAGCTGTCTTTAAAATACTGCAATTACTCAAGGCTTTCCTATTTCCCCCAGGTCTTCACTGTCCCCTTTCTCACTTTGCCCCTTTGCTCATATTTACACTCTGCTTCCTCTGCTTTATTTCAACCCTCACTAACCCATTATCCTCTCTTGCCTCTTCCCCTGGGCTTTACTCCTTCTTCTTCCCATCTTTAACCAGCCCAATAAAACACCAATATCGTGGTGTTAGTGGAAAGCACATTTTAAGGTGAAAACCCCCCAAACATACATACCTTACATTTAAATGCACTCATCAACTAAAAGTAACATAGGGTCTCCCAGTGCAAGACAGAGCACAACCATATCCACAGCTCCAAATTTTGCACAGTGGGATTGCCCTGAAAAGAGGAGGTTCTTGGTGAAATATCAAGGTAGCCTGGATTTTTGCTTGTGTCATCACTGGTTTTGGTCACTTATTTTAGAAAATATTTGGGAAAAAAATTAAAAAGGGGGGGGGGGGGTGGTGAAGTCCTTTCCACTTCAATAAATAATAGGCTGGAGGGAGGGTGGAGAGAAGAGGAAAGGAAAAGAAATTAGGATCACTGAAAGGTCAGGTGCCTTTATACAGCACAAGGGAAAAGGAGCAGGCTTTCAGATCCTACAAAGAGTTGACCTTTCTAAAGATGTGCTCAGCATGAAGGGGGTAATACCTGATACAGAGCCACACATCTACCTTTAAGTAAGAATTAAAGCCAGACAGCCCTGGGGACATCATTAATCTAACGAGCCTTTAGAGGTCACTGTTGTGCCAAACAGGCCTGGGTGGGACACATATCTGGTAAAAGAATAAAAAGTGGAGTACAGGAGCATTAGTCCACCAAACATCTCAGCTTTATGAATAAACTCTGTTAAATAGCGCTTTTCCTATAGAATAAGGTGTAACAGCCATTAACAACTTAACTTTGTTACCTACCTTTCAAGTGTGTGCACACCAAACCTCCTGGGTGGCCCAGAAAAACTGGAGCAACGTGAACCCTTGTGCCAACCCCTGCCAACAGCCAGGACTCCTATGGGAATGGCTAACTCAAGGTCTCAGTTCTCATGAGAATGGAAGGAAGAAAAGTAACATGAACTTGACTCAGACAGTGATGACTTGGGTTTTAAAACGGATTTCTTTTGAGATTCTGACCAAACTACATCTTCTGTAGTTGAAAACTGGAGATAATTTGAGGCTAGTTTGCGGCTGAACTGATGTTTTAGATTATAGACACTTCTATGTGATGGCAGCAGGGATCACACAAGGGTTTGGAGTGAATTCCTTCTGTGGTGGGTGAAATTTCAGAGATGAGAAGGGACATTGGAGTTTCCAAGTTCACACAACATAAGCTTCAAGCTCATGTTAAGTCCTCACTGGGTTATAGCCCTTGGTGGCTTCAGCTTGTCACTTCTTCCAAAGTTCCTGATGAAGCCAGGCCGTGCTGTGAGAAGGCAGCTGGTGAAGCCCACCTGCAAAAAGGACATGGGAAGAAAAGCAGGTCCACTCAAAGAGTACATCATTCCTGCTATGTCTGTGCTCCAGTGGCAGCATGCAAAAATCATATATCCCCTTGCTTGTGCAGCCTGGATCCTGTCTCTGCAGCATTGTCATCGATCTCTTCCTTCTACATTAGGCTCCAAGGCAGTCCATTGGGGCCGATTTGTCAATAATTTCAAAGGTTATTCAAACGTTCATGCTTTATTGTGATTCTTAATGGATCATCTCCATAGAACAATTGAGGAGTGTGGGAGAAGGAAGGTTATGCAGGAACAGAGGAGAGACAGTGCCTGCCTGCCAGTGCTGCTGTAACTTTGCACCACAACACCTCTCGTGGCAGAGCCACCGTGCCAGACCCTCAACTGCATTAGACACATCAAAACTTTCAAGGAAGGCACCAGTAGTTATGATGGTTCAGGGAGAGGAAAAACACAAATTATCAGGAAACAGTGCAGGCCCAAAGGCATCAACACCACACTAGAACTCAGCAGAGTTGGATTGGCAGCAGTCTGATAAAGGAAGGACAGTGCTTGTCATCCTCAAACCTGCCTGTTAAACTACAAGCATGAGATTCAGCAAAAAAACCCCACAATTTAACATGAACCTACTCAGGCCTTTCTTGAAGTGTGAAATAAATGTTCATCACAAATATCAAACTCCTGGCTCCAAAAGCTTCATCATTTAGAAACAATACTTAACAGGGAAATACTTAACATCTCCCTTTAACATCTTCCTCCCAACCTCTCACTAAAGATACTACAGAAATTCAACTTATTTATTGTGCCAATGTATGTGTTTGAAATGAAAAATAACCCCAGTGATGCCAGTGGAATCAAGTTAACATAAACAAAAAGTGGTTTTGTCCCACTGGGAGTGCTATAAAGACAAGCTACACACAGTTGGGAAGGAGGAAAGCCCAGGGCACAGCCCAGCAATGTTTGGGAAGCAGGAGCAAGGTAAAGTGCCAATTCCTTGTCTAACAAAGTCCTGTCGAAGCAGGAGATCTGCCACAGCTCCTGGCCACACTAAAGGCAGTGACAAAACGCTCACTGAATTTATCTGTTCATCCAAAGTGTCAGTCTCTTTTTTTAAGTGGTCTTAAACTAGAATATTTCATGAGCTGAGAGCTGCCAGTTATAACAGTTACATTGGGAGGAACTGCAGATTTTATCTAAACCATACAATTACCTCTAGAAAATACATTTTTAAAGTCTATCTATATCTGTAGAGTACACCCAACGCACCTGTCAACCAGATATACTATATGTCAAAGTCATCACAGAATATCAAGTAGATGTCAATCAAATTAGTCTTTAAAAGTAAGAACTTCTATACTAGAACCACTGAAAAGAGCTATGTGATTACTGCATAGAAGTACACCTATTTTATTAGAGCTATCACGTTGAACTAATTCCTGTGTTCACAAGAAGGGTTTTATAAGTACAAATATAGCCATGTCTAAACTAGGACATGGCTAATGTTCCCTGCTCAAATAAAAAAGTCCAATAATTTTCACATTTTAGATGGCAGCATCCCATTGATCAGAAAAGTTTTAATGTGGGAGCAGCAGGACAAAATATTTGGAAGTAAACATGCCAAGGAACACAAATTGCTGGATGTAGCCCATAACCACACAAATGGCTTTCCTTGGGTCAGAATTCCTCATGTGAGCAAAGGTGTCAGGAAAACAGGACCTGTTAGAGGCAAGGATCAAATTTTCAGATTATTTGCATCATAATATAAATCTGCAGTGTATATTTTGCCATGGAATAGTATTTTTGTACTTTTGTTCCTGAAGGGCTAGGAGGAAAACTCCTCTCACCTGTAAAAATGTGAGGTACAAAAAATGTTATGTCCAAAGCCATGATGAAAATTCAAACTCTCGAATGTATTAATGAATCAAAATGTGAAATAAAAAGAAAAATGACCCAGTACAAAACAAACCATCTATTCATTGTGAAGCACTTAATTTCTGTTTAAATTATTTTAGATTTCTACCAAAAAAAATCACTTTAACCTAAACTACAGACACACAGGTTGTCATTCAACTAAAATTCAGATCTCCCCCAGTATTTCTGAGACAAATAAATTTAAATTAACTTCTATCTATAAGCAGGCTGGTTTTGATGAATCAGCATTTTCTGATAAGAAAACATTTCATCAGCAAACACTGAACACATCAGCTCTACAAATTAATTGATACTTCACAACATGAAGAAATTTGTGATAGACCTTTCTTTTGCCATTAGAACAAATCTGTGAGATACAGCTTGATTTGAATTGCATGCTGTTAAAGTACAAAAATAATAATAACATTTATAGGGAACTGACTTTACATCTCCAAGGATTTTTTTTTTTTTAATATTACTTTTCTCCTTTCAAACAGAAGCAGAAAGATTAAAACAATCCTAAAAAAAGCCATAAACCCCAAATATCCTTTAATTACTTTCCTTAGCAAGAGCCACAAATCAGGGACAGCTGCCTGAATTTTCATGCCTTTCCCTCTGGAAAATGTAACTTCCAAAACTGATTTCCGGATTGAATAATCAGTAATGGATATTTTTGGAAGAAAACCCTTGGATCAAAAATTTATGATGACACCAAACACTGCTAATTCCCTATCACAGATGCCAAAGCAAGTTCTCCATCCCATTTTGGAGAATTTGTAATTCCTGCAGTCCAGAAGTGCTGAATTTTTATCAAAACAGCTCAGCACAATCCTTTTACTTACTAATGTCAATACTGCTTTTTCCCTCACTTTGTTCTTCTAATTTACAGAGACAATTTAGTCAGGGTAGTTGTACTTGGACTTTTAAGGGTTTTTAAAACACTGGGACAGCAAAGTGAGATCTATTACAGTGGTGGGAAGATAGTATGAGTTACAGCACAATTACCAGCATTTGGAGCAGCATTGTCATGTAGCTACGATGTAGCTTACATTAGGTAAAACAGCTCAAACACTGAATAGAACAATGTGCCGCCTATAAATCTCCACACATCTTCTATTATTAGGAAAACTTCTTAAAATTCATACTTGATAAAGTAATAAACTTGCTTGATGTATAAGACCCCACGCACCAACTGCTGAAATACAATGAGGGCTGTTAAAAGGATAAACCTGTTGAATAAATCTGCTATGTAAAAATTTATCTCAATGTTATATATAATGAAACCCTTCTTAAACAAAAACCTGATAAAACAATAAACCTGTTCAAAGATTAAATTTGCTGCACTCTAGGGCTATACTTCTCTGCTGTATTTGGAGCTGCCAGACAACTTTCAACCTGTTTAATTTCAGCAGTCCTGTTTTAACACCATTTTTTTCCTATTCTGTTTCAATCACCCCTGTGCTTGTAAAGTCTGGGAAGAGTCCTGCAGTTTGAGTACAGTCCTCTATAACATTTCTGCCAATGAAAGTTAACAGATGAACTTTTTCATTTTTTCACGCTTTCATTTTTCTTGATACAGACACATCTCTAGGCATGAGTAACAGTTGTCCATTAGCTCGTTATAAAGGCACGAAGAGAGTGGAGATGGAGAGAGATCTATGATGCAGAAACACTGGAGAGTGCCTAGAGCAAATGTTCATCCCACCCTGGACTGCTGAGACAGGATCTGCACAATCTGTCCCTGTTAGTAATGATGTCCCGGAGGAATAAGGCAGTGTGAAGAGGATTTTAGTATTTTTGAAGAGGCAACCACCACTCTGCAGCATTAGACAGTAAGACTGCTTCTTACTCATGAGATTCATGGTCTATTTGCTTGAACAAAAGCTCACAGATTTTGGCCTGGACTCCAGAAAACAATACTGTAGGCAGGCTAGGAGCTTTGCTAAAAAAATTTTCAGAAGAACACCCATGACTATATCAAGCATCTGGAGTGTTCTTTAATAGTGAGTAATGATATTTCTTTTGTCAGGCAGCTGGCACCTTCTGCCTCCTGACACCCTCTAACATCACTCTTACTTTGAAGGCCTTTGTTAGCTCTCAGCTACCTCCCACCACTCTCCAGCTTTCACTCTACCTCTGCATTCACCTTGTGAGAAATGCAAGAGAGCCACCGCCACCACCCAGGACCTGCCATCATCCAGAAGTTGCTTTCACCTTTCAAGGGCTGGTTTTGCACCAAACAACCCCCTTTCAGCTAAGTGTGGAAAGAGAGTTAGTACAGGAGTTAAATATCCATGGGTTATTTGATTCGCTCCCATAGCTAACACAGAAGATCCTGAAAGCTTCCAGATATCTCTCAGGTGTTGCAGCCTTTCAAGGGCAAGCACCAAAACACTTCCTTTGGCTGCTGCTGGCCCCAGGAAGGGCAGCAACGCCTTTCCTCCTCACTGCCAAGGGCAAAACATCTCCCGCCTTGAGTATCAGGACAACCAAACCTCACCTGGGTCAGCAGGGTGTCTGCTCACTCTCTGCCAGGTGTGGATGGGGATGTAATCCCACCACAAGGATGAGGCTATTCCGGTAATTCTTGAAAAAAATTTTTCCCTTGAAGAATTTTTTTTTGATCTCCCAGTTACAGGTGCTGTGACTGTAGAGAAAAAAAAGTCTTAAAGTAACATTTCACCTTTGCTGCAAAATGTTACTTCCCCCTCTAAGCATTTTCTCACAGGAGCCACCCTCAGTCTCAGATGCAGACTCACATCTGCCCTGGCAGGGTGGTGGTGTTCTGCTGAGCCCAGTTCATGCCTCCCATGTGAGGTCTGGGGGAGCTCAGGACACTTGCACCTGCTTCCCATCCTGATGGTCAGCTCAGGAGGAAAACACTGACAGCTGGGCATTAAACTCACCGAACGTGTGCAACGGAGGTGCAGATAGAAACGAACTGTTCAAAAATTGGCATGAAACACTGCCAGTAATATTCAGGATTCATCATTTTATTTTGGCAGGGATTTGTTTCACTGTAGGAAAGTACTTCCAGAGTCATCTTCCACTGAAAAATGTGAGATACTTCCAGAAACTGCGGTGAGCGAACCAATTAATCCTCTCTCAACTCCTTACAAGGGACTGTAACGAAAGGCCTAATTCCTAGAGACAAGGTCACTCCCCAGGAGCAGTTGGGCTGGCAGAAAACCCTGAAGTGTAGGGGAGGCATTTTCAATGCTGTCTTTGCTCAAACTCTGAGCCAGCAGAGCTCCTTACAAAAACTGATCAGAAATTGCACGTTAGAGGAGCTTCAGGGACTGCTCTCCCTGACTGCAGGTACCAGACTCCTGTACCTGAGCTGAGCTACTCTCAGATCTGCCCTTCCATCCTTTCATGGGAAAGTTCTGCCTTGATCTAATCAGTTTTGGACTTTTATCTTATTTGAAGGATCTCCCTTCAATGTGACAGCGTAGTTCTGTCCTGAGCAACAGAGGGACAGGCAAGTTGGGCTGGTGGGGTTTGGTGACCTGTGGGGACACAGAAAGGAGGGTGTTTGGGAGGTCTGTCCAAGGCAGTGCATGGACAGTGTGGGACACAATCAACTCTACTACACTAAATGAGGAGACTTTTAACTACCTTTTGTTACTGATACACTGCCCAAGTCAACTCTTCCTTTCCCAAAGTACAAGGTGTCCCTGAATAACCAGACATGAGGTCACTGTGAGCAGGACCAAGTCTAAAAACTCCAGTCTTGTGAGCACTGGGAACATGAGGACAAATCCAGTGTGTCTGTGGTAGGAAATAACCTAGGTAAAGCTGTCAGATACTAAAAATCACAGCTTAAAAGATGTAGAAACTACATTGTGCTCATTGACACTTGACTAAAGAAGACGACACTGGTGCTGCTAAAAGGACAAATAAAAGGCTTCAGGATGATGGTACCAGTGATGTGATACATTGCACACTCTGGTCTCTAACAATCCTGCTGGTACTAATGAAAAATAGATGTTAAAATGTAACATTAAAATTATCAAGAGCAATTAGCAATAATCAGATCTGTGGGTCTCCATAGCAATTAGGAAATGAATTGGATTGCTGTACCATTGTGCAGGACTCTTTTACCTCTCGCTCCCTGTGATCCCCTGAGATCCCAAAAGACAGGTGGGGATCTCTACACACTCTACTCCTCCTCTCACTCACACACAATACACACACACAGACACACAAACACACACACACAAACATACACAGACACAAACACACACAAACACACACACACAAACACACACAAATACACAAACACACACAAACACAAATACACACACACAGAAACACACACACACAAACATACACAGAAAAACACACACACACACAAACACACACACACACACAAACACACAAATACACACACACAAACACACAAACACACACACACACACACACAAACACACACAAACACACACACAAACACACACACACACACAAACACACAAATACACACACACAAACACACAAACACACACACACACACACAAACACACACACACACTCTTGGGCTCTGCCTGTTTGTTGCTCACCTAATGCTTGTTTGTTTTTTTCTTTCCAAACAGGCGCTGGACTCAGCTCAGGCACAGTGATCTGTAATCTCGCAGCCATTTTTCTGAACATAAGCAGCTTGCATTTAAAACTCTCCTGCTCATCTGTCTTCATTTGAAGACTGGGTTAAAAAATAAAATTAATGATTGCTATCAGAGAGAAGATGAGCAGCATCACCAGTGAAAAGTAGCACTGCCACATTTTACCAAGGCTAACATTTTTCACTGGCTGGAAATGGCTGGATATACTTGTAAACATTATTAAAAATAATAACTTAATGTTTCCTTCCTGTGACTAGCTAGCATTAGCAAGGTATTTTCAATTAGCATTTCCTCCAAGCAATGTAGGTCTTTTACTTCATTTTATTTAAAAAGGGATTTGTTTTCTAATTTTTTTGCTTCTGCTGTTGTCAATAATAGAATTCAGTGGAATGGCTGCAGGTTTTTCCTCCCATCACTTACAGTTTGTAAACCACTGAGAGGGAATGTATGTGTTTGATTTTATTTGCTTTAGCATAGCTGTCCAATGAAAGAAACAGACATAAGTATGCATTTCAATCTGCTGTATAATCTTATGCGAGGCTTTAAAATACAAGTAAATAGCATCACGTACTTAAATCAAGTCATTTTATTTTTAAGGAAAATAAACAAATAATAAAGTGATAAAATAGTATAGATGCCTTTGCATTTCTTTTTGTAAGAAAACATACAATATGAGTAAAACCACTCTAATACACTTCATCCAACATTTAACATACCTAGGCAGTGGAGACTGTTGCATTTCCAGTTCTAACAAGCTTCTCCTTATGGACTAATCTTAATTCATTATAAAAACACTATATATATATATATGTGTGTGTGTGTGTGTGTGTGTTTTTTAATGCTAAATAGGAAAATATTATTGCAAATGCAAAGTTGTTTCAAGGGTTTGGCAGCCACAAGATGATAATTTCCTTCAAGTTCAACACAAAGTTTTTGAATATTTCAATTGATTGCATTGGGCAAATCTCCATTCATTTAATCAGATTGAAATAAAATTTGCATATCCAGCATCAATTTCACATGCTCTAATCCTATAATGCATAAAAAGTTGCATTGCCATACAATAAGCTCCTAAAAGTACTGTGTCCATTGGTAAACTTTTAAGTAGCACACATATACACACACAGAGATATTTGAGTAGGGTAACCAATTATCTGCTTGTATTGATAAACAACAGCTCCTGAATATATAAATGCATCAATTCCTTATCTGGAAGGAAAGCTCCATGCTCTACATATAACATATTCATCAATTCCAAGAGAAAAAAAGTACTTTCTCTTCTGTTTATGCATGTACCAATTAAAAATTTACTTTTTAAGTACAGTGTGAAACCTTCAATGTCCTCTAATATTTCATATACATCTAATATTAAAACTCAGTGACCCATTCAGTAGTTTGCAACTGCTTTTGAGACAGGCCCTGATTTGGAAGGCCCTGAAATGCTGACATTTTGTTGACTGGTCACAATTTCTAATGTGCTGGTAACAAAACAAACCTGGAGTACAAGAATCATAAACTCTGTATATCAATCCATCATTCAGAATTGCTTTCATAAAAGAAACATTAATGTTTCAGTCACCTACATGCAAAGGTAACACCAAACAGCTTTTTTGCAGCTGGAACCAGTTCTATGAGAAGTCAAAGTATGTTTAACCATGGTTAAACATATTTCACACAATAGCAATCCCTTCCCAGGAAACAAAAACTTGGTATGCCAGCACAATTATCAAATGTTGGTCACAAAATAAGCATCTAAACACAAGCTAAAATGGATTCAGTGCAACACCCTAGATCCATAGTTATTCCATGGAAACGGAATTATTGGCATATTAAAGTTTCAGATTTACTGCACACAACAAAGATCAGCCTGCCCCTTGCAATACCAGAAGGAGAAGCTATTGCAGTAATGCTGAGATCCAGTTGGAGATCATTTGTATGTAAAGGATTGGGCCCTAAATCTGGATAGACATTTACTTTTATATGCAGATAATGAGTTATATGGAACCAGTACAATAAAGTCTTAGAGTGAGACAAAACATAATAAAGATGGGACAGATAGAAGATGAGTATATCTGCATATGAAGTATCCAGGTTACAAATACAGTCTTTAGTTGCTGCAGCAAAATTTAACAAAATTTGAGGTTGAAATTCAAGTTGTTGAGCTCCTGACCAGCAAGGGCATTCCTGAGCTTTGCCATGAATGTGTGACATTGTACACAGTGAGCTGGACTCAGTCAGGACTCAGCCAAGCTCTGGCTCCTGCCAGCTCTGAGTGCCTACCTCTTTTGGAGTTAGTCCTGCTTGGAGATACATTTCTGTAGTTATAACAGTAAACAACCTTTTTTTTTTTTTGTTTGGAAATATGTTAAAAATATATATGTGTGTATGTTCTGTGCATGCACACATTTGTTTCCACACTTGCCACAGAGAAGAAACCATTTTATGGCAAGTATCCAACCGCTCACATTATTTCTCTGGCAAACGCTAAAATGTCTGTCAACATCGTGTAAACAGGCTGGCAGCGAATTTTGAAGAAAGAAAATGAAAGCTGCCATTTATTCTGTGCATGACACCATTTAAACATTTTTCAAAACATTAAATGTTGAATTGCCATTTAAAATTTTGAATCATTCATCAACATGACATAAGGTGGCATGCATGTCCTTATAAATTCAAACAGATCAATCCCAGAATGACCTACTAAAAAGCAATCAAGAACCTCAACGCATGTGAAGGTGCTATAAACCATGGCAGATAGCACAGGGATAAGATGATGCTGAGCAGCACATCTGGTCGTGGTCTCTACACAAAGCGTGGTTTAATTTTGCAGAATTTAAGGGTGTACAATTTCAGGTTGTCAGTATTTGCTCAGATTGGCTCTGGGGTTTAATGAAGAAATCTCTTCACCCTGCAGACCCATTTGCAGCCTGGTGTGGCTTTGCAGCTCAGCTGCTTGGGCATGGCCCCATGCAGGAAGGGATGTCAGGAACACTGTTCTGCATCCCAGGGACTTCAGCAGCTGCTGGGGGAGGCACTTCCCCACTCCAGTGTGCCCACCCTGCACTCTGAGTCCTGGGCTGATTCCACCCCAACACACAATCTCTGAAGTTTTGCTAAGAACTTCAGCAAGGAATAACATCATTTAAACATTCTTTTGAACACATCCTGCTGATCCCAGTGATTTGTTGGGCACCTCACTGTTTGTTGTGTGACAAGTTGGACTTTGGACAAGGTCAGCTCTTGAATCTTGATTATGTTTTTTTCCCCTTGAGCCAGAAGACATTGATTTGTACATCTAGTTTACCTTGTTTTCTTAGCCATTTGTGACACAGTACAACAGTTCCCATCGAAAAAAGTGTCATGTAAATAAATTACAAGTTAGGACGTATACATTAAATAATTTTATAAATGAACTTTAAAAATGAAGGAATAAAAAATGCCAGTCCCAACTTCTATGGCTGCAGTGATTATTCTGATCATGTTGTCATGTGTAATGAAGCACAGTCCCATCATTAATCAAAAGAACCAATCAGATAACTAATTTAGGCAATATTCTTTACCACAGGACATGTCGGTCAGTAAAAATGCATTAAAATAGCAAAAGATCAATAGTAGACACTAGGGACTGTGTTTACAAACCAGTCTTAAACTTTAAGGTATTATATTCTCAGTCATACTGGGCATCTGATTTTTTTAAGGCTAAAATAACATATAAGATAAATGCTGAGATTTTATTTTCAGTTAATAATGTGCATTAGAAGTGTCTGCTGCAAATGTATGAATTGCTGTGTTATTTAATGATTTCCACAAAAGTGTGTTTAGCTACTTTCTAAATACACTCTAACTAGACTGGAGTGACACTGCACAGGAAAGAGTTGGCAGGTTCAGGATTTACCGATGTGTGCCTTCAATACCTTATGTGGAAGCCCACATCAAACACTATGCCTGGCAAACACTATTTATGTTCTTCCTTGGGCAGCCTTGTGTTTTACATAGTCAATACCTTTATTTAAATGCAGATTGAAGGGACTTTGTTGCAAGCAGAGGCATACTTATACTTTTTCTAACTTGGATCCTTTTATTCCTTAAGAATGAGACTTTTTTTTTTTTTTTTTTTTTGGTAAATTGTTCCTATAATGAGAAAGTGCGTCTCAGATGTGAAATATTTCCACTGGGTTTAATCCTTTCAGGATGGTAAAGGGAAAAGTAGAACAGGGCCCTGGAATAACTGTGGCACAGGTAATGTCTGCTGCGCTGCTGCAGGTGTAGCATCCCCCTGCTGAGCTCTGGAGAGCCATTCCCCCGTGCCTGCACCGCTGTCCCAGCTCCAGTGCCAGCCTAGAGAGCCACTTACTTGTTAACAACAGGGTAAAACCACAGAGGAGTTAGAAATGCTCTCAGTGCTTAACCAAAACCATGGTGAGATTCACCACCCACCTTTCACACACAGGACTCATGAACAGAGGGAGTGCTCAAACACCGACAGGACACACACAGGAACATATTAGGCAGATGCAACATTTATAGGGTCTCTGTTTCAGAAAACGCCATCTCATTTTCAAAAATACTCAAGAGCTTCCCATCCTGCAGTAAGCAAAGTAGAGCTGTTAGCAGCAGTGCAGTGGGGAGAGACAATTGGCAACCTCATCAAATGTGCTGTAGTTTGGGCTGCACAGTAACAGCTCAGCTGAATTGTTAAAAGCTGTTTCCACCAGTTGTCTTCACCTTGTAGCAGCCTCTCCAACACTGTCCTATAACCACATGGGAAAGGAGGAATGGATGACTGAGTCATGATTTGCTATTTTCATGAGAAAAAATAAAAAATCCTACCATTTGGAAGAATAAACGTAGAATCACAGAACCTGTCCTGGCTACAGGATATACCCCACGTGAGGAGCACCTGCAGACCAGCCAGGTCCTCGTGCTGCCAGCAGGTCCTGATTTCTGGCAGTCATATCTGCAGTTGCATATCTGGTTGCACTCAGTGGACTATATGCTCTTGACATTATTGAATTCCTGGTCAAATTACTCATACTTCTGGCCTCCACAATGTTCTGTGTTCTGAGATTCTGTGATGATGGGTAGAAAAACACCCAAGGGCTTTTTATTCTACAAGAAAGTTGAATTTTAAACCTGCTGCCTGTTTCACACAACACCTACTAACTTTTGAACAATCCTTCCCACCTCTCCATTTTGCACCCCTCTGTCTCACTGTCTCACTGCCATCTCTTTTCTAAGCCCAAAAGTACTGATCTATTTAATCTGTCTTCACCCAGGAAGCTATTTGGTGTCTTGTGGGCTTCCTCAGAACCTTCTCCAGTTCAGAGATAGAGCTGGTGCCTCCAAGGTGGCCTATAAACATGGAAATACTGAGGATGTCACCAAAAAAACCCCAAAATCACAATTTACTCCTGTGCTCCTGGCATGGGGACCAGGCACCAGCCAGAATTGTCCCACAGAACACTTTAAGCTGTTGGGATGGGGTTTAATGCTCGAGAGCTTAACAGTAAGCATATGCTTAAACATTTTAACACCTGACAGGTTTGATAAATGAGCTGATAGGAAGCTACTACTGTAGTCAAAAATACACCTAGTAGTACTTTCAGAGAAGCATAAAAACATCTGAGATATTTGAACTGCCAAAGACCCTTGCCTTCTGTTTCTTCAACAGATTTTTATGAAATAGTATTTGCTGATGTTTTTCTTAAAAACACAGAACCTTATTTTATTTTACATAATTCAATTACTTTTTTCTATCCAATAAAATAGGCTCATTCAAATAAAATCAGAATTACTTCTCTCTTTTGGCTAGGGTACAGCATCTTTTGTACCCAGCTAAGCAATCTTCGCAGTGCTTGGCAATAATCCTGCTTAGAAGGGCAGGATTTAGAACAGATGCAGACTTCTCCATGTTGGGGTGCTACCAAGTTCTCTGTTGATTAGTAGGGTGCGTAATTGGGTATGACAGAATATAGATTTCTGGCAGAAAATAATTTCTAATGGGAGAAGCCACTTGCTGAGGACACCCACTTCAATTAAAGGTAGACCAAGACTCTAAGTTAGGATGTTAACCCTATGACTTCTCCCAGACTTATTTCTGCTTTTAGAAGCAGGGATTCATTGTCTGGTTGTATCATTAACAGAAAAACAACCACAAAAATAATGTACAAACTTAGAAGTGGAAATGAGGATTCACCTGAAAATAGTTTGCTGACTCTGTCTTGCATGCAGCAATAACCTCTGATCCTAGAACACTGTATAAATAATACGCAAACACTATATTCTGATATACACTAACTCCCAGTAAGTGAAAGATCTCAGAAACATTTAATTTTTAAACCAATTAAAAGAGAGAGGGGGGAAGTTACGCTCTTTGTGTGCACATTGTCAGCCCTCTGTGCATATTGTCCTTGCGAGTGCCTCCCAAATTGCAGAGAAAGTAGTGAAAAAACAAATTCTGACTTATCACAGAAGTTCTGAGGGGGTAAGGGTCTGTTCAGATGCCATGATGCGATGACAAAGCCCACATGAGTCACACAGAGCCTTTCTATTGGCTTAAATTTTACCTGTGTTTTAATTAAAACTGATCTGAAAGTGACAAGTCTTTTGCCTTTTAATACCTTCATCTGCTTATTTTGGATCAGACAGCATGTCCACCTCACTCTAAAGCAAACAAAAGGGTGAAGCAGCCTGTGTTACAGACAGACATGGGGATGGATATGAGGTTGCCATGAACCAGGTCCACTGAGTACCTGCTTTAGCATGTGTTTATCTCCTTGAAATCAGCAATAATCCTTATGTGCTTAACGTAAGGCACGTGCTCAAGCGCCTCATTTGATTAAAGCCTGACTGTTTGAGTAAAGGCTTTTGATCTTGTCCTCTTCTTTGGAAAGAAAAAGAAAGAAAACAGAGATCAGTCCTAGACAATCCTATTTACAGCAGCGTGTGTGACACTTTAGCTGCTCCAGGGGAGCCATGAGCTCACCTGCCACACAAGGAACCCATGAGGGCCCTGAAGCTGCATGGGGGTCCCATGTCCCAGCACAGACCCCTCAGCTGGGCCATGGGGGTCCCATGTCCTGACACAGACCCCTCA
>NC_031780.1:14749045-14786653 GCF_001522545.3 Parus major | reverse complement strand
CACAGACCCCTCAGCTGGGCCATGGGGGTCCCATGTCCTGACACAGACCCCTCAGCTGGGCCATGGGGTCACATTCCTGACACAGACCCCTCAGCTGGGCCATGGGGGCCCAATGTCCCAACACAGACCCCTCAGCTGGGCCATGGGTGTGATATTTTGTGACACAGACCCCCCAGCTGTGCCATGGGGGTCACATTCCTGACACAGACCCCTCAGCTGGGCCATGGGGGCCCAATGTCCCAACACAGACCCCTCAGCTGGGCCATGGGAGTGACATTTTGTGACACAGACCCCCCAGCTGGGCCATGGGGGTGACATTTTGTGACACAGACCCCCCAGCTGGGCCATGGGGATGACATTTTGTTACACAGACCCCCCCAGCTGTGCCATGGGGGCTGGCTATCAGTGGTTCCCTGCAGCTGAGGGGAAGGGCTGGCACCGTCAGTGTGGTGTAGAGCTTTATCTGCACCAGGGTCACTCCTGAGCACTCCACACCCAGCCAGGCCCTTGGTGCTGCAGCAGCTCCTGGGGGGCAAAGCGCAGCCAGGGCAATTGGCCAGGAGTGGTGGTGAGATACCCCCGCAGGCTTGGCACTGCCAGCTTGCTCCTGGGCTAATACACCTTCCCAAAGGAGTCTCTTAAAAGCTGCCACCAAAATTCCCATAGCTGAAGCTTTCTCCTGTGCCACATCCACGTCTCCAGAGTGTCTGGGAATGCCCCATAGGGGTTACAGATCCAAATGGGACAGCAGGGAGGGGTGCAAGGACAAAGAGTTGCACAACTTACGTATTGCACACTTACACAAAACTTCTGGAGTTTTTCCACAGCGTCTGTATTAACTTTTTCTTGCACAAAAGGTTTCACTCCGAGTCTTTTGAAAAGTGCTGGCCTGTGATCACACACAAGACTCACAGAATGCAGCAA
This sequence comes from Parus major, assembly GCF_001522545.3. Taxonomy (NCBI): domain Eukaryota; kingdom Metazoa; phylum Chordata; class Aves; order Passeriformes; family Paridae; genus Parus; species Parus major. Next base: position 14,785,729 of record NC_031780.1, on the reverse strand, counting down.
TTCGTAGAGTTAAAAATGTCAGCTGCTTAACACTACACAGCAACAGCACAAACCAAGATGGGAAACATACTGAGCTGGAACTACAGGGGAATCTGAGGCATAAAATGTAATTGCTCCAACTGGAGTTTAGCCAGCACACCAGGATTCACACCCCTGTCCTGCAAAAATAATGCAATGAGGTGTGTGAACTGCAAATAATCATGACCTCAAATTTATGACTTACAGACATCTAAGCATGGGTTTTCCAGCAATACTGTCCTCTCCCAGAACCATACTGGGACATTTGGTCTGTGTTGACTCAAAGAGGAGAATATTGGCCACTGATTTACCAGCACCACTACTCAAAGTGCAGTGAGTCTCTTTGGAGGTCACTTACTCAAATAATGATGCCTTCCAGCTTGTGAGATTTAACAACATCACAGCTTTAATTGGCATAATTGCAACTGCAGCACAAATATCTTGTACTTCCCAAAATACTTTCTTAAGATATTAACTTAAGCTTTTCATCAATGATGCCAAATATATTTTATTGTACTTTTGAACATTACAGTAATAAAAACAAATAATGATTTGTAGAGAGAGTATGAAGAGAGATAAAGAAAACTATTAAATTCTGTATTACATCTATTTTGAAATTAGTGCCCCAGAAAAAAATATTCAATCTTAACTTACTGTCATGATACCCTTCATATTAAAAAAGATTTTATAGTACCACAGGTCTAACATTACCCATCAAAATGTTTTCAGAAAAATTCATATTTGTTCTGTGGAAAATGTTTCAAGGAGATATTTCTTTCTTTAAGGAATAAAATATTAATAATTAAAAAAAAAAAAAAGAAAGAAAAAAAGTTGGGAAATTGAAAAATCAAAATATACCCTGACAGAAAAAAAAATATTTCTCTCAGAAAACCTCTGGGAAATTTCTAGTAGAGGGTTCTGGTCCTCTCAAGAGAAGACAGAGGTTCTTGTTTCTCCCCCACTACATCCTAGAGTGACTTGTGTCATCAGAAAACAAGACAAGAGGATACACCCAGGGTAGATGACACTGGCCCAAACACTTGGGCTGCTTTGGCTTTGGGCCTGGCACTGCTCCCCCAACACAAAGAGCCCCTGCAGTAACACAGACTGGCATTCCACTCCTTTGTTGATACACTTTGGGGATCTAAATAAACTAAACAAGGCATTTATGACTAAAAAAATTTTTCAACTGTATTCTTTGGACAAATTTTGGTATCTAGCCAATACCTTAAAATATGTATCTTTAAACACAACACAAATGTTGCATCTCACTGACCTGTAAAACAGTGAGAACATAAAGAACAGTGAGGATTAAAAGCACTTTAAATCCCTCCAGCTCTCACTAATACACTGCACTGGGAGAAAATACAAGGGGATACATTCACACTAAGTTCTGTCCTCATTTTTAAATGATTCCATAACATGTACAGATTCCAGCACATTGGATAGTTATTTTTGATCTGTACTGCATTTTAAACACAACAGTTTTTAAAGGAATCTGATTAACTCAGTGTTACAACTGACAGGAAAGTGACAAGGTCCAGCAGAAACAGATGTTCCCTGCAACTTGCTTCTTCCATCCCACGTGTCTTTTAAGCAACATTCAGATTCCATTTGGCTCTTCTCCCAATATTTTTCCCCATCTTTAATGCAATTGTAGGAAAATTTGACGCTTATCTCACTGCTATAAATTTAATAGCAATATTAAAGAACATCACTCACATTAAATCTAAGAAAGTGAGACCATGATAATGTACATAGTTTTATGCTAATCCCTTCCCAGGACTCTTGTGTGCTCTCTTTGCTTGCATTAGTACTCTGCTCAAAGTAGATTAGTGTGTGCAAACCTGGCGTGCCTGCTGTGTTCTGCCCAAGGTCTCAGCCTGCTTGTGAGGACCAGCACAGCCACATGGAGCTGCCAGGGGCAGCTTGGAGCACTTCTGTGGCAGCTGGAAGTGGCAGAGTGGTTCATACCTGCACTCCTTACTGTGTTAACTCCCTCCTGGTTTCAGCTGCAGAAGGGTTCATTTCCTTCCCAGAAGCTGTTGGAGTGCTGTGTTTTGGATTTGGGATGAGAACAATGACAGTAACACGCCGATGTTTCAGCTGTGCAGAGCTAGCAAAGGAGCTGGGGGCATTGAGGCTGGGAGGGGATGCAGCCAGGACAGCAGACCCCAGCTGGCCAGAAGGATATCCCACTGCACATGGCATCATGCTCACCAGAAAAACTGGGGGGAACACTGGCCGGGCTCCACTGCTTAGGAACAGGCTGGGCATCCCTTGGTGGGTGGTGAGCAGGTGCTTTTTATCTGCATCACTTGTTTTTCTTGGGTTTTTTTTCTTCTCTCTCTCTCTTTTTTTATTTTCCTTTTCATTATATTTTAGTATTAGCGTTATCATCATCATCACTATTATTTTATTTTAATTATTAAACTGCTCTCAGTGCACAAGTTTTCTCTGATTCTCTTATCCATCCCATCAAAAGGACAGTGAGCAAATACCTGTGTGAGGCTAAGATAGAGTCTGGGGTTAAATCATCACAAACTGGAAACATGAGTCACTGCAAACCAAAATGCATGCCAGTTTTAAGAGTATTAGCACAAAGAAATATCAGTGTATTGTAGGGGAACCCTAAATAAATGTCTGTTAGTAGTACAGTATGGAAAAACAAAAGAATTTAGATAGCAAGTTCCCAACCTCATCATCATATCTGCTCAATGTGAAAAGCTTTAAAAACAAAAGAAGGGAATGTATGTGTGTATATCACACAGTTTAATAACTCTGCTGTAACTACAAATTAATTCAAATCTTGTACTTGCATTAAAAATGAACTCTATCTATTTTATGTTGATCATTAACTAAGAATATTTCACACTAGAGATTTGTCATATTAAGGAGAATTGAAACCACTTATATCAATTAATTGTATTATACATAATCTTTACATAGATTATCAAAAATAATTTAGATTCTATATTAAGGAAACATTAAATATGAATTCTGCAAGGAGTTATGACCCAATGTCCTACCTAAATAATTTTTTGGGATAGATAAAGAAATGACAAAAAAAATAAAATAAAAGGTGTAAATCAAAAGGTGATTGTGAGAACTCTTCAGTGAAATTTCTCCATTGAAAAAATCAGTGTAATGCAACAGAAATGTTTCCTGCAGTCATGTCAGTGTCCTTAGGGACAGGGGCTCAAAGGTGGGAGGGAGAAGGAGGGGTTACAGCTTGGTGGTAACAACAAGTGGAAGAAATAGGGGGCCCTAAATCCATCAGGATGAGAACTTGAAGCTAGTTCTCCTCCTTGCTAGTCTTGTTTTGGGCTTTCCTCGCTCCATTCCTGCTTTTTAAGATAATACTACTTCTAACAACAACACACCACCATAACAATATCAGTTTCTAATTTTGAATAAAAAAAACCCCAAACTTTCAAAACCTTGAAGCCTTAGTATTTTTCACTCATTCTCATTTTTCATGGAAAAATTCATCCTACTAACCTATAAAAAACAAAGTCCTATAAAGTCCAAATAAACACAGAGTGAAAAAAAGGTGAATTCTGCCTGAGAGTCTTAGCAGAAACAGTCCAGGAGCATGAGTTTATTAAAATTAAGAAATTTTGAGCATCACCAGTACAAACACCTAAACACAATCACACTCACAAAACCAAAAGCTTTGTGAGTACCGTCCCCATTTTCATCTCTGTACAGTACCTGGCAAACACCTCAAAGCAGCAGGAAGACTTTCTGCAATGGGAGGGGACCACAGGGCCTGGAGCACCCCAAGACATGAAGAAGTGCATTGGAAACCACCAGAAGTCCAGAAGAAAACATGATGATCCAGAATGAGCTGTACTGTTCCCTCTGGTTCTGCATTAGAGCAGGATTCTTCACATGGGAAAGGAAAATAAATACTTGTGTAATAATTGGTTGTGACTCCAATAAAATGAGCTTTGAACACGGTTAACAAAAAAGGAGTCTAAATTAACTGTGAATTATTTATGTAGGGGCTGTAGCACCCCAGATGAGCTGAAGCAGTCACACAAGAAACACCAGAAATATCACTTAGAGGATACCTATTTTTCTCAACCCAGAGAAGGCAATAACCTACTCAACACAAGACAGCACTGATGCACAACCTCAGAGTTACCATGTCTGCCTTTACAGACCTCTAACATTTCATATATAACTGTCATGACGTTTCCACAAAAATACATATCTCCTGCATGTCAGAACACAGAGCTTTAAGATTGCTTATCTTCCCTCAGAGGAAGAAATAGAAAGCCTCTGCCACAGCAGCCTCCATGGGAGCGTGTCCATTATCATGTTTTGGCACAGTGCAGTGCCTGGCATTCTTCACACAACCTGCAGATAGCCCAGATACTTCTTGGAAAGAGATTTCAGTGCAAACCTCCCCAGAATGTTATTGGAGCCCCACTCAGTTCTGCCTATAACCTTGAAATAACCGATAAAAGGGTTTTTGACATGCTAACTACCAGATTTACAAGCAGTTATAGATCAAATTTCAATAATGTTATAGCCTTCCTCCAGAAGGAGATACAAACTTAGCTGAATATTTCTGATTCTGTAAGAGTTCCACAATCACCAAACAGTCCACAAAGAGAATTCTTAAAGACAAAATAAATTACTAACTTTACCTCTGAATAATTCTATGCATCAGTGCCATAGCATCCTCACATCTGTCATTACCCTGTGCCTTTTCCACGCAGGACAAATTGAAGAGAGGGGAAGCTTCAGAAGTCCCAAAACCCCCTGGATGTCAGGACCCCATGTGCTGCTAGAGAGATGTCTCAGCATGTTGCAATTGCAATTTGAGAATTCTGGATTTGGAAATGGGCTGTTTAGCTCTCGGATGATGCAGAGAATCCATTAATTAACAAGTGACAGGAGACATACCCATCTCTTCACTTCACCATCCCACCAGGAAGCGAGAGGAGCGCTGAGCATCCCCCAGAGCACAGAGGCAGCCTGTGGGGATGGGGAATGTGACTGCAGCTCCATTCGCTGCTGTGCAGCTCCCACCTTTCAGAGGAGCTGAGATTTCATCAGCTTCTGCTTCTGCCAGTCAGCTGAGACTTTTCTCATCATCTGAAGTGCAGAAAAGGAAAGGAAAGCAACAATGCCATGCCAAAGGAAGGGCTGCTTGTCACATTACCATAAACAAAGGCAACACAGACAGACCTTATTAAACAGGTATTTCTTCATTGAGAAAAGTTGCAGACAATCCATTCTATTGCAGTTTTTAGTGCAGCTGGTATTTTACCTTACTATTAAACCTGTAAACAACCAGAAGAACCCAAATGAGAGTATTTGCAAAACTTGCAATGGTGCTCAGCCTCAGAAGTCCAAACATTCTGGAAAAAGGCTTTTTCAAACTTTTCTATCTAGTAAGCGTCCCTAGTACTGTCTGTCCAAGAGCAGGCAGTGTGACCAGCCTGTCACAGAGCCAGGGAGCCCAAACCTGAGCAGGGTTAAACACCAGCTCTCTCATCCACGTTCCCTCCAGCCACGCTTAGGGAGGGCACAGTGACAAAGGTGGTGGAAGTGGCTGTGTCTCACCAGCAGGGAATGCATCACCTTATCTCTAGATACAGCAGCTTTAACAACAGGATTCCACCACTTACACAGTGAGAACTTTGCTTCAGAAAAATTAAGGGAATTAAAAATTCCCGGCACACAGTTGAACACTGCTGAGCAGTCCAACCCAGCTTGGGCTCCAGCCTTTGATCTTCTCCCTTCCCTTCCATTTCTTTGCTCCAGGCACATGGATAAAATTAGAAACACGCACATAATAGTGATCTTCATTCAAACAGTTCCTTGTTTACCCTCTGCCACCTACTTTGTCTACAGCTTTCTTTCAAGTAAATCATACAATTACTCTTTCCCACCCACTCTACATTTTAAGTGACATTTGATTAACAAATAAACTAACCCTTAATAAGAAAACTATTGTCTAAATAAGCACTAATACTTTAAATTAAGTACTTTAAATACACCTAATTATGTATTTAATCAGGATTAACAGGACATGCATAGTATGCTAACTAAACACAAAAATTAGATTACTTAAAAGTTATTTATTGGGTTTGAGAATTATATAGAAAAGAAGAATTTTTTACAAGCTGGCATATATGATAATTTTAATTTACTCTAAATATCACCAATGAAATAAATGCTGAAGTCCAGTGATATACTTGCTTTGTGGATAAATATACATATGTCACAAAAATAAGATTGCTTCCATATGATATACATAAACATACTCAACCTAGAAGCATACAGCTGGCTTCTTATATCTCACATCTCTCTACCTCATAGCCACACTGGCTTATTTCTACTGGAATTTGGGAATTTGTGGTCTGCAGAAAACATGAGCTTTTGAAATAATTTTCCATTAAAATTTAGATCAATATTTTATTTAATCCCCCTCCCCTATTTATTTCCTCCCCCTTCTCTCTTGTCTGAGCTTTTTACAGAATGGAAATCCATCAGAGCTGCCCAGGGCTATGCCTGCTGGAAGCCTGAGGGTCTGTGTGGGAATTCTCATTGTGTTGAGGGCTGGGATGTGGCAGTGCAGATGTAAATCCTTGTGTTGAGGGCTGGGATGTGGCAGTGCAGATGTGAATGCGGAGAGCCGAGGCCGGGATGCGGGGCAGGCTCTGCTGTGGCCACCTCCGAGCCGCGGGTGCTGGCAGGCAGCCACGGAGCCACGCAGGTGACCTGGCAGGGAACCAGACAGATTTACAATGAAAATCTGCTTAGCAGGCTAGGTTCTCTGGGAAGATTCATTGAAAGCCAGATGTTTTTGTGAAATGTTTTGCTTTTGACGAATCGGCATTTTCTGATGGGGAAAAAAAAAAAAAAAAAAAAAAGAAAAGAAAAAAAAAGAAACTTTCTCTCCAAAAAACTTCCTCTGAGCTCTGCCGGCAGCTGCTGCTGCCAGGAGGAGCCAAGAGCAACACGGCAAGGTTGGGGACAGTGTCACAGGGCTCCTGGTCCCGTCCCTGTGAGCAGAGCTGCCCGCACAGCCGAGGCTCCAGGATGGCTCCAGCTGTTCTCCTCCCTCCACCGCAGCAGGAGCTGGCCCAGCCGGCCAGCCACAGCACTGCTGTGCACACAAAAACCCCGGCTCCACACCGAGCACAGCAGCAGCAGCAAACGCTGCAGTGTCTTCAGGGTGTCTCAGAAGCCCTCTCCCCTCAGTGTGGGCAGGCTGGCAGTGCCCTGGGGATGGATGCTCCGGGTACCAGCACACACCCGCCCGCCTCCTGTGCTGCGCTCCGGGGGTGGCACAGGGGCCGGCAGGGAGCTGCTGCTGGCTGTCCCTGCTGCTGGCTGTCCCTGCTGCTGGCTGTCCCTGCCTCGGGCTGTGCCGTGTCCCAGCAGCACACCGCGAACCTGACGAGCTTTAACTTCCAGCCCTTCCTGCCACCTTCTGCTGTCTGCTGACACGAGCAGCAAAAGGCAGCCGGCGCTTGACAGCTGAACACAGCTCAGACGGATAACGGCTTGTGTCTAACAAAGCCATTCCTAATAAAAGAAATAGGCATAAAAGCAGAGAAAAGGACTGTGCTGCATGCAGGGCTTGGGGACTGACTGAACGGTGGTGCTTCTTTCATACCATGAGCTATCTGGAAGTGGCACTGAAGGCGAGCACATGAAAAGTGCTGATGAAAACTCTGCTTTAAAGACTTCTTTTTCTGAGGCAAGAAAGGCTGTATGTCTTTCTCTCAGCAGCAAGCCAGACCCACTACTTTATTTCTGGTGCTGAGTAAATGGTATACATTAAATAGTCACTAGGTCTTCAGAAACTTCACCTCCAATATTATTTTAAAGGAGTTTCAAGCTGCAAAAAGCAATGTATTTTGATTTTCTAGACATAGCTACCTTTCACATTAAAGGTTTTGTTTTTTGATACATAAAGTTTTTTAAAAAAATACCTCTTGAATCTGTCACATTCAGAACATCTGTCTGTCCCAAAGTCTCAAAACATTAACACATTCTTTGACTGTAAATATGTTAGAATATCCAAATAACTGTGTGTCAAATGTGACACTTTCTTGTGCTAGTGAAACCCAGATGAAATTCATCAACTTCAGTAGATTGCATATTTAGAGTTCTGTAAATAAGGGAAAAAATTGGCCCTGCACTTTAATTAACATTTTAAATCAAATCTGCATTTGAAAATGTGCCAAAATTGGAAGAGATCATAAATAACCTTGGTCTGCAATATTATACTAGAACATACTTGTGCCTTCTCTGCTTTAAAAAAAAAGTGTTTTTTATCAAACGATAATTATGGTTGTGCTCGAAATGATCCCCCTTAAATTCTTCAGGAAGGTTAAATGAATGAAATGGCTGAATATTAATATTTTCCCTTTAGTCAGGGATTCAAAACAATTCCCAACAAAACATGAGGGCCGGCAGATTTGGAGGGCTGTGTCATTAACAGCCGCTGTCATTATTCTGCTTACATGCTTGTTCTGCAGAGACCGTATTTTCAGTAATAAATAATGTTTTGAAACAAACAGGTGATTTCTGTAAGAAGAATCGACAGTATTTTTTGAAGGCAGTGGTTTCTGTAGAAACCTTTCCTCTCTTTGTCCTCTCCTATCTGCAGGGTATTGACAGCTCTGACAAGACTTTGATTATCTAGTCAGCAGGAGCCTGAGACTTGTCACTTGTCAGGTGTGAGCCGGCAGTCACGCCGCTGATGAAACAATTGAAAGGAGATAGGCTGAGCATGAGGAGGATCAGGGTCATCAAGCCCAAAATGTACGCCTGTCTAGTAAGGGGATGGCTTACACCCTCATTAATGACTCCAATAAGGCAGGAGAGGGAGGCGGGAGGAGCTGGAGCAGGGAAATAAGAAACACAGAGGTTGGGGATAGTGGAGAAACTCCACTTGTCTGTTTGTGACTTCTGTTTCTTGGGCACGGTTCTGCAGTGACCAGAGCCCAGCAGCCCCAGGAGAAGCTGCAGAGCCACCAGCAATTGCCACTCTGCACCCATCCCCTCCCTGCTGTGGGTAAGGGTGAGGTAAAGGTGGTAAATCTGCTCTCCTCCCATGCCAGGCTTCCAAACTGCGCTGCCCAGCTCTGGCTCTCCTCCTGCACCTGTGACAGGCTGCTGCCCTGCAGATTCATCCCCACTGGAAAATTAACAGCAACCCCACCATTTCCCAGTGACTCTATTTCAACTGCCTCTGGCATTAGAAATCCCAGCTGTGACAAACACATGTGGTGCGTGGTTGAGAGGTCTGGGTACACAGGGGTGAGGTCTGCTGCCCTTGGTGAGAGCTGCTGTCCCACCTCTGCTGAGGATACCTGGGCTTCTGAGCTCCTGCACTGCACAACTGACACTCCAAGAGAGGCACAGACTAATCCAGAGACAGGCTTAGCCAAAGAGGCCAATATAGAACAATAGCCGTTGTCTGGCAATTGGCAGGACTTAACAAAATGCTTTGTACAAAGATGTCTGTAATCCATAACTAATATCCTGTCTGTGTATATCATACACAAACGGTGGGTCAGTTGATAGAAGCTTATCCTAAGAACATTTCACACAAAACTGGATTAGTACAATATGCTTTGCACTGGAAAATCATTCACAAACTTCAGCTCATGTAAAACCCAGGACTTTTTTTGGTTGGCTCTTCACACATCATACACTGCTTGTTTTACTGTGATCTGCACTACTTACCTATTCATATTAAAATGCTGTTCAAAGTATGCTCCATAAGAATTAACAGGCAAAATACTGCTGCCCAGAAAGTCTCTCTTTTAAATTTAAATGACAGCATAAATTATTATGCACATTTAGTTAAAGCCACAGGAAAAATCATGAGTATCAAGGACACAATCTGTCAGTAAAACGCATGAAAACCTGCAATCATTTCACTGATTTCAGGACTTTCTCTTCAAGTCTGTGCAGATACAAGGCCACTGAAATCACAGTTTGGGGTTCCCATAACAAAACTAAACTCTGAGCTGTATTTACTAGTTTATCTGAGCCCCAAACCTTTGCAAAAAGTATGGGACTTGTCTGCTGTCCCTTATAAAACTGATTACCGATGTTCCTTAAATCTCTGGGATATTTAGATGTATGGATAAGATAAGCATGGATTAACTATGTCTGACTATGCATATCAATTGAGGAGAAAATTCTGCTCTGAGATAAGGCAGCAGTGAAAACCCACAAGGCAGGACAGGCAGAAGCACAGAGGAGAGGAGGCTGAAGGTTTCTGACTGGCACATGATGGGACACACCATGGCAGGAAAAAGGTGGCTGGCTGAGGACAGGCAAGAAAAGACACAGCTGTGATAGTCATAGTGAAATTTCAGAGGCAGACATACCAATTTAATTTGTTTTTTATTTTTTTTAGTAACCCTACACAGCATATTTCTTTATTGACATAAATGGGGAGCCAGGTCCCTGTAACCCCATGCAGCAGAGGGTGGTGCACAGCACCATCCCTGTGGAATGAGGGATGGGTAAAACCTTTCCTGCACACCTGAGCAGTTATCACCCACTTGGCCAATCCAACAGTGAGACATTTTTCACTGAGGAATTTCAAAGCACTTTGTAGGAGTTTGTTGCAGCTATCACAACCACAATTTCCTATGCCTGAAGCAGAGAGCATTTATGCATTTAGGGCTGCATACTCACTGTAATTCCCCAGATCTAAACAGAAAAGTTTATGGAATTTCCAGTATTGCTCAAAACTGGAACACAGCTTAGAAAATACCACATTCAGAGTTACTTATGCTGTAGTTTTTAGAGGTACCTATCATGAATTTCTTCATGGGAGAACTAGTTGCTAACCATGGATCCAGAATGGAATGGATCCTTGATAGGAGAGTGATAAATAAAGCGTGATAAATAAAGTGCTCACTGAGAATACCAGGGAGCAATGGATGACAGGTACTGATCAATGAACTATCAAGCATGTTTTCAGCCATAACTTTATTGTTATTAATACTTTAACTTAATCTCCAGCTTTAAAATAAATGATAATACATTCACTGCTGTCTTTCAGATTTGATTTCTCATCTCTAAAACATTGAATCAGAAACACAACATGAGAATGACAAATTTTCACCAATGTTATAAACCCTTTGAAATTAATTATTTATGCCATTCTTGGCAAGGGACTGGGCTTGGCTGAACACGGGGGAAGGTCTTGTCTCACCTGCTCAACCTGAGGCCCCACACTCTCCCACTGTCACCTGAAAAAGTAAATAGTGGCCTCTTGAGACTAAACCTCGCCATGCAGTTAGTGAACATTCAGTGAAAGGAACAGGCCCAAAACTGGGTGATGCTCAGACATTTCCCTACTGGATTCCAACTTGTTGACCTCCCAGTCCAAAGCCATACCCTGTAGTTGCTCCCACCTCAACATTGTCTGAAATAAGTGCCATTAAGATTTTGGCTGCACTTTTCTGGCTGCTAGGTTGCACCAGCACAATGATTCAGTGAAGTACAAAGGTTACCTAATTATTCTGATATTGCCAATAATTTTCTGACCAATATGCCAAGGGCTCTACAACACTAATAAGAATTCAGCTCCTTCATCACTCAGGAAGAACCCATATCACAATGCCTGGCTTTGATTTCATGTTATGATTTTTTTACATTTAATTGATTTTTGCATTGTTGGGCTTTTTTGGTTTTGTTTAAATGAGAACACTTCTTTACTGCATTCAAACCTGAAAAACTGTATTAGCTCCAAGTAAAGCAAAGCTTCCTTCAGCTCTAGCCAAAATACTGAAACATCTCATCTGTGGAAGAGGGTCCTATCCCCATCTACTGCCAATCATAATTTATATAAAGGGTACCACAGAGATTTGAATGTACCATTTGATCACTTTTTCAGCTCTTGCCAGCGTGTTACAAGAGCAGAGTTTGCAAGAAGTTCAAACCAGAAAGCTATCAGTGCTCAGGTATCAATATACATATTTTCTAGAATTCAAAATCCTCCAGTTAATATAAAATAATTGTGGAAATTGTTAGCAAATTAAATATGGTTGTTATAGATTCCAAAAATATTTTTGCTTTCAGCAAAATACATTTTTAATTACTTTCCTACTAGCTGTCATTTTTCATAAACCAGTCTAGACAACTCGTGCCAAATCGTGCAAAAACTGATCTCAATGAAATGTTTTCCTCTAGCACCAAAGACCAGAAAATGTTTTCATTCTTCTTATTTATTTATTTATTTACACATCTGGAGTTTAATAAAACACTTCTAGATAAACTTTTCTGCTTGTGGAGTATTAAAAAAAAAGTCAAAACTCCCCTTTAAAAATAGAGTCCATTTAAATATCAAATAATACCAAGCAATTATTTTTCCAGTTTAGAAATAAACTTGGAAATATAAATATACACATCTATGTGGTATTTTTATTCTCCTCTGAATTCAAACCTTTTTACAAAACATATTATTATGAAGTTCATCCTAGCAAAATCTGCATCAACACTTATAATATGTACATATATGTTTCCAGCACATCTTTTATCTCATTTATGTTAAGCATACTGGAAAAGAAGGAGAAATAGTGAGAAATAATCTGAATTTTTATTTCTTTTCCACTTTTAACTGGAATTATTAAACTGAACTATAGCATTCAGAAGTAAGGAATTATGTATAGTAAAGAAAGTAGATTTTGCTTTTAGCGTCATAATCAATGTCCAGATCTAAAATTGATATAATTGACTATTAATTAATTCCCTTGATATTTTCATTAGCACATCCAAGCAACAAGTCTTCTGTTTGGCACTTCTGAATTATTCAGGAAGTACTCAGATTGCTATAATGAAGGCGTTACTGCCTGATACTATGCTGGCTCATACAGTTAAATTCAAGGCATGCTTTTATTTTTCTATTCTGATTGGACAACCAAAGATTTCCCTAAAGATATGTGAAATGCAATTTCAGAGACACACACAGAAAAAAAAAAAATAAAGTCTAGAAAAATGTCCTAAAACATCTTTTGTGAAAAAAACTCAGCTCTATACGTTCAAGAAGTGTTGCTTTCTTCTATGTCCTATAACACTGCAATGAAGAGGGTTGCTGTTGGTGGCACTTAAATCTGTTTTGAAGGCTCCTTAGGTCTCAGGAACTTCCCCAAAATTCTCCAGAGCCCAAAATGTTTGCAGCAGCCTAACTGCATGAATGACAGCAGAGTTTTACCAGTGCGATTGCCCTGTTGTCCCTCCATTGGCAATGTGACCATCATACTCACAAACACTCCTAAAAACCCCTAGGGAAACATTAGGGGCGTCACCCAGGTAAATCCTGTCTGATGCAAAATGTTGATTTTTGCCAGGGGAAAGAATCCAGGACTGGTCTAACCAGGAGAAAGTTAGGAGTACTCTTTCTGGATTCCTTGGCTTGTGTCAAAAAGGCAGGAAAGCTGGTAGGGCATGTGCCAAGACAGTTTTGTATCCTTTCTTGACACTGGGGTTTCTTTTCTTGTAAGGTACTAAGTGGCAGAAATCCCATAAATCTTGCCATTCCAAAAAGAAAAAGCTTGAGGGGACTGGGTGGTACATTTGATGGATGCACTGTCCTTAATGCACTAGCCTCTTCCCTAAGGGATTATGGTTTTGAATTTAGTGCAGAGAATGAACTGTTCCTCAGCTGATGGCAGTAAAAGTTTATCAGCAAAGGATAGTTTTACCTTTCAGATCATCACTGTGTTCTCTGACATGATCTTACTCTGTACAGATCCTTCAGTGCCACTCACAAAACCAATAAACAGCCACTACACAGGCAACTCAGATAGTTCTTTTTTTTATTTTAATTACAGAATACTACTAATCCTAATTAATTTAATATTTGTCACTTGGGCACTATCTCCCATATGAGAATCTCCAAAGACCTTACAAAGATTCATGACACCCCATTATTGTAGTGAAGCAGAAAGAACGAGTTCCCCCTTCACTGAAATGCACTCTCATCTGGGGAGGGAACACGACATCCTCTCACAGCGTTATAACACAGAGGAATTGGGGCTTGAGGAGGGGAGAACCACCCAGTTACTGGGAGTGAAATCCTGAGTTGGTATTATCAGGAGTGGGTCTGTTCTTCCCAAGCCTCTTATGGGACCCTTTGGCTGCAGGAAGACATGGCTCAGCTGAAGGGAAGGAAAGTTGAGGAAGTTTTGCTGATTCTCCTTAAGAAGGAGACTTTAGTACCACAAATTAACATTGACAGGGATATGGGGGCAGACACTGCCCTGAAAAGTAGAACTAAATTCTGGTTTTTGAAACAGAATGTGAGAAAACATGACCCCCTCAAACATTGAAATCACCTTGTCCCTGGGCAGAAGGCGGAATCACAATCCATGTGATTACCAGCCCTGCCCAAAACTTTCAAGGAAGCAGTTAAGGAGATTCCATGTCACCACTGCTGCCTAGCCCTTCAGGAAAAGGGTTCTCTTACCATGGGGAATTGCCCTGGCTAACATGGAAGGGTTGTGCTGCTAGGAGGAGAGGAGAGACCCTAGAACCATCACTGCCAGCCTGCCTCTGGGCTTGTTTTCTGCCCCACATCAGTGCTGAGGACAGCAGGAGAAGGACATTTACACCTTCTCCTTGCTCCATGGCCACCCTACCAGTGTGAGCTGAAACCTGACCTCTATTTTTATAGTTCCTGTATCAATGGCTGCACTTTGAAATATAAAAACAATATCATTCAATGTTTTAAAGACAGCTTTTTAATGCACACTGGACAGCTTTATCAGTTAATTTGAACTTGATGAAAAAAACCACATTTTTAGATTTGATCCTCCTGGTCTTAAAATATTAATCAGACACATGCTCGTTTTTTGTTGTTTTTTTTAATCCAACTGTCTCTAGAATGCTTACTGACAATTTACAAAAAGAGGTTAGAATAGTAAAGAGAAATATGTAAGTAATTATGGTTCTAGTATTGCGGGGCCGAGTGAAGTAAATTAATGTAATGCAAACATTTTGTGGGTTTGTTTAATTATTTGCAAGTACACTTAAATCTGCAAGTACAATTAAATCATAGTGCAGTAGATGGGGGGTTACAAGTGGGAATGTTCCTAATGAGTCTTTTCAGAACACTCAAAATTCTTTGTAAAATTCAGATATATTTCCAGGTTGTTTATATCCATTTGCTGAATAGATGACTGCATGCAGCTGCGGCTACATTCCAAAACTTGGGAACAACTTTCAGTTAGCTACCAGTGAAATTCCCCTTGTGCCAGGGATCATCACAAGGCCTTTCCCCATTTGTTTCCCATGGATCTTCCCTAAAGAGCTGATGCAGACTTTGTGGAGATTTGTGTGGCCCAGCAGATCAAAGTGAGCCAAGGGGAATTTCACTGCTCTGGGTGGTACCTACAGTGATTTCTGATCTGCATGAGGAGCTCCTTTCTGTGGATTCTGGATACCCACCAAGGTACTCATATTCCAAGTCTAAGAATACACAAATCTTGGAGATTTGGGAGATATTGAAAGGCTGCAGCATTAAAACTCTGCCACCACTGGAGTCAATGACTTCATCCCAGAGCTCGCAGGGAGCAGTGACAGACCAGTGCCTACAACTTTAGAGATTTCAAACCTAGATTACTACACTCCCCAGAAAAACTAATTAACTGCTTTTATTTCAATATATAAGATTATATAGTGCTCCTGCTAAACTGAAAATAACGTGGACAACGAAGAATTTTTATTTCTGAAATATATAGTAATCAGCAATTCAATGCCCTGAAATTATAGTTAAAATTTCACATTGATATTCAAAGATTGTATAATTTTCCTCTTTTTCATTAAGAATTAAAAAAAAAAACAAAACCAAAAAACTGACCCAGAAAGTATTATGAGAGGTATCCAACATGTCTTGAACTCCAAACAGTCAAAATAATTCCAAATCTAAAGGATATTCAGTTACATTTGTACCTGTCTGAGCACTGTATAGCATGAAATACCCCCTGTGCAATGGAACTCATCGAGATCTTTCTGTCTGCAACTCACAGAGTTGAGACATGTTTTGAAAATGCATCTTTGACTTTGGTTCTTCAAAGAAATCCTGAGAAGAGGTGAAAACGGAGAGACTGTTCGAAACACTCCAAAAGGCCTGTGTTCTTCCAGAGACTATTAATTACCAACTGAGCTGCCAATCCCTTCAGAAATGGATCAAAAAGCCACAGAAAGCAGTGACTTAGCAAAAAGAAGCAACTTCCCATGTTTTGTTTTATTTAGAGAGAAACTTTTTTCTTTTTTTCTTTGCATTTCCAGGAATTTCACAACTAGTGGCAGATGTTCTGTGTTGCATGGCTCTTACTCTTTCAAGGGGATGAGCAAACATGCATAGTATTCAATAATGCATAGGAATGTCATACCTTTCAGGCACTGCCCCACCCCTGTGAGGCCATCAGCCCTTTGATATTTCTAGGTTTAATATTTCTTGAGACCAATCAACCACAAAATTTTCTTTTTCTTGATCTTTCTCCAAAATTCACAGCATATCAGCATTACTGATTACAGCTTGGCATCATATCTGGTGGTTATTCCACTCATGCTGGGTGGGGCTTTGGAGGAAGGGTGGCTTGGTTAATTTTTTTTTTTTTTTGATGAGGATTAAAAATCTTGACCCTTGACCCTGAAGAACTCAGCTTTGTGCTGCTGAGGCTTTGGTGTGCAAAGCTGGAGACAGAGCAGGAGTCCTGCCTGCCTGTCTGAGTGTTGATTGACCTGCAGGAGGATGTGTGTGAGCCTGCCTGTGGGGGAGGGAGATTATCAGCAAGTGAGGGATCTGCTACTAGCCTTTAAATTGAAAGCTTTATAAAAGCTCTGTGCTTCTATAACTGATGTTTTATAGATGTAAAGTGTTCACAGCCTCAGTGACAGCATCCACCATACCTTTCTGAAATGAACAGGCACCTGACCTCAGCTGGGTCTTTGATGTGGTGGCTTCAGCTCTCACTATGTAAATATGTTTATTTGCTACAGAAACCAGTTCTTAAGGATGAATGACTATGATTGTTCCCCCATAGGGATATGAGAGCATGAGGGGACTTTCCACAAGCAGAAGCCTTTCTGACCACTTGTGTTTTGTATGTCTTAGATGGGAACCACTGTCCAAAACACTACTGAGAGTCACATGTGCATGTTATTTTCTATCTTATTCTCTATATACACAGTATCCACCAGTTCAGAAACTTGGATAAGCTCCTTCTGTCCAGTTATCTGCCAAACTGAGATGGAATAAAATTTTAAATAATGTGGAAAATGGCTTAAAAAAACCCCAACAACCTCATTTTTAAAATATTTCTAATGAATAGTGCTTTAGAGGTCACTCATGAGACCAAGATTATTTTAAATTAATCACTGTTTCCAACAATCAATACTACCCACACATCCCTGAGGTATTACTCTCCACTCAGGACACAGGCCAGGCTCTCTCTTCTCCCATGGGTGAACCTCTTGCAGAATTAGGACTAAAACTGCAAAAGATCTTCTTGTAATGCTATTAAAGCAACGCAGGTGTAGTAAAGCATGGAATGTCACACAAGGAATCGATGGGTTAAACGGATCTTTTATTCAGGTTTAGGATTTGTATGAGGAAATGATGTACATGTAGCCAGGCGCCGGCCGAGGACACGGTGCGTACTCTGACAATGGCTCTCCTTGTTATCTCAAATCTTTTAATAAAGTGTTAATTATAAAGGCTTCTCAACTCATTGTTTAGAGTCCTAAAGAGAAGCACACTTTTCCTGTCAAACACGAGGGGCTTGCAGCAAGGGAATTTGTCTTGTAGCAGTAAGCTGTATTTTCCTGGCAAGTGATTAATTTAAATGGGCTGGAGCTGCCCTGATATCCTGCAGGCCACAGTGCTCTAAAAAAGACCACAGCAAACCATGCCAGAGACTTGCCACTGGTGCCATGCTTTAGAGAGGTGTGCTTTGCAGAATTTTATAGGTAGGACAGATGCCCATGTTGAGCCTCTTCCTAGCAATACCCAATGACCAAACATTGCCCAGGGGAAAGGCAAAGAACCAGCACATTTAATCCTTGCTCAGGCTTGCAAGTCTGTGATCTTACGTTTGGTGAGGGATGCTGTGCAGGTCACCTCCTCCAGACCATTCATTACTGTAAACACCTCTACAATGTCCTCTGGTGTCACTGGAAGAGCAAACAGGTTGGCAGATAAATACAAAATGACCTGCAATAGAGGCATCAATATGCACTTCTATTAGCTTTAGCCAAAAAGGAATGAAATGTGTGGGGGAAAGGAAAAAAAATACTCAGCATCTGAAAGCAGCACTGTCTCTAGTATGACATGCTGTGTAAAGTGAACCTTCAAAGGAAAAATAATATCACTTTGTAATGCTGATATTTTGCTGAGTTATTTATTTTATGACAAAAAAGCATTGTGCTATGTGAACGAATATGAATTTGCTAGTTCTAAATAAGCAAATAAGAAAAAATGTAGATCACTACAGAAAACTTCCTGTAATACTTTCAATAGATGATCACAAAAATAAATTAACTGGGGAAAAATCTGGGTTATTCTATTATTTTCCCTGACCTCTTAGGGTATCACCTTTACTCCACGGCCAGGTGCTCATTGCTAAGAGCACACAACCCTTGCATGCTTTCATTCTTTCATGTCAAACATGAGCCAGCCCTGCTATAAACACACCCAACTCCTCTTTCTCACTCTGCTGCTGGAAGGTGAGTGGGGTTCAGCCAGCCTAGTGCCAAAGAACAGCAATCCCCTGGGGTTCAAAGCTCTGAGGCATCAGCTGCAAGTATTCTCAGAAAAAGACATTAATTGCAACTTCAATTTTGATATCAATACGGTGAAACAAAATAGAATTGGTTAAGAAAGAAAACATAGCTAAGGCTTTGGAGATGTCTGAACTTCAATATTTCTTTTTCTTTTCTGAAGAACTAGAGGAGCAGGGGATGTTTCTGAGAATCAAATGAGCACCAGGACTGGTTGTATGGTTGCACTTCACCTTTTAACCAATGAACTGCTTCTAAACACAATTTTTTTTACCGGTGCAGAAGAGCATAGCAGGAAAACCTTTGAAAGAGAGGTCTTGAAAAGGCAGGGTAAGAGCAAAACTGCCTTTTCCAGGTATTTCTATGTTGCTAATCTCACAAACCCATGTAATAGAATTTCTGTTGCCAAATTTATTCCTGCATATTTTGCACCATTAGAATTAGAGACAGTTATTGGTAGAGGGTTATTATACACTTCTATTGTAGCAGTAGCCAGACAGTCCAGACACAGAGCAAGTCACCTCTGCATGAGGTGGGAACCTGCTGGAAAGTGGTAGCTCCTGTTGGAGGGAGTCACTGCATGAAATTGTGTCTGAGGGATATAGGCTGAATTCACACAATGGCTGATGGATATAAACACTTGCATGCTATTCAGGCAAACTTTCAAACACCGTTAAGTGACTTACTGAACTGAGAGATGGCTGACCACAATCACTTAATTGTGTAAATGTGGATGCCTCTGTTTTAACCCCAGTCTAACTCTCTCAGCTATTACATCTTAATCATATACAGAAATCTATGTTCCTCTCTGGATCCACTGCTCTCTGATCAGTACAATGAACCAGAAAAAAAGTTTGCAAACGCAATCTAATTCACATTTAAGGACACCTGAGGAGCCCCAGCGCCCTCTATTTGCAACAAACCATTTTGCTAAGAACATTTGCTGTTAATGATCCTTGCTATTAAAATATGCCCATTTTGGCATGGTAACTCTTTCTGTGCCTGAGGTTTGCACTTCCACCAGGCTGTCATCCTTATTCACAGCATGTTTTTCACCACACTTCCAGATGTTGCAATGGTAGACACAATTTCCTCTCAAACTTTTAGGACAAGATCCCTTACATATTTGCCCCAAATGCCACACTAGGAATGGGCTCATCATCCTCCAAGACATCCCATCACAAAACACAAACTGGCAGTGCTGCATTCAGCAGCATCTGCTGCTGCAAGGACTCTGCAAAAAGGCACTTCAGACCATGTCATCCAGAAGGGCTGTAGTGACTGTCCTAACCCTTTGCAATTAAAGTTCTTGAGTAATTTTTGCAACTACTACAGATACTGCACATATTTTATAATAAATATGAGAAAAATTGCTATATGCATTGTGCCTGCACATGGATGTTTCATGAACTCCTCTGTTGTTTGCCTTCCAGTACTAGCAGATAAGCATTGTGATTCTACCCCAGGTTTTTTATTGAGCAATGATATGAAAAGATTAATTAATTTGCATACAATATAAATCCACATTCATCTTTTATTATTGCACAATCAGGGAGCTTTAATGCAACAAATTCAAGTGCTACATGCTTTGATTGCTCTTTGTAAAAATACTTAAATACTGCTCATTTGGAAAGAATCTCATGGAAGTTTTCTAAGTGATATATGTGCTATTTGGGAAAACTTTCCTTATAAAATCTCTGTACAACATTAGGATTTCTGATACTCCAAATTCTTTAGGTGATGAATATCTCAACAAGAAGAGTGCTTATAAATGTTTTCATTTAAAATGGCCAAATTGAACAATGGAGAGAAAAATGAAAAATTAGCTGATACTTGGAATATATGGTCTATCATGAATAGAGGTGTAAGTAATAATTTAGAATATATTACTGGTTTTGTTAGAGAACTTAAAATATTACTAGAGTATATAATACTCATTCTATTTAAGACAATCATTAAGAGCATGACTTTCAATAACCACAAAACCTCCTTTAGATCCAAATTCAGAAAAGTTATTTGAGAGTTTATATAAATATTTTTTTAAGGTATTATAACTAAGGAAGTAAAGAAAGCTGGAGAACTGTGATCTAAGTTACAAACTTCTTACATGACAAAAATCAGACCAGAATTCTTTTAAGTACAACACACTGACAATAAGTCTGTTTCTTTTCATAACTTTCCAAATAAAAATATTATTTCTGGGAAGCTTCTTTTAATGCAATAAGGTTTCCTTCTGTGCACTTTCTTTTGGGCTCTTTCAAGAACAACAAAACATCATAAATAAAAAAGACAAATCAGCTTAAGAAGAAGCAGCATTTCCACTTTGCCTAAAATTTCCAGTCTGGTTTTAAAACTTGAAGAAATTTAGATGAGGGCTGGAAAGGATACTGACATTTTGAGTGATTAGTTGAAGAACACTGAAATATCTTAATTACTTACTGGTAGCAGGGTATTGGTAACTGCAGCTCGGTAAAGGAAGGGGGAGATAAAATGCTTTCTTAAGCACATATGTGATTCTATGTAAATCTGAACTGCTGCCTGAAATGTTTGCCAATAAAGATGAAAGTCCCACAACATAGTCACAACATGATATCTATCATATGGCTTCCTGGCTGTTGTGTATGTTTTTGCTGTGTGTAATTGACTGTGTTGGTGTTTGCACTACCTAGAATTTGCATATTAGCTCAAACACTGTGTTCTTGGTGGGCCGGATCCTGCGAGCTCCCCGCGAGGGATCCAGCTGCCCTGAATCCAAGGGACACCAACGCAGGGCTCTTAGGAGGAGCTGAGTGCTGCATCCATGCTCCCACATTTGTCAGCCGTGGAACAGAAGGTGGGCAAGCACACCCATTTGTGGCGGCACAAGAGGCAGTGTTGAGACTTCAGCCTTCAGACTGAAGTACATCAGCTCAGGAGATGACAAAACATGGGCTCCACCACAGCCAAGGTTTGGGTTATTCTAGAGGCAAAGCTGTGATGGATACAGGAGTACAGCTCTGAGAGTCAGTTTGCTTTCCAAATACCACCACGGATGAGAGTTTCTCCCTTCCCAACCTTTTTTCTTCTATAATCTAAAATACACAAGCCTGTGTTCCTGGAAATCAGATTGGAAATTTCTAGGAACTGATTCTGCCAACAAAGCCAGTGAAAATAGAGAAGAATTTCATGTGGAAATCCAGCAGGCACCATCTCTTACAACAAACGTAAAGTCGGGATCATCTTATTACCCTTACTGATTTCCCTCCATCCAAGCACTCATGCTCTGCTCTCAGTCCTGGGCTACCCAGTAATTACCTATCTGTTCTCCTAACACTTCCTCTGCTCACACTAGTAGCACAAAGCAGCTGTGATGAATCAAAAAGGGCTTTTATCCACTGAGCAAGTACAAATCATTAATAGAAATTACCTTAGTGTATGACTTGGCTGCTTCTTGTGATGCAGCTACATATGTCGCAGCATGTAGGAGAAAGAGGCACAGCAGATGCTACTGGAAGGAAAATCCTGAGAAGGAAAGATGGCATGTTGCTAGCAGCTCTGGTTAGAGGGGGATGAAAGAAGAAGATGCAGCACTTACTGGACCTGCTGCTGTTGCTATTGAAGCATCTGCTCCATTACCATGATTAAAGAATGTGTTTCCACTTCTACTGCTGCTACTTCCCTGTTTTGCTTTTTCTATGCTTCATTTTTTTTATTATGTTCTCGTGAATGAAAGGAAATCTATAAGATCTCTAAACAGGTTCACATTATGGGCACACAGGGAGGGTGCAGGGAAGGGAGGGAAGGATTCCTACGCAGAGATGCATCAACACTCTCCTTGAGTATGTAACAAGTTAACGATGCATTTAAAAATAAAATCTTGACCACCAGTTAATAAGGCCTCCTATAGCAAATTCCAGCATAAACAAACACTCATAGAGCAAGTGTGAAGTTCAGGTTAGGGTCAGAGTATTTAAGGCAGATAAGTGGGAAATCTGGATTCTAGTCCATACTTTCCCAGACTGAAGCATCCTAAAATACCATATCTAATTAATCAGAACTCACTCCTCAACAATTACCCAGGCAGGGAGAAATATCATGTAATCAAAGGCTGTAAAAGGGTCCTCCTGTATTCAGTGCCTATCATTGAGAACACAAAACATACTTTGGTTTGTGACTAGATGCAGACTGCAAAAATATCAGATTAAATCAGCAGAATATGGCAAATTTTCAGTGGTGGGATACCAAAGTCAGTGAGCTGAAATTTGTCTGCTCTGGTCTGTACCAGAGGAAATGGAGTGTCAGCCTTCCCAACAAGGACCTGCTGACAAAAATCAGGGCTCAAGCCTGATGGCAGTTGGAAGGAAAGATCTCAATAGCAGAAACCAGTGACAATGTCCAGTCCATAAAGTCTTGGCCTCGCCGTCCCCAAAGGGGCAGCCGCTCATCACAACAGTGAAGGTGGCCAGAAAACTGAATTGGCTTTAATTTATAAGGTTTTTGATGCTTTTTTCCCTGTGAGCTGCGTGTGTATGCATCTTCACACACATTAACATATCCTCCCACACTACATGCCTGAGCAGGGGCCATGAAAGCATCTTAAAATCACAGCCCCAGCTGCCCAGCTGTAGGTGATGTGGTTCAGACACGCGGGACAGAAACTTTGCTGCACACAGACCTCACTCCAGAAAAATGAATGATTTAGAGGTGCCCAGATGTCCTCAAGGCTGTGTCCTGCAAGGGCTACCAGCAGGGAACAGCATTTAAACAGGAGTTTGACAGCATTTAAAGCAGGAGTTTAGCTCCTCTGAATTACACCATGATACCTGTAAGGTATTTAAGACCGTAAGGTTTTAAACCACTTTGGGTCCAGAACTGCCCTAAGGACGTTAACTCCTTAATGTCATTAAGGCTCTCGTTTGCCATAAGGGCCTGATCCAAAGTCCAGCAAAATCCCATAAATTATTTCTATTGACTCCAATAGGATTTGCATCAGGCTCTAAATCCTTAAAACAAAGCTTGAAGCAGTTACCTCCTTCTGCCCTGGAGCTTTTAAACCCTTAAGCAGTCTTAAAGGAAGCTTTGACTTGGTTTGCTAATCACAATGAAGTAAAAACCATGCCAGGTGCCATTGCTAAGCCCCTACTTTTGAAGATACAGTTTTCCTTTGTCTTTATTTGCTTCCTTCATGGTTTATAAAAAAACCCCAAGCAGCAGAGAAAACTAATTAGAACCCCAGATATGCAACATTCATATGCTTAATTTTAATCAAGTGAGAAACTTTCCTGAATAAGTAAGTTGTACAAAATTAAGCACATACTTAATTAAGCAGTCATATGATCAAGACAACTAGGGGAAAAGCAGTGACACTGCACATAAGCAGAATGTTGCTACATGTAAATAAGTCAAAAAAAAGGAAACAATTGGTCTCAGTCTCTCAGTTATCAGCTATCAGCTATCAGTTACAGCAGCTGCAGGTGAGACCTACAGACATAGGTGGGACAAAATGGCTTTTTAAGAGTGTCTCTGTAAGTTCTTGCTGCTGAAGAACTTCAGTGTTTTGTAGGATTTGGGCTAAACATAAGATCAACCAGACCTTGCTGGAGAAACAAAGATTCCCAGTTACTTCTGAGTCCATATTGCACAGCTTTTGCTGAAATAACTACCCCTAATTTGGTACAAGCTGAACATCTGCCCTGTGTGCTTTTGGTAATAGGGTGATCTGGAATTTAACACCAGCATGAGTGAGGCATCTGCCCAAATGACATCTCTATTTTACCTTGATTATACCAGGCTTTTCTTAAAATTTACTCCACTGCTTTCATTTCATCATTGACACAGAAAATAAAGCAGGAAAAGGGAATTTTCATGTAAGTTACAAGCTAATTTGCTGCTCAGAGAACTTGGCCTGAAAATGAGTGATAAATGCACAAAATGAGATACCCAGAAAGTATGAAGGATGATAGATGGGAACTGATCCCAGGTATCTGAAACAATCTGAAAGCATCATCTTATTTCCCCCAACAATGTTCTCATGGCCAAAGAAGCAATATTCCCCCTTTCCAACAGGCTGAACAGGAGCTTTGTAGAGTTCCATTTTGACATACATGCCTACATCCTCTTTCAGATGCCTAAGTTCTTGTGTGGTTATTGGTCTTGTCTCAGGGATGAAGTGATCCAATTAACTTCTAGGGCACAACCCCAGAGCTCAGACACATGAAACAGAGACAGCCAGGGTAGGAGGGTTGACTGATCTGTGCTAATGTGCTTTCTGGAACAAGCACATTTCCTCAGCAGCATTGGATTATGTTATGGGGACAGCAGAAGTTGGATGTTTTTTCCTCCCTTTCCATTACATGGTAAAAAGTGTCCAAATAGACTCCACATAACAGTCTTGTGGCTGTTCAGGCAGCACTGGTGCTTGTCTGCTACAGAGAAGAAGCCAAAGTTATTTTAATGACTGATGGATTCAATTTCTATGGCCATTTTTATTACCTGGGTACTGCGATGAAAATCAACCACAGGAAGAACTCAATTTTGTTTTTCATTAATATTCACTTTGTTGATATGAACAGATGATTTTGGGGAGCTCAGATGCCCTTTTAATTTATATCTTTGCAATGTGGAACAGCTATCTTCCACTTTCAAGTAAGTAAATCCTGCATCTCACTTCTTGTGGGTTTTTTTACATTATTACAAATGGAATTCAGTCTTCTAAATTTTCTATCAAAAAAAAAAAGCTAATGTTATAAGCAGGTATTAGTCATTAAATATCATAATTCTGTCTCTAATTTCTAGAAATAATAGGGGAAAAAAAAGCTGAAACATATGCTTGATAGAAATTGCAATCAGATCTGTTCCCTTGAGCTCTGCTCAGGAGCTCCTTTCCTCTTCACATCACAAAGCTTTCCTCAGAGTCTTTCTCTTAAAGTTTCTTAAGGTTTTTGTTAGTAGTTTTACATTAAGAAATGTGGATTTTTTGGGAGATCAATACAACACCCTCCAAATTCAACCTTCTCTTCTATTCACAGTTATCTTCAGGTCTTAGGGGAGAAACACTACTTTTTGGCTGGATGCAATGCATTTTGGAACTGTTTTCTTCCTTCTTAAGCGTCATTTTATATTTTTGACACATTCAGCTGCTGGCTGGTTTGGCTCAGAAGCCAGACTGAACCTACTAAGGTGACAGAAATAAGTGCTCTAGATCACCAAGTGAGCAGCAGCTTTATGACCCCCACCACTTTTGAACTATTTATTACTAGCTCAATCACACCAGGAGAAATTCCCAAAAAACATTACATTTTCACTCAGTGGAAAACACCTTGGACTGAAGTGATGGAACACACCTAAGTATCTTGTTACATTTTGATCTATATCATATATTTTCTTTGCTTCATTGTATAATCATGCTAAGCTAAAAAAAGGACAAGGCTAGCTGGTTTTATCAGACACGAGGAGAATAAATGACACTAATAACTTTGTCTGCATTTAAAATTCAGGGAGATTGCATATTCCTGTTTAGGAAAACGTGTTTTAGAAGTGGCTATTTTTACAGTTGACCCCAAATGAAAAACTTTTCCCCTTCCTCCTGAACAGGGTCCTTTTGCTTCTTGAGTTCATTAATGAATCCCTTGGTTTCACTCTCCCACTCAAAAGTTAAATGAGAATTCATGAGAAAGCAGCCTGGACATACTGTCTGCTCCTGAATTTTAGGATTACAAGGTACAGACAGGACATTTCCAACTCCCAAATAAGTTTAGAATACCATCTTCTTTCAGGTTACCACTGGAGACAATTCAATCTTTCGATAAATTCCACAACTTTAACATGGAAATTAAGCCATTCTGCCTTTGATGTCTAATATAGCCTGTGGAGCCATGCTGAAATAATTTGGATCAGAGCCCAGAGACTATGACAGGCCTATTTTTGTTGTGTATCTCTAAAGGTTAAGGTACAGTTTTGTAGCCCATGTCATCCAGAAGAAAGATAAAAGTTCCACAAGAGCTAAACCCACAGGATTATTTCCAAATAGGCGAATATACCACATATAAGCATATACTACACCTTGGCATCTTCCCAGGGATCTCCCTGCCTAAGCCATGGTGACAAAGCAAACAGGACCTCTCTTCTTTCTAGAGAGGTTAGCCCTCAGTTACGGTGGAAGCAGTGGTCTCATGAGTGGCAGGCAGCTGGGCTGCCCATCTGATTCAGTGTGGTAACTTTTTTAGGTGACAAGGTAAGAAACAGGAGCAAAAAAACAACCCTTGGTAGAATAAAACACAATCTGGTGAGAAGAATGACAAAGTGCTGTGTAAATTGCAGTTCTCACCACAACAGCAGACAATGGTGTGCTGGCTATCAGCCTGATTCTGTTAGAACCAGAACATCACTGCCTAAACCACCATTACATAAAAGATTCTACAGATATTTGAAAATCATACTGTTCAGAGTCACCTGCCTTTTCAGAAGATGAAAAGCAGAAATGATGAGTAGATAACCACCATGGAGGTGCACTGAGACATCACTGCTGAGGAGCAGGAATCTCCCCCTGCAAGCTCCTCAGCTCAGCTCTGAACAGTGGTACTTATGATTCAGCTCATATTCACTCTATCCTCATTTATAAGATAAATAATTTTGAGATGTATCTAAAATTACTTTACAACCTTTTAATCACTGAAAATTGTGTATAATTATTATACCTGCACTCGGGTGCCAAGATCTGCTGTGAAATACTTGGCTGCTCAAAGTGTGTGGAGGAAATGCTTCAATTCCACATTAATTAATGAATTTTTATCCCCACTCCTGTCCATTAACAGCCACCATGCTTTTGCTGTGAATGGTCATTATTACAGACTGAAATAGGAACATAAATTTACTGATAATGAAAGTGTCACTTGGAGGGGCAGTCCATCATTCTGTGTGCTGATATGGTGAGACCTTTTTCTGCTGTCTCGCATCTTTGCCTTGTTTCTGAAAGGCTGACATGTAAGGAAGGGATCTGTTATTTGTAGACACCCACGAAACATCCCTTTAAATAAAGTAGGAATGATGTTCAGTATTCCAGGAAATATTGCATTGATTTTAAAATTGCCCTCTCTTCTTATCAGCCGTTGCAGGTCTTCATCAGGAGACCATCCCTGACCTCCTTGCTCTTGAGATTGTTAGCCGGCTTGGTTTTCTGTTGGTGTTCTTTGTTGGCTTATTTTTTTGACAAGGAGTGTTGTTGACTCTTGAAGCAAATTACCTGGTTGACTTAATCCTTGTGCACCACTAAAAAGAGAGATTTCAGTTGATGCTCTGCATCTCTGCACCATATGGAACCATGCTCAAGTTGTCACATTTTCTATGTTTTAACTATTTAACTCATTAAATTCACTGGATGGGCTCTCATGGTATCTCATCTGTTAATTACTTTATTAGATACACTGTATGATATGATGCACATGGCATGAAAATTCATAAAAACAGGCCTTATGTAAAAGCATTGCATTAGCACATCTCAAAACATAAAAAATGAAATAGAGATAAAAATAATCTTGAAGAGAATCTCTATTTTACACTGGGATCATGTACTGCTGCTTTTTTATATAGTTTATAACTACACTATTAGTATTATCTAAATTATCGGGTGCTTGAAAAGGTCCTCTTTCAAGTTGAAGTGTCTGGATGGAACCTGGTGGCTTTCCAGAGCCTGTTCAGTTTGTGTGCACCTGGACACTTATGTTTAAAAACAGTACTCAGATGCAACTGAATAGAACAAATTGCCAGTTTTTCTTTTTAATCAAGCACATCATGCACAAATCATGTTAAAATATCAGCAGCAAGACTTTAGTGCCTGCATACATATATGTTTCTCTAAATACACCTGAACTTTACCCAGTACCCCTTGCCTGAAACTACATTATTGAGAATAAGATATTCCTTGCCCAGTCAAAGCAATCAGTGTGATGAGACAGCTGCAGAGGCCAGCAGCAAGTTCCACAACAGCCAACCTCTGCATCCATAAAGTGCTCAGCCAACTTCAGAGCCTAAATCACACTTTATGAGGACTGCTTACCTCTCAAGGAAATAGTTAAGAACTTATTTGATGGCAACATAATTAATAAATTGTGTGAGAAAGGAAGTGCAGGATTCTTTCCCCTGGCTTTCTGAAACAGTGAGATGTGGCACAATTATACATCTGCTGTGTGCATGTCTAAGATTTTCCCAGCAGGTCTTGGCCAAAATGCCCCTGTCCTTCAGCAGTGTGTGCCTTAACAGCTTTAAACCAGAGGAGTAGTTGCCTGAGCCCTGTGCCTATATCCAGCATACAGAGAACAGCAAAACACTAAAACTTTTTACCCAAAACTCTTTACCCAAATACTGCAGCACAAGACTGAGGCCCCCCAGCACATTAAGGCACAGGGTATTTTGGAACAAAACCTTTGGGCTGAATTCTTGTGAATAAAGTTTCTGGATTGAGAAATAGCTCAAGCAAGTTAATTTAACCACTTTGGTCTACACAAATCATTCTTAATGCCTCAGCAAGACACAGGCTGCCAGGCAGCTGTGGGAGGGGGCAGGCACCTGAGCCCCAGCACCAGGTGTCTCACCCTGTGCACCAGACCCAGGCAGGGACTCTGGAAAATCACTTGTGACCTCACTGGCAGCCAGCAGGAAAACTGGATGGTAATTATTACTGCCTCTCTGTGGGGCTGGGGAAGGAAAGTCAGTGCTTATGGAGCTGCTGGGTACAATGACAAGA
This sequence comes from Parus major, assembly GCF_001522545.3. Lineage (NCBI taxonomy): Eukaryota > Metazoa > Chordata > Aves > Passeriformes > Paridae > Parus > Parus major. Next base: position 14,756,208 of record NC_031780.1, on the reverse strand, counting down.
TTTCCCAGAAAGGACCCACATTTGGCACGAGGGGTACTTTTTTCATAGGTTGAGGCTACGTGGTAAAACTGGAAGGTAAATATCATCACCCAAAGTAGGGATGGCTCCTGGGCAGATTATAATTGAGATTCTGTGTCTAAAAGCAGATGTAGGGACTTCCTCATGAAGTTCACCCTCACAGCTTTGCCTCTGACTTCAGAGGCCATCAAAGTCCACAGCTCACTGAAACTGATGAACACTTTTGCAGTGTTTTCAATAGATTTAGGATGTAAAAAGACTCTCTCAGATGTGGTTGAACTCGGCACTGGATAGGCAGCTCCAGCAGAGGATGTAGGACAAAGGAAATGCTGTGCCCTGCGGACACTGTTTGATGGAAGCTGAGCCCAAAGGATACAAAGAAGGATAGAAGAAAGGAAGTATCAAAAAGCAGGAGTGTCCCTTCACACAGGATGTGTCTGGGGGCAAGGGAGGAGGCAGAGCAGGACCAGCTCTCCTGCACTTGGCATACTGAATAACAGCAAGGCACATCCTCCGTGATCTCCCCACTGTAACAGCTGCCTTCGGTGCTGGGGCATGGCTGGAACAGTCAGAGGACAAGAAAGTAGCCTAACACATTTCACAGAACTGCACAGTTTTCTCATAGCATAACTGAATAAATATCATTAAAATATGCATTTTTTACAGTTCTTCATTAACAAGTAAGATAGCATGTGGTTAGACCAGTACTGTATAAGTAAGATTTTTTTTTTTCCCTTGTCAATTTACATTATAAAAACATCTCATGCATATAAAAAGTGGGGGGTTATAGCAGTGGAATTATATACAGTAGTGTGTGTTTCCATATACTCAGGTTAGTACATATTTACACGTACAATGCACACAGGATTATGCTGGGGCCAAACACTAAGAGAAAACATGCGGTAAATGGTTGCTTTAATAAGTCCTGTTCCATTGAAAGGAAATAAAACCTGAGTATTAATGAGATATAATTATATATTTAAAATCTTTTCCCTTGTGCAGTATACAGAATTAATGCCAGTAAACTCACAAACTGCAACATTCTACTCCATTACATCTGCAATGATTAGAGATAGTTTGAACATCTGGCATATAATCTGTGATAGAAAACAGCATTCTGCACTTTAATGGACGTCTGGAGGCTACACATATCTGATTTTATTTCTTTGTGTTAACTCTTTCCTGGGAGGAAGAGAAGATCCAGTGCTTGAGCACCTTCTTTCTGTCTTTTGATGAAGTTGCATGTAGCACTGATATTTATCTGCTTTCAGGCTACTTATGTTTTAAATATCTAAACTAAAAAGGGACCCACAGAGATTTCTGAGAGACTATTTATAACATAGACAATTGAGCAGCATAAATATTAATGTGTTAAGACCCAAGAAAGTCTTCCAATGGAAGTGACAATAATTTCCTCATTTTCAGTGACTTCAGAACATAAAAATAAAGCGGCATTTGCTGTTTCTTCATTATTTCAAAGACTTTGTGAATATGCACCCTTAATTTGGTTTTCTTTTAGAATCTTGTACATGATAAACTGGGGTTGCCAATATTTGTACATTTTTGATGTACCCTAACTGTAAGCATGTAAAAGCTTTTCTTGACTGGCACTGACTTTCATTGAAAAAATTAGATTATTTCTCAGCTTTTGCAGGGTGTGTTTTGCCCCAAGCTAAACAAGAAGGTTTTAGCCCTACTGTGTTCTGTAGGGAAAAGAGAGATACAAACTTGAAAGGCGAGTGAGACTGACAGTGTTATCTTTTGCCTTACTCACTGAATATTAGCTAATATCAACACCTAAGGAGACCTTGCAATTAGACTCTGAGTAGTGATTAAGAGTGATTGAAGAGTGGCATCAGAAGAGATCTATGTCACTGCTGAAAGGACTCAGCATTTAGAGTGACCTGACAAGTGTTCTGTATGAGCACAGTGAGGTATGAGGAAGAGTATCTACTGCAGGAAAAGTGCTGGTGTTAGGCAGAGTTTGTAACCTGATCATGTGCATGTCAGGGGCTTGCTCAGCTGCCTGGCTGAAACAAAAACTGCAGGTACTGAGTAGCTCCCGTTGAGTACTAACAATTAGCCTTAAACATGGGTGCATTAAGCAGTGCTCAGGGCCTGAGGACCTTACAGCAAAGGTTCACAAGGGCAGGAGAAAGTTCTACTGGCTACATTACCACACAGAAACACAGCACACACACACTGTGCAGGGAAGAAAGAGAGCCTGGAGATAATCATTTAAGGCTAAAACTACCTAAATATGAAGCATGTGCAATACATTACTACTGAATGGAGTCATGTATCTAAGTGGATAAGCTTGCAGTCTATGGAGGGGAGAGGAAAAAAAAAAAGGAAAGAAACCCCCTCCAGTGCTCATTTGTAAACCAGATTGAACCCATTCCAACAGAGATTAGGAAAAATTGGCCTAATTATGGATGATGAACTAATACAATTTGGCCATATTTAATGAAAGTCAGAAGCAGAAAGTCTCATGTTGCTTCAGGTTCCAAGATCTGGACTAATGGATCAGCAATTTCTCAGGTACTAAGCTTCTCACATATTTGTCACTTCTTAAAAAGTTTATTAGATTCAACAGCTGAAGAACATTGAAAGATAACTTGAAATCACCATTTCTTGAAGAATCCCCACTCAGGTCTAATGAAACCCAGGAAAGTATCCAGAAACAGGCCAATCAGGTTTTACCAAAGTATCTAGATTGTCTTTGATTCACTCAAATTTTTGTCAATAACATCAAATGCAATGATCAGCTCTGCAGCTGTAGAGTTCAGTCCTGCTCCACTCAATCAATTAGACTCACTGAAAAAGCAGACTGGTTTAGACCCCACAGGAGTAAGCTCCCTTTGATGATAGTCTGGCAAAGACCCAGAGAGGTTCTGTCAGAAGAAGGGGCATATTTATCCTGGATTTGCTTGATCTCCACTACCTAGACCTGTAAGCACAGATCTTAGGAGACATAATTCACTGGATAAAATCATGAACTGTTTGGTTTTTTTTCCGTGTTAAACTTCAGTAAGAGGGATGGACTTAGGAGGTCCATACAATTCCATCTTTCCAAGCCAGTTATTCAAGGACCAGAGTTGCCAAGTCATGTAGCACAAACACTTGGAAAACTAAATCTATGACATAGATCAGATAAAATCTGAAATTCATGTTGGTGAGAAGAGAAGCATGAGAAGGAAAGGGCTGAAGCAGTTGGGAAAGTCCTTAAACAAGAGAAGTGATATTTCAGAACTGCAAGGGGTGTTTAAAACAGTTTTAGGTTTCCCCTGCTTTGACTAAGCAGCATCTTTTAGGGATGTTTCATAGTCCAGCTGTCCCCCTCTGATCCCAGATGGTGTTGTGGACACCGCAGGACTGAGGCACTCATCATGGTTTTCCTCCTGCCCACTAAGGAGGACACAAGAGAACCATTAAAAGCCCCACACAGAGCAAATCAGGTGCTTGTGGCTGTCAAGGCAAGGAAAAGGTCAAAACTATCTGACTTGGTGAGATGATAAAACAAATTAGACTGAGACCATTAAGGCTGTTGGTTTGAGCATCACACTTTAGAGCTTCCTACAGGAGGGAAGAAACTTTGGAAAAAAGAACCGTATCACACACAACATTCACCTATTAGTCATTACCTAGTCTGTCCCCAAGAAGTCCTCTGCAATGACTCATCAGAAAAGCAACATCACAGTGTCACTCACCCATCTGTGTCTCTGCAGAGCACCTGCTTTGCTCTGCTTTGGTGAGCCAGAGGACTTTGGGGGATGGTGGCACTTTATTGCAGCAGACAGCCTGTGCAAAACCATTAGAAACAAATCCCTGGCCTTTCTTACCAGGGCCTCAGGCTTTAATCTGCTGAAGCAGCACATCTGACCTTAGAGGTAGATGAAAATTTTAAGATGTCTCACTGGCTCCCAACTACAGCTGATGAACCTGGAGGTTTTGTAGCATAAAACGGGCAGGCTTCTGTAGCTTAATAAACAATGAATTACACCAAACCAGAACAGAGGGGAAGACGTGGTTTGGAATTTAGTTCTTTTTATTCTTGGAAAGCACTACACAGAGTTAACTTACAGCATTAATTATTATTTGCATTAACATAAAGCGGTAATTGGACAACTTAACCAGTAAAGATGAAAAACAGATTTGCCATGTAGTGTGTAAAATAGCCATTCCACAGAGTAGCAAAGTCTTGCACCTTGCAAAGAGTCCTACTGGCTATCCCAACTAGATATGCTCTAGTAATACTCAGTTGCACACGTTCACAGAGCTTGTGGGTATATGGTGCAGGCTGAATTCATGCCAACGGCTCCAGATACAGATAGAAAATTAAGTTGAAAAGCTTTTTTCTCAATAATTCCACCAAGAGGTTTGGAGCAACAAACCAATTACTTTTCCTCAAATTCTGCAGGCCTTTAAAGATGTAATAACTCTCAGTACTTGGACTCCAAAGGGAATAACTCACAACACAAAGCAGAAAGCTACAGGGCAATGCCAACACCAAAGAGTATTTCAGGTGTTTCTGCTGGAGTATGCCTCAGGTTTGAAGACCCCCTGGAATTGAGGTGATCTTCAAGGGAGCAGCAGCCTGCCACAGGTCAGAAAACTCCTCAGATTGGAAAAACATAGAAAAGATGCTTCAAATTCTTTCCCTCTGTGCAATTGTGTTGTGGCATATTCTGGTAGCCATTTATTCAAGAGAATGCGTGTAGAACACACTCCCTCCTTGTAAGCTCTGTCTCCAGATAAATGCCAGCATACCTTGGGGATCAGTTGTTCCCACAACACTGATCTACTTAAATCCCAAGTCTGAGACCTACTTTTATTTGGAGGGGGTAGCCATCCAGCTGACAGTTGCAAGGAAGCTTTAGTTTGCAGTCAGTATATCCTAAAGGGTCAAGAAAAAGGTACTTCCTATTTTTCCACCTAATCTCATGCTTCCTAAGCCAGATTTAGGAGTGCCTCATGTTTAGAACTGTTTATAAACAGAGATGTGGGAGAGCCAGGTTCCTGGATTCAGAGGCATAAAGCCCTGGGCTGCTTAGCTGCTGGAGGGACTGGCCAGTGCTGGGAGGTCCCCTCTCACAAGTGACACACCTGTGTCCCAGCACACACCTGAGGAAAGGGCTCACTTGCCCAGGAGTGTTCTGCCTTCGACCTCCAGTCCTCAGCAGAGGAGAGCCAGGCAGGATGGAGCCAGGGGAGTTTGGGAGCACTGACTCTTGCCTGCCCTGCCCACAGGCTGCTCCCCAGCATGGTTCCCAGAGGCAGTCCCCCACTCACACAGACATCCCCAGAGCAGATAAAGCTCTCCATTATCCACCTCACTGGGAGACTTGTTCCCCATTTAATGAGAGTTAAGGAGTGAAAAAAACTCCCAAAACCAGACAGGAGCTGCAGAAGTGTATTTCCCTCTCAGAGAGGGATCTTGGTTTTCATTAATTAATATATCAGAAGAAACCAGTGAAGAAGCATGTCTTGTTATCTGGCTGCTTAGATGGTAGCCTTTGGTTCATTAGCCTGAAAGCCTATCAAGTGGATAACAGTATTTATTCCATATAGAATAATGATCTACTTTAAAGGAATATGGTATTGCCCATGCAGGAATAAATTCAACCATTATTCACAGCTTAAACACACACTAACCCATGTAAGTGTGAGATACAGATATAAAAGGATTCAAAAAAAGTAGGTCCTGGGAAGAAAGGCAAAATCTAGGTACCTGTACCCTGGAGCTACTACAGATCTGACTGTATATTAATTACCCATTAGTTTCAAGTTACACTACACAGACTCAGAGCCTTTGCTCTTTAGCCATATTTAAAGGAAGAAACAAAATGAAAGCTAAGCATGGTCAGCCCCACTTTTAAGGTCAGTAAGAATACTAACATTAGATTTGAAGCTTTCTGTCTAGTTGGAAAAAAGTTGTTGTACTGATATTTAAAGCACACAGTCATTGAATTAGTTCAGAGCTATACAGTAGCACACAGTCACTTTAACAGCCCCTTCAAAAATATTGTGATTTTAATCTTACAATCCTGCAAGAGCAATATCTATGCAGTGTTCAACCTATATTGTTGACAATAAAATTATAAAAAAAGACACTTTAAATATGCAGTAGCTGTGTCTGAAAATTAAATATATCAGCCATTAATTTTTTCCCCCAAATTACTAAAAAGCAACAGTCCACACTAAAGACTAACTGTTTGTAAAATTGGATTTTTAAAGATGAAGCCTTTTTTAAATCAGGGCTGGTCAAAAGAAGCATTAGAACAATTCTACAACTGGAAAAAATAAAGCTGCTTAACAATTTCACCTCACTAAACCAAAAATGGATTTATGCTGCTCACATCAGTGTTTCAGATATTGCAATTTTAAAGAGTGGGGATATTACATTAAACCCCACAAAATGTAAGGCTCTGGAGAAGCATGGCCATAGGTAATGAGATATTGATCCTCCCACCTCAAGGTGAGAGCACACACAGGGGGAGCTGGTCCTGACCATGGCCATCACAGACACAAACTGGGCTCTGGCCCCTAACCAGGTGCCCTGAGCTGCAGGGGACACATCCTGCAATAACACACAGTAGCACATAGGACTGAGGATAAATGCCCATCCCTTGGCAATTTATTTTCACAACAAGGTCTGGGTAGGTCCTGTGCCCAGCTACCTCTGCTGCTCTCCATGACACGGCTGCAGAGCCCTGGGTGTGCTGGGGACACCACAGATCTGGACAGCAGAGCTGCTCCAGCTGCAGAGACTCACAGGCTACCACCTTACCACGTTTTAGTGGGGGGAAACTACCTTTCGGAACTGGAAATTTCAAAGATAATTGTTTTCCAACCAGCCAGCTTACAACTTCTTTAGCTGAGTGCACTTTTGCCCCAGTTCAAAACCTGACTTTCCAGAAGCTTCACCAGAGCCACCCTCTCTTCCCTTTGCTGTGCTAGTGAGAAACCACATCAGCTGCTAAGTGGCCTAATGCAAACCGATGTGGCACTTTCAATTCAATTGCCAGTGCACAAGTAATGCTGTAGCAAAAGTCACCACGGTGATTGGCATCAGCAGAAAGCATTATTGTCACCCCTCACGCAGTGCCATCGAGGGGCACGGGCCTTGTTATTGTCACCCCTCA
>NC_031780.1:14659703-14748890 GCF_001522545.3 Parus major | reverse complement strand
GCCATTGAGGGGCATGGGGTTTGTTATTTTCATCCCTCATGTGGTGCCACCAAGGGACACGGGCCTTGTTATTGTCACCCCTCACACAGTGCCATCGAGGGGCACGGGCCTTGGTAGTGTCACCCCTCACACAGTGCCATCGAGGGGCACGGGGTTTGTTATTGTCACCCCTCACACAGTGCCATTGAGGGGCACAGGGCCTTGTTGCCTCTGCCACCGAGCGCTCCAGAGCTGATGTGCGGCCCCATCATGGCCTGTCACAGACACACATGTTGTCCCCAGCCTGAGGTGGAAGGGAGTACTTCAGGACAGCGAGCCTGCTCCCTCTCACAGCTGCTAAAACTTCAGACAGCATTCCTATACTGCAACTGAAACAGGGAAGGCTGAGATTTGAGAGCCTCTGGAAGTGTTTCAGGGAAAGGAGATGGACCAGGTTACTCATGCTCCAGGGGGCTGGGAGTGAGGGGCAGGGGGCCCAGTTTCTTTTTTTCTTTTTAAATCATTAATATGGTACGGATGGCACACAACACTGTGGTTCACCAGTATATAGGCATCTGTGGCTGCTTCGTGTGTTATTAGCTAGCTCTTAACTAATTACAGTTTGTAACTTCTGTGAAATTAAGCAGCAATAACCAGCAGCACTACAAGTAGGCCAGTGAACCCACGTTCCACAAACCAGGCAGAGGCAGGTGAGCGAGGAGCAGCCCGGCCCCACAGCACATCCCACACCAGGCAGCAGCAGCCGCCTCCAAGAGGGAGCTCAGAGCCCCCAGGACCAGGGGGTTCTGCCCCTCTTCCTTCAGGCACAGGCATGCTACTCCCTCTTGTATCCAGTCTAATTTTAAGCCACTGGAGTGATTGCACATCTACCAGCTCTCCGGGGAGCTTATTAAAGAGTTTGGAAGAGCTGCGTTTGGGAAGTTTGCCTTTACTGGGTTTTATCTCTTTGTTCCTGGAGTCTTTCAGACCATCTCACATAACTCACTTCCCTCTTAATTTTAGTGTTTAGGCACTTAGCAGTGTTGCCGGCAAGCTATTCACTGCATCAAGTGACGCCTCTGGAGGGTCCACACCTGGGAGCAGCCGCTTAGTCCCCTTCATGCCAGCAGGACAGCCCTGCAGCCTGCCCACACCTGTGCCAGCAGCCAGGATCTGCTCAGCTTTTATCACCCTGTTATCACTGGGGATTCCTCAGTGCCCACATCTGGGCAGCATGGGGAGCTGCCTCCAGCCCAGCGTCCGGGAAACACACAGCTTAGCTGCTGCTCTTTGCACACTTGTAAACTCAAGACAAGGGGTTCATGCTTTCCCTTTTGAAAAGAGTTAAAATGTCATTTCCCATGCTCTCTGCTAGTGAGAGACACCGAGGTGCCTGCTGGTGTTCCTCAAAACTCCCACACCCTTCCTAGCCCCTGACCAAGGGCTCCCACCTGCAACCCCAGGGAGCTCAGCTGTGCACCCTTCCCTGCCCCAGCTCCCTCATTTTTACTTCTTCTGCATTTCTTTCTACTATTGTTTGCATAAATGTGGAGTAATTTTGCTTTCAGACCTGAATTTGTGTTTCTCCAGGTTAATTTTTTTTTATTCTTGCCCGTATTTTCCTCTGTTATTTCTGTCTTCGGTGATGTTTGCAATAGCTACTAATGTACTGTCATTTGCAAATGCAATTAGTGTGTTTACTTCTTTCTTTCTTTAGCTCATTAATAAAGATGTTAAATAAAAATATGCCTTCCTCTGCTAACAACATCCTCGAAATAGTTAGGAAGATGGGATGCAAAGGTAATAAAGAACTGTATTATTGGACAAGACTCTTCCTTGCATCTTTCAGCATTTGCCATGCTCATTATGGGCAATTAAAACATAAAACAACTTGCTCACTTCACACCCAAAATAGTCCTCCTCCCTGTTCTGTGTTTGGATGTATAGAATACATAGATAAAGAGCAATACCAGACATCAGCTGGTAGCCTGTTATAGCAGAAGCAGCAAGGTTTTCTCTGGTTTAGATGCAGAGGAGTGAAGTGTAGCCATTTGTTAACCTTTTTATGTACATGATCATTGTTTCCAACAAAGGATGGGAGCGTGAGTGCTTTTAAAACTTTACTTACTGTGATTACTGTAGCTGTGTCCTGATACAACAGCTTGTACATTTATTACACAACCATAATTCAGCATATTGGCTGTATCCACTAATGCATCCAGTATTTCCCATGACTCGCTAGCCATCCTTGTTCCTTTGATTTTTGACAGGTCTGGGAACGCTCAGCAGTTCATGGCACTGGCTCACTGTTGGGACAAAAGGCTGTGCACTTCTTTTCACCTTCAGGAAAACATGCTGAAATTAACTCATGGCTCTAGTGAGTTGGTGTGAAATGTAATAATACCAGTTCACCTTAGTTTTCTATCTGCTGAAGAGACAGCAAGGAAAAAACAAATGTTTATGGAAGCAACAACAACAACCACAACAACAACACCACAAAAAAAATTAAAAAAATTTAAAAAAAAACCACTAAGGAAAAGAAAAGAAACAGGCCTAAGGATACACAGGGGCTAGTTTATCAAATTAATCTCATTTCTTCATCACATGCCCAGCTATTTAAACAGAATTTAAATAACACATCTATTGAAAGGAGAGCCTTATTTCTGAGGGCCTTGTGGCATTAAGGTGTGGGGAAACAGAAGTTGTCTTTTTCTTTGTAATATATGAAGGAAGACTTAAGATCACTGGATGCACATTTGGGTAATCATAAATTAATTGTAATGTAAACTTTCACAACATCTTCAGAGCATGTTGAGATTTTGTTTGATTTTGAATTGCTCCAAAATGACATCTAATTATATACTAGTGATTAACATGTTGGTTGCTACCAAGAAATAGCAACCAAGCAAACATTACAATTCAATATTTAAATTTACTGTAGGTTGTATTTGTTGGATATTTTGCCTATTTCTTTTAATGCACAGAGGAAACATGGTGGTAAATTCAAATACTTAGACAGATGCTGAGGCTGTTTTTCCTCATTTGTGAAAATTAGGGATTGCATCACTATCGGCAGAGAAATAAAGATGATGGTGGCTCCCTTTCTCTTCTTTCTACCTTTTTTCCTCTCCTGCCTTTCTGCCCCACTCCTGGACACAGCTGACACAGGACCTGTCCTGCAGGAGTGGGGCTGGCTCTGCTGTTGGAGGCTCAAACTCTCTCTGGGGCACAAGGATGCTCAGCACTGTGCCTGGGTTATTATGCCACGGTTCAGCAGGGCTCCTGCCCAGGGCAGGGGACATGTAGGGAAAAACAGGCAGTCCCACATGGGCCAGCTCAACCTTCACCCACAGAAATCCCATCCTGAGTCCCTGTGCCCATTCCTGGAAGTTTACCATTTCCCCAGGAAGACTTCTCTCCTTTGACCTGAAGCCTTCTCCAAAAGCAGCACTGGGACTTTGGCACTTGAGTGATTCATCAGTTCTTCATTTCATATTTCCCCCCTTTGCGGTTTGGATAAAATTAATCAACCAAACAGGACAAATTAGTAGAGTTAGACCAATATGTGCTGTATTCTGGTGGTTTGGTTTTGTTTTTTTAATAAAATGCAAAGGATGTGTGTGGTCCTTGGCTGCTGCCAAAAGCTGGCTGATGCCTACCTGGTCTGAGAGAGTGCTGGAAGTGAGAACATGGTCAGAATACAGGACTAAAGCATATGCATGCATGCAGCATTTACTCTGTTATATCTCATTTAGTGCAGTACTTCTTTGAATTAAAAGTTTCTGAAGCATTGGAGTAAAACTATTTTCAGTGTGAACTGTAAATAAAGATTTAATGAGGACTGATTTTCATCTCTGAGTCAAATGCTGTCCCACATTAGCTCACTTTTCCATTCTCACTGGACTGAGAATCACTGCCCCCCAGCCCTAGTGCTTTTGATGTTAGCTGGAGATTAGCAATGGTCTGAAATGGAAGAAATGAGGGCTGGGAGTTCTGTGGAGACACTGTTCTCCAATTTGGGTTAAGCGAACAGCCTTATGTTTCCTTACACTGACTGTGTTTGGGCAATTGCTGTCACATCTGGAGTGCCACAGGCTGTGTGACAGTACTGTGTGCCACTGGCCAGCATGGGCAGCAGGTCACCTACCCAAGCACAGAATCACAGGATCAACTAGGCTGCAACAGACTTTCATCTGCTTCATGATGCTGCAGAGACCATCATGCAGTAGGAATTTTATCAGAGTAAGGCACACCTTTAGGTGTCCTCCCATCCAACAAGAGGCCAAAGCACTGGACAGCCTCTCCAGCTTATCCTCCCACTTCTGTCAAACAGAAATATTGACAGGATTAGTCTTTTTTTTTTTTTTTGCATTAGTTTAAGCATTAATGATTTAATTGCAAATGCATGAGGTTGCTCAATCAACTCTTGCTCAGGTAGAGATTACTGGACCTCCTGAAGTGCACTGTACATGGCCATGAGGCTGTGGGAAGGTGACGGTGTTTCCTCTAAAGCAAATGCCACTGACCACCAAGAGGACACTCAAGTCATGTCTCTGCTCCTTCTGAACATCAGAAATGTTTTGGCATAACACCCATGAAGGAGTAGGTGTTAAAGAATCAACATATATAATACTACATCAAGGTGTTTCTCCTATAAATCAATAGCATTTGGAGGCTTTAGCTCACTGGAATGATAGGTTGGATCGATGTCTTAGGAAAAAATTAACAAGTCTTTCAGTGTTTCAAAGTTAATTGAAAATGAACCTTTTCTTTAGTGTTCAGGCAAACTGGGTTTGGTGATGCCAGGGCCAGTACAGCTTTATAGGGGATATCCAGCTGGCAATTCCTGCACAGATAGGAGCACGTGCTCCACAGGGAAAATACACTTTGCTTCAGAACAGCAGTGCAAACACTGAGTGAGCACCAGTGGCTTTGGAGATACCCATGCTTTTCACGGACACCTCTTTATGTAAAAATGTGAGTTGCCTTCCCCAGGAACAGCCCCTCACTGAAAGTTGCTCCCATGGCACTGGGTATTGCATAATGCCAGCAGCACAGCCAAGACAAGCACACATCAAGAGCTCTGGTTTCCCTAGAGAAGGATGTACCACAATCACAGATATTCTGTGAGAGACCTTTCACAAAAGAGAGATTTTCTTTGTTGGGATTAATAGCTCCATTTTTCTTTATTACTCCACATGTGTTTCACTCATTTGTGCATCAGCTTCTTTCAAACAAAAAACAAGTGAGAAAACCATCCCCCAAGAATAAAATCTTAATAAGGAATACAGTGGCACAACCTAAGGAGAAATCGGTTATTCCATGTTGCATTATCTCAAACAACTGAAGAACTAGTTCTCTCCACAAATTCAGAGAGAAGGTGGCTTTTACCTCTAACTTCACTAAGAATACATCTGATTCACCATCAATTTATTTAAACTTTACACAGCCAAAATTTCAGGAGTTTAAGGGATTCATCAGATCCCATGGCTCAGATTTTCAACCCTTTGGTCTACATTCAGAGGCTCTTTAGTAACTCACTCATGTTCAGAAATGCTGCATATCCACTACTAGGCTTTTCTATGACGTGGAAAATCAGACAATTCAGGACACTTAATTTGGAGTTAAGGGGTTAAACAAGGTTCCTATTAAAAGAAAAACTACAGGGTGTATATGTTTGTGTATATATACACACACAAAGTCATTCCATATGCATAAACATGATTATCAATTTCAGTCCTTTAAAATTTAAAACAATTCAGTTTTCATTCATAATCCCATATTCAGCACCTTTTTAAAGATCAAGTTTTCCTTCAAACTCATTATTGAGATGTAACTTACCTGCTACTACTGTCTGCACATGAGGCAAAGCTTGAGGTGTCTGTCTGTACAAATAATTGGTGTGTAATAAATAGAAGAAACCCTTGTTTCCAGCCTTCTTCATGTTGTGAGAAGAAAATAAGATTTATTGACTGTTGATTTCATGATTTCTTTGCAATATCAGTAAATGAACATTCTCAGGTGTATCTGTTGCACAATGCAGGGCTGCTATTGTTTTAAATCATCAAAATTCTAGGAAATGCATAAATAATTGACCCCAAAAAAGGGAGTGTCTGCACCTATGAGTAAAAAAAAAAAAATAATAAATTCTCAGTCTTCCAAATCCTGGGGACAGATCTCCCCCTGGGGTGATACAGTGGATAGCATTTGATTTATGCCAGCAGTGGAGAGCCCCTCAGCTTCTGAGTACATCGAGTTTGGCTTCTCTGTCTGCACTCAGCGTCCTTCCACGTGGCTTTGTGGATCGGTAATATAAATTCTAGTCATAAACAAAGAAAAAACCAGACTGACAGAGAATGTGATGAACAGTTTACATCTGTGCACAATTTTTCCCTCTATTTGTGCCACTGAGATTCATAATCTTTTATCTTTAGCCTTCAGTTTGCCTTCCCAGTCCGCTTGGTTGCAAGCAATGCTGAAAAATCCTTAAAATATTAAGAAAATTACATCTGCTATGTCTTGCTTTAAATATGGTGTTCAGTCTTTGTAAGTGTTACTTTGTGCATTAAATGAATAGCTCGCCCACCAGGTAAAGGACGTTTTGTTGCTTACCATGTCTGTCTCTGCACAACATGTAGCACACGGGCATAAATAACAGTGTGTTATATAAATAATTACATATATGAAGGGCTGTAAAACACCGAAGATATATTTGTACTTTTACTTATGAGAACGTTCTAAAAATGATTGCTTTGTTCACTGCGTGGTTTTTATGTGTTGAATGTGGTGCACGCAGAGAACATTTTCCAAAGTTGTTTTTTTTTTTTTTTCCCTTTCCTCCAGGTCACACTAGCGTTATAGTTAGCAAATTGATAAGGTTCCACTGTTAAGCTTTATTACTTGTGACATGAGCCTATGACACTTTATAAAAAGAAGTAATCCAGAACAATCTCTAGGTAATTAACACCTAGATAAACAAACATAAATTTCTATATTGCATTTATTTGGACTACCACTCAAATACGCGTGAACCATGCTTTTTTAATTAAAAGATAAATCTATGTGACACTTAGCCTCAAACTTAATTATTCAGCATAGTATAATAAAAAATAGAGCCCATTAAATGTGTCTTGCTCTGTATTTCTGTATTAACAGCAAAACAGTTCACTCTGGGATCATTTAAATTTTCTTCTTCCTCTTTTCCTGTGATTTCCCTATTCACTGAGAACCTTTGGTTAAAAAAAATAAATACCACGACAAAAAGCCCCCAAACAATACCCTGAACACCACCAACAGGTGAGGAGTCACAGAACTTCTCACAGCCCCTAAGAACACTCAGCTGGGTGACATTTCTAATATGACATTACACCACAGCTTTATTCTCTCTCCTCCCTCTCCCAATGGAAACATACTGTGGTGGATCATGCCAAGCAGTGATATCCAGAAATGGAAATCACAATAGTTACGAATAATTTCACTGGGAGCATGCTTACAATACACAAGGTGAGGTTTTTATAATATACTGTTACAATACAGATGTTAAACAGAGAGGGGAAATATTCAATTCCCAAATTACAATAGACAGAGGGCTTAAAGTCCTTATAAAAGTTTCAACAAGAAATGTTATCTTAGAGCTGGGAGCAGCCTTCTGATGTTAGGTAGGAAGAGTCAGGACCCCCAGCATCTGTGCGAGGAAGGCTGCCCATCAGCTGTGGGAAATAAAACCCCCCAGACTTCAATGAGACAGCCCCTTTCTCTTTCACACCTTCTTCCCACCTGCCTCCACAGGTGATGCAACCCCACACTTGGTACATGGCCACTGATGGTCATTTTTAGATTTTCTTAACCAGGTTTTCACATTTTCCTTTACTGGCTTCTGAAACCAGAAGGCAGGAAAATCTTTGGGAGATATCCCCAGCCACTCTCTCCCCGGATAGTTCTTTTTCCACAGCAGTTACCTGAAAGGTCAATGATCCTGTTGTGAGGCAGTTCAGCTCTGAGCCTGGAGCTCATCCCTCCTAATGACACGTTTTTACATGCTGACGTTTTGTGCCTAGGAAGGGCTGCTCCCCTCAAGAGATGGTGTGACACAAAAAAAAAAAATAAAAAAAAAATAAATTCATTTACTTCTTGGATTTGGATTAAAATTTGATGCATTGCAGTGCAGATTTTATTCTCTG
Organism: Parus major; assembly: GCF_001522545.3. Classification (NCBI taxonomy): domain Eukaryota; kingdom Metazoa; phylum Chordata; class Aves; order Passeriformes; family Paridae; genus Parus; species Parus major. The sequence continues at coordinate 14,740,731 of NC_031780.1, read as the reverse complement.
TGGATCAAGAGATCTGTGGCATTTTCCCATAGACCAGGGAATTTGGCACCAGCTCCATGAGTCTCTTGGCTGCAGAGACTTTCCACCAGTTTACCAGTAACAGCACCTCCTCACTGTGAGTTTCAGCCACTGAATAACTGAATTTCTATGATTCTATGCTTTAATTCTTAACCCTTCTGACAATTTTTGTACCTTTTCCTTCTGGAAAATTCAACTAGAATATAACTTTATTATTGTGGGTATGACTGGCTCAATTTAATATCAAAATTTCTCTTTTCTAAACTTGTTTGTTTTCTGAGTTTTCTTTGGAGCCAGGGCCATGTTCCTCTCTCCTCCCCATACTTGATTTGGTGCATCTTTATTTTTGATGTTAATCATCCTTACTTTTCTAAGGGAAAAATCCTTTCATTCATTTGCTTTCAAATGTGCTGATAAAACCTTAAAGGGGAAGAATAAAGATTCACCCAGGAGAATGGGAACATTCTTGTTCTACATTCTTTGAAGTGTGAGCAGCTTCCTTAACATGTACCGTAACAATAAACCCCACAATTTTCTAAAGCCAAATATATGATCTATACAAACAATCTTTTTTAATGTGAAAACATGACTTTATACATCATAGTGTATGATACACACTTCAAACACTTTCAAATCAAAGCTTGATAGACCCCAAGACTTTTTCTATAGTACATAAGTAGTAGTATATAAAACAATTATTACTACATGCTAAAACATATTTTCCACAGTCTTTTAATTAAGCACAATATATATAATATATATCTGTATATACTGTATATAGATTTGTTCAGATTAATAAGTGGACTGAGCACACACACCCAGCATAATACACTCCAGTAACTGCCTAACAACTGTGAATTTACTGGCATTATTTTTTTTTTCTTTTTAAATCTGACAAGGCTGAAGAAAATAATGTTTTAACTGTTCCTAATAAACATAAGCAAGTAGGAAAACTTTTTTTTCAGAGGTAGAGGTTTTATTGCGTAAAACACTGGATAAAACTGTACTGCTTCAAAGACATTTTTATTCTAACAGCAGAAAGAAAACAGTCATTGCTGAAAAAACAACTTTTAATACTTCTATACCAGAATAAAGTTCTGTCAACTGATGTATTATAATAATAAATAATGACCAAGAATAAACTTTAAATACAAAGTTTTCTAATTGTTACAAGCATAGCAACAAAATCCTCTACTCTATTGATCTCAGATTTCCTCCAAGATAGAAATTTTTCTTTGTGTAGGAATGTAGACAGTATTATGACCAGTATCACAGACTACAGAAGTTACAGAGAAAAAACTTGACATGTTTAGATATGAGAAGCATGATGATATTCAGAAACTGACAATGCATCACTGCTGCTGTCACTTGTTTGTATTACAAGTTACAAATGTTCTGGAAAAAAGGGCTATGTCAGAGGGGAGGATAGGGACAGTAGCACCCGACCAAATGGAATCAACACACACATCACAAGGAGCGGGAGATGTTTCCAGTGTCACAAACAGAATTATTGCCTGTCGTATCTGAAAATGCTCAGAAGACACAAAAGAATACTGAAAGAGCTCAAAAAGTGCAAGAAATGGAATGTGGGGGGTGGTTTTGTTTTTTTTTTCTCTCTTTTTTTCTTTTTTTTTTTTTTTTTTGCTAAGATACCGAAGGCGGCGCAAACACACAAAGCAAGCGACTGACACAGTCACCAAACACAGTAGTGCAGTTAAAATCCTAAAGCTTACTACAGTCAGAAAGGTTCAATAACATTTCAATCCTTTATCTAGGATCATAGAAACAGTTGCATTAAGTTTATCAACTCGATTTAAGTAAGGCAGTGAGAACTATACTAGAAAAACAAGAAAAGCAGCTTGCTCTGTGCCAGATGGGTCCAAGTTACACAGTGACCTCATTTAAACTGAAACTTCAGTTGGATGACATCCTTTCCGACAGCATATGCAAACCGTATTCCTTATTAGCCTGAGATTTTTTTTTTCCAGTCTCAGGGTAGCGCTAAGAATTTTATTTACATTGATTGCAGTTTAGTATTTTTTGTAAACTGCTTTAGGCAGAGCTGAAGTTTTAAGGCCCTGGGGTTTTACTCTGTGCTCCCAGCCTGCAAAGAAATATTGACTTTTTTTTTTTAACTTTTTTCTTTTTTTTTTTTTTTATTTAAGTCTGGATGATTTTGCTTTAGAAGAAGTTAATACTTCTCTACCATCACAATAAACAGCACCAATTTTGCTTCTATCAAAGGAAGTACATTAGAAGGATAAAATTTTATGCCATTCAGAGAATTTCAGAATAAACCTTTAGTTATTTTTCTTACTTTTTTAATGTGGTTTGTTATAGTCTCTCAAAAGCTTCCTATGTGGCAAAGACCTTACTAAATTTGGAGCATCCAATCAGTAAAAAAGCTAAAATCTGCAAAAATATAGAACACATTTGTTTTACAAAACCAAAGAAATATAATCTAAAACACTTTTTTTCATTAGAGACAAAGAGCAGAAAGTTTGGATTCATATTTTAGGTCAAGCTACTTTATAAGGGCTTGCTCCAGAAGAAACTTCTGCACTGTGTCTGTAACACTTACAAAAACTAATACATGAAAATTAACCATGACCAGGGAATCCTTCATTCAAGTGTAAAAAAAAAAAAAAAGGAATTGAAAGGAAGTTTGAAAAAAACCCCAATAAGACAAGTAAAGAACAGAAGAAAAAATTACCAACCTCCTATGTAATAAAATTCTGTTTCTCACCAGCACCTTCTATAGATAAGGCTGACTAGTTTCACTAAACAATATTTCTATATATTGTACTTCTACATTTATAGCAACTTCTTCAACAAGAAAAAAAAGAATAAAAGCATTTCCCTCAATACTGCAAGATGATTACAAAAAATGCAATTATATTTCAAATCTGCAATCACACATCGAGCTGCAGATATTTTTTTTTTCTAACCATTGATTCATTTGGCTGTATATTAAAAAAAAAAAAAAGAAAATGTAATATCACAATACTTTTCAAAATAGGTCAGTACTGACCCCAGCTTATGGGCCGTCTAAGGTTTCTCCTACACTGCAGTTGCAACACCACTTGAATTGATTTTCTCTGCAATGACAGCTCCAGTCAGACTGGCACCATGGCAGTCTACCAAGACATCTCATTACTATGCTAGGCAAATGACAGCAGCTGGTGTCATATTATAAAGGTGTTTTCAACAATGAAAACACAGCCCCTCAATCTTCAAGGCAACACTAAATCGTTTAGAGGGTATCATTTTTCTGTTAAGAGCATTATTTTTGGACAAAGACCACTTTTAAGTTTGAAATTGCCCTGCTTTTTAAATAACTAACAACCTCCTAACATTTTTAAATCACTTTATTATCCCACCTACGTTGTTTGGAAGTACTTGTTGCCAGGTAACTGTTTAGCAGCCATTTTCAAGGGCTGGAAATTTATTTTGCATGTGTAATATATATATTTACACACACACACACGTATGGAATGTGTGTACTTTGTGTGCATGTGTGTACGTAGATATATATTCAATGTGGGTATGACTGGATATCTCTGTGTCTGTAAATATATATATATATATATATATATATATATGTAAATGTGTGGCTACATGTACATATACATATATTTGAATGTTTTCAGCAGTCTGGACCCTTCTGGGAACTTGCATGCCCTCCCTTTCCCTGGAAGGGTTTTAAGCCAGCCCTCACCAAGCAGGTGTCCAAAGCCAGGGTAAAAGGCTCCTGCAGAGCAGGGCTGGAGCATCACTCCTGGGCCTTGGTGCCCTCCTCGGACAGCTCTGCCGAGCTCCCTGCCTTGGCCGCCGCCGGCTCCTCCGAATTCCCAGCAGCTTCCGAGTCCACTCTGGAGCGCTTGAACCTGCGGTCAGGGTACTGGCTGTTGTCGAAAGGCATGCGATGGACACAGAGCACGTGGGTCTTCAGATTTCCCTTCTGAGAGGCACTGTAGGGGCAGTATCTGCACTGGAAAGGCCGGTGACCTGTGTGACAGACGACAGCCTGGTTAGTTTTTGCTTTAGCCCGTGGACATTGCACAGTCTGGACAAACGGGACACTCCGGAGCCCCTCTCCTGCTGGGGGGCATCGCTCGGTGGCCCCTGAGAGAACAAGAAATCTGTGCTCTTCCTTAATAAACTGCATTTTAAAAATTCTCTGCTTAGGATTTCCAGAGCAGTGCAGCTAATCCATCTCCCTCCTCAGCCCCAGCTGTAAATCCTTCAGCCCACGATCCAAACCAAACTCTTATAAATACAGCATGTACAAAACTGTCTTCTTTTACATTTGTTAATTATCTTTTTTATTGAAGTGCAATTCAAGAATGACAATGTGCAGACCCTTAGTCTAATAAACACACTTTGTCTTTGGGTGGGTTTCTGGGTAAAGAATTGTATGTTTTATTTCAGTTGTGCAGATTACTTTTTAATGGAAAGAAATAATGGATTGAGATAGCCAAGGCCTCAAACCTGCAAACATTTACTCCAGTGAGATTACTCCTGTGAGTAAAGATACGCAAGCATGTAAGTGTTTGCTGGACCAGAGCCCAAGGTTATCATCAGCTTTAAAATAAAATGTCCGAGCCAGATTAGAAAAGGAATGTTAATGCACAAAATCTGATAGATGCACTTCTTGTGGACAAAACAGCAATCGACCATGTAACAAAGGCATGAATGAAAGATATCACTTCTCAGTAGGGCTTATCAATATGCTCTTCTATATTTTTCAGATTATTGTGACTTCAAATCTCCATGCAGTATCTGGTTTTGGAGGTTATGTTTCAACAATCACATTTCAACCTATGCTGGGAAGTTGTTGATGTGTTTTACTGGAACTTTATGAGCTTTGTCTCTCAAATTAACTTAAACCAGGACCATCTGAGGTCAAATGTGCTTAGCTTGCTTTAATTTGCTCAAATAAATGAATAAATAAATGTGCCAGACCATCTACATAAAGCCAGGATAAGTGAAAAACAATACCCTATCTCCACATTTGAAGAGCACATTTTCCCTTGCTGCTGTGGTACTACTTAGCAGGCATAAAACAGATGCTAGGGCAGCAGAGGAGAATTATGCTTCCTGCAATGGGGAAGGGGCTGGACCCTCTCCCCTTGGTTTTAGGTGGGAATTTACCAGCTAAACAAATAGACACCGTTGTGCACTTGTCTAATGCTACCTGTACTGGAGTGGAAATGCTGCCATGGTCCTCCCAGCAGAGATGGGAGCATGGGCAGCTGCTGGCACAGGAGCATGAGCATCTCTGAAGTAATGAATTCACTTGAACCAGCATTTGTGCCCTGGGCTGCTCAAACAACTTGCCATTTTTACTGTAATATCAACACCACCACCTGAAGGCCAAGTCCCCCAAAACATGCTGCTTGCTACCCAGGGGAAAGACACTCAGTGTCCTAAGCCCTTTCCCCAGGAATGCAGCCTTGTTTCCTTCCTCAAGGATGGAAAGCTCCCAGTCACCCTTTGTTTTCATAAGCTGGATACTGCCAGAAGTGTGACCACCCACCAAACCCTCCAGCATGCATGTTTATTTCTGCTTGTTATGTCTCCAGCACAGGAAGGACGTGGAGCTGTAGGAGCGAGTCCTGAGGAGGCACCAAGAGCATCAGAGGGATGGAGAACCTTTCCTGTAAGGAAAGGATGAGAGGATTGGGATGGTTCAGCCTGGAGAAGAGGAGGCTCAGGGATCACTTAGTTGTGGCCTTGCAGTACCTGAAGGGTCTGGTAAGAAGGAGGGACAGGGACTATTTACAAGGACCTAGAGTGACAGATAAGGGAGGATGCCTTCAAACTGACAGACAGTGGGTTTAGGTTGGTTATTAGGAAAAATATTCTCCCCTGTCAGGATGGTGAGGCCCTGGCACAAAGTGCCCAGAGAAGCTGTGGCTGTGCCATCCCTGGAAGTGTTCCAGGCCAGGTAACATGGGACCTGGAGCAACCTGTGATAGTGGAAAGTGTCCCTGCCCACAGCAGGAGTGTTGGAAAGAAATGATTTTTAGTGTCCCTTTCCACCCAAGACACTCCATGATGCTATGATCTCACCAACCAGCTCTTAATGCTTTACCCACAAGCAGCTCTTGATAAACAGCCATCCTAATTCTTTCCTGCAAAGAACAGATTCTAAGCAAGGAATGCACAAAGCAAGGCTGGAGCTAACTACTTCACATGCACCAGATTAAAAGCAAACTCTTCTTGCCCACCAATGAACCAAGTTCAAACCCGTGTTCAAAATTCCATGCAGAGAATGTCATTTATTAATTCAACGCACTTTAATAAATCAGACAATATAAAGTGCACCTACAAGGATTCAGTTCTGCATTGCTTCCCCCACGACTTACTTTTTCAAGCCATCAAAATTTCACATCACTGCCTTGTGAAAAGTAAGTACACAATAAGTTAATTTGTATTGTCACTATGCAGTACAACTGTGGTAAAGAGCACATTCATTTTTAATCCGATATGAATAATATATAAATATGTATACAGAGTGAGGGTCATAGGAAAGCAAGTGGTACATTGTTTACAGCAGAAGTAGTACAAAAAGTAGAGATTATTCTTGCTTGCAAAGATAACAATATCTGCAATTTGCTTGTAACTAAGGGGTGAAGGAAAATTCCCATTTCTTTCAGGTATCCCCATTCATTAATTTTAGCCCCCAAACCTGTTGTAGGCAGCAGGCTCTTAAAATAACCCTTCCCAGATAAGTTGGCAATAAATTTATAATATTTTGTCTGGCAGTGGTTGGTAGGTCCTTTCTTAGCAAGCTATAGTTCATATGTATTGTACTCACTATATATCTCCCAATAAAATTATATGAAAGCCCTTCAGAGAAAAAAAAAATAAAAGAAAAAGAAAATAAAGGAATCTTCCTGATAGTTCAGGAGACGATGTGATATGCATTGCAATTGTAGTAAAAAGAATTAGACTGAAAGTGGGTAGACTAGGGGGGCAAATTATGGTGTGCATCTCTCTCTGATCAAAAATTGAGGAGAGAGTACAATATATTTGCAGCTGAAAGAATCCTGTTGTGTGTGGATCTATGATCTATTAAGTCTGTGACTGAGCCTGTAGAGAGACTTTGCAATCCTCTACATAGAAGCTGACAGTCTAAGGAAGTGGAACAATAGTAATAATAATAACAATAATCAAAAATAATAAACAGTAATAAAAATTATAACCAAAATTAGCTAAAATTACAAAAATGGTGGCTGGACTCAAAGAACACTTTTAGCATGTATGGATTTCCTCAGGAGGGGTGATCACTTCCAGCATCTGCTGGAGCCTCTTCTCTAGAAGTGATCTAAACCTCCCAGGATCAGACCCAGGAAGGGTAGCAGTGCTGGGGAGACTCAGGCTCATCTCCTCTAGTTTTGACTGAATTTTAGGGAGCACAAGGAGTGTGGATAAGAGATACATTCTTGCCAGGATGGAGAAGTTTTCTGCAGCCCCATATTAAGAAAAATCTCTCAGTGTTTGAAACTAGTCCACCTTTTAAAAAATATATACTGCTTCATTAATTTAGGCTTTGAGGGGAAAAAAAAAAGTAAAGTTTGTTTTCTTTTCTTTCAAGTTTGTGATGTGATATGTTGCTTTGTGACACTTCATGTCAGGCCGCATCAGTCACATCGCGTTAGGTTTCATAACATGGCAAGACTGATGCAGCCCAACATGGTGCATCAGCTGAACAGTCAGAAACTGCAGGTTTTGAGAGAGACATGGATCTCAGTCTGGGGTTTAGGGCCACTTAAATGAAAGTTTATCTCAAGTAAAGGCCTTGGACTTAAACAAAGTCATTGCCCAAGAGTTGTTAAAGATTCAAGTGCCTGTCAAACCGTATTTTGCTTTGTCTAATCTTTAAAACTCAAAATGTATTATTGGAACACATAAAAAGTCAATGTCAATGAAGTGGCACTGGGTTACTCACTGTAATCCAAACACTGCTAATAGTTACTAATTTATTAACTTTGATATGGATCCATTATTTAAGATTAGCACAAAGGAATACACAAACGAGAGAGAGAAAGTGATGAATACTAAAGTCTTTTTCATTAAAAAAATCATTTACATGGTCAAGCCGCATTAATTCTCCACTTCTAAAAATATTTGATCGGCATCCAAATTCTATAAAATTTCCACAAAGAAACATCTTATTTTTGTGGTATTACAGGCACATATGTAGGGGTTTGCACTAAAACGTAAAAATGGGCATTGAACGAGTCACATGAATAAGATCAGGAATTTATTCCAGATTGTTAAAAGTGTACTAATCACAGCAAAATCATGGCTTTCTCCCAAAGCAGCAAGAAAATGGTAATTTGAAAGAAAAATGCCAATAATACATCACACACAAGCCGTCTGTTGTCCCCACTACACCACTTTGTATTATATTGCATATGTGTACATGTATACACAGATACACGCGTACAGACACACACACACACACGATTTAATGCATAAATTTAGGGGAAAGACAGAAGAGCAATAACATGATGAACAGAAAACAAATGCTGTGCAATGTACTATAAATTATAATTAAGCTCTGAATAAAATGTGTTTCTTAGATATGACATTTGTTCCCTTAAAATGCAAAAATGGCCATGATTATCTGACAGAATGTTTTTCCCTTAGATGGCCAATGGCTATAGCACTTACTGAGATGCAATACGGCAAACTCATTTCAGATTTCTTTGCCTGGTTTAAGAATATCCTTTTTGTGAAAATCAAAAATAACAGCAATTACCTCTTTAAAACAAATTATTCCCTCGCAAAGAGATATTTGAAAAAGCCTCAGAGGCTTGAATTTCTCAGAAACAAATCTCTTTATTTGGAATGTTGGAATCTGGACTGGACTTGCTGGGCCACTGTAGCAGTCCCACACGGCCAGGGCAGCCCCGGCACTGGAGCAGGACCGGCTGCAGTGGCTCAGGATGGATGGGCACTGCCTGCTGCACCGGGATGCTTGGTCCCACAACGTTGCTGGTGGAATGGTCCATGTAATCACACATCTGCTGCTCAGCAAAGCCTGCTCTCACACCTCCAGTGAGCCCACACCTCCCCAGGTGCTCCCCAGAGCTGCTTGGAATCCTTTTTTCCCCACACAAGGTTGTGTTTGAGGCACAATCATCTCTAAGCGCATGGAGTGCGTGCTGCCTCAGACATAACAGCAAGCAACGATGGCCGGGTGCTTTCTGTGTTTGAAGAGAGGCTTTTTGAGCATCTCCAGTTCTCTGGCAGTGACTGCTGGGCTGAGCTCATGTCTCTCTCAGACCACAGCCTCCAGGTCCCAGGCATCTTGGTGAACACTGCCATTTGAAAGTATATTAGAGCATAATAACAGGCATTTGCAAAGTGAAAACTATTTTCATTTAAATCTTGGCTAGTGCAATTTCCTTTTTTTAACGTATAAATTTTCATAAATACATTTCCTATCCACAGCAAACATCCCAAGCACTGTATGCATTACCCAGGAGAGCAGAATGGCTCTAAAGCAGCCATTCGGATCTGGAGCATAACAGTATGGATGGGAAAATGCTGAATAAATATATTTGTCCAATAGACAATAATGGCTCTGATTGAGCCATTCCACTTTATTGGTCTCAAAATATGCATTTTATGAAACTCCCCAAATATCAGACAGATTAAAGCACACCCAATCAGGTTCGTGTCTGTAATAAAAGTTTTTATAAAACAATTGAAAAGTATATGTTTATTTACGCACAGGTCCAAGACCAACCAAGATGATCTTCTGGGAAAATTTCAATATTCTGTGAAGTTTATATGTTACTTGGATTACAAAAAAAAACAAACCAAAATTAAATTTTAAAAACTCTATTTCATGTTGACCAAGAAAAGTCTTAAAACCAAAAAGCCTTATCTGAGGCTTTTTTTTTGTGATTTTCTCTGGAACATTTTTTTTTAAATGCAGAGATATCTGGATTTTAGGAAGGCCAAAAAACATTTCCAGCTGCTGAGGGTAAGGCTTTGGGTTACATGTTTCTACTGGGACTCCTAAAGGAGGAGGAGTAGGACAACTCCCCGATCACCCTGCATTCAGCTGAATTCCTTCATTACCAGGCTCAATCCTGACAAGAGTCCTCAGAGGTCATCACATGAATTGCTCATAGCACCAGTCTGGTTTCTTAAATCCCTCCTCACTAATACTGAGCACTTTGGAGCAGCTCAGGTCCGAGCACAAGCACTGCCACCTGGAACAGCCTTTCTCTTGCTGTGAGTTACTGGAAAAATCTTACTTAGAGGAGGATAACTTTGGGCTGAAGACTCAGCACATGACAAAACACAGCCACCAGTCTGATCCTAAATAAATGCACTAAAGATGCCTGGAAAAAAGAAAAAACATGCTGAGGTCAGCACCCATCCCAAAGCCAGCACATGATGCTGCAGTCCTGGTGTCCTGCAGAGATGGCCACTCAGTGAATGGGCACCTGCAACAGCAGGGTGGAAATTCACTGAACTATCACCGGCTGCACAAGGGCTGGAAAATAAAAAAGACCTAATCTGTAACTAATTTTATCAAAGATTTTTTCTTGAACAAAAAAAATGGATTGAATTAAACCCTCAGATAACTAAGTGGCTTTTCTAAAATGGTGGAGTCTATTCTTAAGTTAGTACCTTACACAGTGCTTGGTGTTTCCAAATAAATACTTCAGCTTGCTAATGAGCGCACTAAAATGTTTAAATGACGACACAGAAAAGCAAAAGTTAGTGCTACACTTTGCCTTTAACAAGTATTATTAAAATATTACATTAATTTCACACATTCCCCCTCAAATAAAAACTGTTCTTATAGTAATTATTCAATTCCTGTCTCAAAAGGCTACAATCATTATATATCACACACTGAAGTTTCCTTTAAAAGCAAAAGAGGTAAAACCCAGCAAGAAATCAGCCCTGCTATGTAAAACAGCCAAGTGCAGGTTGGTCTGACACAGAGGTTAAGTCACCTGGGCACTCCTGATAAGTTCCACTGTTGTCCTTCATCGATACAATTCTGCCTTACTGAATGAATCCCTCACAAAATTATAGAAAATATCCATAATTTATCATATAATGAGATGAATGATATAATGATATTTTATGAATTTATTATATAAATTTATCCATAATGTATAATTTTTTGCCTTTGATATGTGGAAAATGGAAATTACAATTATTTAGAGGTAGAGTGAGGAACTTTTTAGCCATCTGTAGTGCACTAAATATAAGGGAATTAGGAAATGGACAGTGAAATCACTGATGGTGTAACAGGGACTTGCAAGTCCTGGGAAAACAAACATTTCCCATTTCTTGCAGAGTTGGTAAAACAACAGAATTACTGAGCTCCAGCCACTCAGCATAGGAATTTGTTTCTTTTTCAGAAGAAGCTATTCACACAGGAACTTTTGATTTAGAAGGGAAATGGGTCTCTTCTTGGAAGAAAGGAATAGCCTCAGCAGAAGAGCTGAAAAGGTGTTCCTAAACAAATATCAAACTTTATGGGAATGCTGCTAAGCTAAAATTCTGAGATAAAGGCAGAAGCCTGTGCTTTCTCAGGACCTGTGTGTCTCAGACCACGGCTGGAGGGTGCACACGTGGTGCCCTGTGCACAATGGCATCAGTTCAGGTTCTGACATGACAAACATGAGTTACGAGCCCGGAGCCTCAGCAGGCTCCAAATGAGGTTAGTGGGAATGCTGTCATTGATTGAGCTTGAAATGCCAGACTATCATTGTCCCATGCTTTGGGAAATTTAATTACATTTAATTTTTTGTATTTATTTACTTTGGTTTATATAAGTAGAGGACAGAGTTCTTATCAAGGGCACTAGATACCTGTTGTAAAAAGCAGGCAAACTCTGACTAAAGTCATTATGGCAATAGTTACAGAAATCATAATCCTTTTCATAATCCTAAACTCACAGCAACTTGTCTTTTAGCCAAGCTTTCATTTCCAGTCATTTCCTCCCCTCTGGTACCAATCCCTGTTCTCCCAAACCCTGATGTGTCCCTTCATCTCTGCAGTCTGGGCCTCTGCACACGAGAGGGGAGAGGTACCCAAGCCCAGGGAGAGAGCAGGGTGCAGTCCTCACAGCCTCCTCTTTCTCTTGTGCTTTGGGGATCCACGTAGACTGCAACTAAGGAGACACATTTTGGGGGTAAGTGGCAGACTTTTCTTTAATATTAACTAACCCCAAGTTCTTCTGATCATCAAAATTACATGCTCAGAGTCCCACCTTTGCCTTTACTTACATATTTCAATTAATTGCTATGTCTATTCACTCCTTCACTTGTTTTAATCACTTCAATAACATTATATTCCCATTCTAACCCCCTTGAGCAAAATATCTCAGTTTTCCTACTAGGTCATTCACAAGTTTTCACGCTAATGTTCTGTCATATTTTTTAATTGTCTCAGTAAATATTTATTATTTCAGGGAGCATTTACGACTTCTTGAATGAAGCTGTATTTGAATTTAATGCACCTATGTTTTCCCAGAATAAATGCTATACTGGTGGCACTGGGATTTCAGTAAGGAGAACATTCAATTCAGAAGCTAATGCGAAAAACCTTGTTAGTGATGGTATTTTGCTACCAGATATCCTTTATTCTGCCTAGCAATTTCTAAATACAGTAGAATTTTCTCTCTCACTCCGGTCACCTGTTGTTAGTTTATTTATTTTATTTGGCAGAGTGGGATTTTAAAAATCCCATACTCAGCTTTCTAAATTTTTCCTGCCAACATTTGGATGTGTCACATCCCCAAACTGGGCAGTCACAGCCTGAGCCATGCAAAGACCTGTCCCTTTGTGCACAGCCCTGTAAGGATCCCCAGTCTCCCCACCAGTTCCACACTCCATAAATCACCTGGCTGGGAAGGGATGGGATTATCCACATGCTGTAATGTTTGCTGAAGTGAGACCCTCAGCTAGAATATCTCTTTTCTGTATGATGTCACTTAGACTAACCATGTTCTCCTTTCATTTTAGTTGTTGCTTTTTCACGTGACTGGGGTAATTTAGATGGTATTTTGTCACGTTATCACTTGTCATGTACCTCACGATTCCCTAACTCCAGCATCGTGTTAGTAGAGAGACTGAAGAAGAACAAAACACTTTAACTAAATAAATATCTAGCTCACTAATAGCTAATATTTCAAATTATCCAGGAGTAGCTCACAACTCCACTAATCATTCTGCTAAAACATCACTATTATCTGTTTATGGGATTTGGTGAGTGGAGTTCTCAGAACCACTCATTATTGGCAGTGCTTCTGCATTATGTGCCATCACAGCACAGAATTACCATGAGCACAGCCTGAGTGGGAACTCACAGAATACCCTCCTTTCACCAGGCACATTTCTGATGTAGGTGTACATATTGTTAATGTTTCAGTAAAAAAATAAACCAACATATTTTTATCATATCCCATTCAGCAAACCAGGAGATCAAACTGTAAAAATTAAAGGGCTGCAAAGAGTAAATTGAGCATTAACTTTGCAGGACCTCTCCCTCTGGAAAGTGCTGTTGGTGTTGTCACAGAAAAAAAGTGTCTTTTTTATCAAGTCACAAAGGAAATGCTTTCTCCCCTTCTCCTTTTCTTTTCTATAAAAGGCTCTCTAAAATGAAAGGTGTCAGACTTTGCTTTTTCTTCTTGGCATGATCCAGAATGTATGGCTGAGGAATGACAGATGTCTGCAACCAGCTGCAATGAAGCATGCTAAAGTTTCAGTCTAATCCACTTATTTCACTGCAGTCACGTAAACCAAAACAAATGGGCAGTGCCTTACATTATAAAAACACAGCAGCATTACTTTGTTGCATAATGTAGCTGATACGCCATCTTTTTATCATTTTTCCTACTGCAGAAAGAATTCACCTCTTTATTAAAAACAGCCCCTGAAAGTTCTCCCATTCTGCTTGCCTCTATTTTTTTCTTTTAGTGTCACAGCAGTCCTGCGATGCTCCATGCATTACTCAATATGTGGCTATTATAAAAACACCGTCATATTTTTCCAGGGAAGACTGCTTTTGTTTTTAAAAACGTGATCCAATTCAGAAGCCACCGGGCCTTATTCTGCTCTCTCATCCTTGCTGCCAGCCCGTGCCTTGAACAGATCTGTGCTCCTCTGAGTCAGGATAGGATCTGCCATCAGATCAGTGCATGTTTCATCTGTGCAAAAGCCAAATAACAAGTGCACCAAACACTTACCTTAACGGGTAAAAAAACCCCCACGTGTCTGTTTTCTACTGATCAAACTGGAAATGTCATCAGAGACACAACTAATAGCCCAATCTACCCGACTAATCTCATTCAAAACCCTCCCATTTTAATGAGGAGGGAGACCCACTGCCAGTGTGTTTCCTGAAGCCCTGAACACCCCCCCGTGTTTCCCGATGCCAGAGGGAGTATAACCTAAGTGAACATGGCATCGCTTCCTGGGAAGGGAGACCCTGCCTCACTCCAACATGTAGTGCAGCAACCTTTTGAACCCTCCCCTCTTTAATCCTTGTATGGAAAGGGAAAGGATGAGGAGTCATGTGGCTCCCTCCCCGCCAGCAGTTCCAACAGCTGGGAAGCACTCTTTCAGCGCAATTCATAAAAAAAGATGTGTTGGATTTCGCCGATGGCAGAATGGTGTACGATTTCTGGCCCTTCAGGCTAAAACAATAAATGCAAAGAGGAAAATTTGAGATTTCCCCCCTTAAACTTCCCACAACAACCTCAGCAAAACCACATGACTTGTCTTGTACAATCTCCCTGGTGTTTTCAGTGCTACTTTGGCAGGAAATCAGAATTACTGTTATATAAATTCCATCTGATGCCAGAGCTACCATCTGTGAGTAAAACTGCTTCACCTACGTCTGCCGGCAAAGCCACTCTCCCAGAGACAAGGGAGAAGGGGGAAAAAAATTTGATTAATTTGCAGAATGCTTGTGATTTGCTCATATATTATTATAACTGCTCATCAGCACATGACAAATTCCCAGCACTCCGCACAGGAACCCGTTCAGTTTCAGCAGTTTTTTGCGTCGGCACCTGACAGACTGCAGAGCCACTAATGACTTTCAGATGCTTACAAACAGTAATTCTATCTTCAGAATAAAAAGAAAAATCCGTAGGAAGAAAAGAGTAGAGTTAGTCTATTCCATTTCCTTCCTGTATATCAACATGATTTAACTCTTCGGGGCAGCAGCGGTTCCAGGATCACAACACGGCTGCTCCTTGCCTGTAAAAGACAAAGACTGCCAATCTCAGGGGAAAGGTGGAAGCAAAAGCCGCTCTCCGAAGGCTTTCGCTACACCAGCTCCGCAGAGAGCCAGATACAAAGCAGGTAGCCTAGGAAAAGGCACACCTACCCTGCAGTACAGGGAGAAAATACATGCTCTCCCCATCGCTCCCAAATTCTGTGTCTGTTTCCCTATTTTAATACTTCTGATAACCTTTTACATTTTCAGGGAACACATCTGCTTCCTAACTGCAGCTGAAATGTTTTTTTCCCCCTTTAAAAGTATGATTATGCTTTCTGAAGCACTGTCTGTGTGCTTGATTGCCTGTTTTAGATTAGAGATTTTAGCAAGGAAACAAAGACTTCAGAGTGCACATCAGTCCTGCATATGAGAAACCACAGAAGGAATAAGCAATAAAATGTGATGCACCATCTGTCCACAAACAATAACCTGGATGTTCTGAAGGCTTACAAATTATTTAGCACACAACCTCACCGAATTATAGGACCCTTAAATAGAGCAATAGACTGGGAATGAGAACCTCTTTGATGTCCTTTTGTATTTTTTTTTTCCCAACTCAGCCCTCGATTGATTGCTATCTGTTGAGGTATTTCTCAATGACTATTGGAGCAAGTTGATATTTATTAAGCAGCTCTCTGTAGAATATTTTGCCACAGATTTGAACAGTGGGGTATACACTGCCTCCCTGGCCCTAGCCTGCTGCAAACAGATTGTTAATCAAAAGACAGTCTAAAAGAATAGTCAGTTGGGAAATTCAGTCCTAAGGGCAAAATGCTGCCCTCGGTACTCATGTGCAACTCCCGCTGGCTTCCATGGGAGCTCACAGGAATGCTCAGGGAGGAATTTGACTTTATTAAGTACTAGAAGCTTTCTAACTGGACTCTTGTAGAACAATTCCCTAACAAAGAATGCAATTTTAATTTTTGATATTTTTTTCTCCCCCAAATTGCATCCTGCTGCAATTAAAAATAAAATGACATTTTTCCTAGCTGTCATGCTGAAGCACTGTGATCTTGCATGCAAAACACATTAGCAACTGAGCACACTCCAGGTACTGTAAACTAGAGTATGTCAAAGCTACTGGATCCCTAGACAAACCTGGCATCCCCCAGCAATATGCTCACATACAAAAATCAAGAGATTCAGAGACCTGTGTTTGGGATAGAGGATATTGGCTCACCATATTTAAATGTGAAATCATGTTTAAAAGAAGCAGCCAAACAAACACTAAAAGTACTTCTTTTTTAGTATGCAGTGAATTGCAAAATTTCTGGATCTACTGTTTCATTCAACCTCTTCTCTGCATTATAAATTCCTGACTTTTTAGTGAACATTAGAATTTTTTTTTTCCAATTGAAGCATGCCTCTAAACCCACACTCCAAAATAAATCAGCATCCCTTAAAGCCACCCACTTAATTTTTAAAAGGAAGAGCCTGCTCGAAATATTTCCTTTGCTTTGGTTTCCATAGAATTTTTTCTGCAAATTTTCTTAACACAACATTTCCCACGCTGGCTTTCAGCTAACAAGCATCCAGACCCACCTACCAAAAGTCTTCTCAGTGTGGTCTTTACTCTTTTGCCTAGATGGCAGATCAAAATTCAAATAAAAATAGATATTAGAAGATAGAGGGGTTTTTTTTATCATATTCTTTTTGACGAACAGGCCAAGAGGGAGGTAACTGTATAATTAACTTAAGATGTGCCTAATGTAACTCCATTATCATTGATGGGTCTTATGGAGAGACACTGAGAGGGAAATGTGCCTTCTAGAGTTTCATAGTGGAGCCAGAACTATTGAAGAATATTTCAGTATTTAGGCCCTGATTCAGCAAATTGCTGAAGGTTATGCATGCTACAAAGCCTGTAAGTCATCCCACAGACCCGTGTGGGAATGCACAGGAGCTACACAACGCACGAGCCCAAGTTGTCCCTGAGCTGGGGCCTCAGAGCTTGGCCCTGACTTACAAAGATTCATAAAAGAGACATGAAAATGTGCCTGGGGGTAAAAGCTGGCACATTCTGTGGTCTCATTGTGAAGCTGTTCTCCTTTCTGCATTTATTTTTGCATTTATTTCTGTGTGGTGTTCGCTCGGGGTGTGAGGGGGGCTCTGAGGCCACGGGGCAGGTGAGGGTCCAGCAGCCCAGCACTTGTGGTGCCATCCCGAGGTCTCCTGAAGGCAGTGGGGGCTCACCAGTGCCTGCCCAGTGTGAGGATGGGAATTTTACCATCTCTGGGGACACAGGGAGCAGGCTGACTGCTCTACGGGTTACACACAGACCAACAACCAACACCCAGAGCTGAGGCTGCTGCCACCCACTGTCCCTAAAGCCATGTGCTGCCACCCAGGAAAGAACACAGGATGAACGTGCAGCAAACCCCCTAAATGTCAAAGGAAACAAAACCAAAATCCCCTTCCAACAACTCCTGTGGAAGTCAGTATGCAGAGGAACAGATGCTGCTGAGGAGTTTATTTTAAACAAAATTGGAGAAGTCCAAATTTCTACGGGTAGTGAGACACTGTGTCCATTTAGAGGGTCTGGGTATTTTTTCAATGATTTAGAATCAAGGAGCTCCCTACCTATCTGTGAAGAACTTACTCAAATCACAACATGTCAGGTAGCAAAGGGGCAAATATCCCTGCCAGCAGAACCCACACACCAAAGCCTTGCCCCTGCTGCCTGCAGGAGAGCCACTCAATCCCACAGAAGCTTCATTGACTTCCACCGACTTCCAGGGAGAAGATTTACTTATATGAAATCAATGGCAGGCTCTGGGCTTTCAAGCAAACTGATACCCACTTGGGCTTCTCTGTGTATAAACCAAAACCATATTGCAACAAAACTAGTGCATACAGTGGTTAGAGGGGGTCAAAATATTTTGCCTTCTGGAGAAGGGGTGCAATTTCTCTGATTTCAACAAATAATCTGAGGCAGATAACTTTCCTCCATCTACCGTTATGCTAATCAGAACAGAGAGGTCTATAAATGTACTTAAAGAGACAACTAAAAAAAATTAATCTGTGGTTTAACTTAAAGGTCAACTCAATACATATTGAGAAGTCAACTGAAATTCTGCCATTAAATATAATCACTGCTTCTAGGGTGGTAAATACTGTGTGGAAATACCCATCAGGAACCAAATTCTGATCTCAGACAAGCACATGGATGGAGGAGAACAGTGCTGTTCTTGCATACAGAACCCTTCCATCTGAGCCTCTAGGTATCAAGACCCAGGCCACTGGATAAGCTCCTTTAAATTCCATGGGATGTGATTAATATAGTGTGATACATATACAAATATTTTTTTAAAAATCTTGGGGGAAGGGGGGTGTGGGTTTCTGGACTTTTCCCAGCTTTCTGGATTCCTTCTTTCAAGCATTTTGTATAACCTGAAAGGCTAGAGAGTTCTTTTCTTACAGAAAGAACAGAGAGAGGTTTTTCTATAATCACATGGCTACCACGGTGAAAGCCTTTCAGATATAGAAACTGCCCCAGCCATTACAGCAAAATCAAGCAGAAATGAGGAACAGCCCCTGCTCCTGCTCCTCAGCTCTGGGGCAGGTGTCAATCCCAAGCCCTTACTGTACACACAATTGTTCACAACCTCAAACCAGTTTTCCTATTCTTAATAGAATGAAGTAAATTGAAAAAGGCTTAACTAGCATTTTATACATGTGCAAACTTATTCTTTAAATTTTAATATATGGAAGGTACAGTATAGGCATTTTCTTCTGAAATAATGCCAAAGATTTGGAGAGGGAAGGCACAAAGGTCAGAGTTAAATCCTGAAGGTAGCATAAAAAATTTAGATAACATTGTCTGTATATATTTTTGTATAGCATGTGTCCTGACAGTGTCACCATCAGCATGGACTCTAGAATTCATAATCCACTGTGCTATTTTTTAAAATAGTTTGATTTGTTTATTAACTGTGCTTTCCTATTTCCGTGAGATATAGACATCGACAGTGAATAGACCTTTTCTAATTGAACTGATAGCTTGAAAGTGAACATGTCCTTGAATTTACACTGAAAGATAGACAGTGATTATTTATAATAAGGGATTTAGTCAACTGCCTTTCCATTTGTACAGCAAGGACTTTATCAACAGACCATGTTTAGGTAAATAGTGCCAAATAAGATAAATTTTGTATTAAAGGACGAATGTCTCGCAGTGTCAGATGTACAAGGAAGAGACATTTGGCTGATGATATGTCCTGTAAGTATAAAAGAGAGTATTAAGATAACACTTTATGCTAGCATTAATACATCAAAGTTCTGGACTGACCTGTTTCATCCAAAGTGAAAGCGAGGATGCTCTTAATTCCTATCTAAGATTAATTTAATTCAGAAGGCATTCAGCCTTATGTCCTGTTTTGCAGCTTTATAAGAATTGCTGGATTTGCAAAATAGCACGGCTGTACGCACGTTAATAAATGGTCTGTATTTGTCTAGGCAGAGTTGAAGCCTTTCTTTAAAAACACACACACACACACACACACACACACACACACACACACACACACAACTCTGGCTCCGTGAGCTTGCTTTGCCCACAATATTAGAGCTCAGCTATCTCCTTGCTGAAGGGCCTATTTGTCTGCTTTAAGTGAAATCACTCAATTCTCAAAAGTCAGTGGAGGACTTTGGAAGGGGGAGGGCTGGGAGAGGCCACTCCAAATAAGTTCCATTAATCAAAAGACACAGTCTAATGTAACTAATATTTTACAATTAGAGAAGACAAGATGGAACTAAAAGCCATCTATCTCTCTTACACCACATGATCATCGATTCATAATCAGAAGACTGAGAGTCGCACAAAGATGCATTTACAGGGGCTGGGGGAGGGGGCTGGGTCGGAGCCGGAGATAATGAACACGATGAGAAGGAGCGGCGCTGAAGGCTGGGGAAAGATGACAGAGTGGTTCAATGGTGACGGATGACACGAAGATGAGTACTGATACCTGACAGGCAGCGAATGATGACTGCAGTCCTTTCCCACCATTATGATCCTCAATTATCTTGCTAAGGACTAAGAGGAAAAAAAAAAAAAGCAAAAAAAAAAAAAAAAGCCAAAGTGGCTCAGCCCATCCGTTTATTTATAAGCTGGGGTAATGCTAGAGTGTGCCAGGCTGCTGGGAAAGGCCACCTTTCGCAATTTGATCAGCACTTTACAGGAGCTGTAGTTTTCATTGTCAGCGCTCATGGGCACAAGGGGAAATGGGTAAAATACAGTACTTGTCCGTCTGTTTTGTAATAAAATTCTTAAATCTTCAAAGGGAGTTATTTTTTTTCTTTCACTGCCACCTTCAGGAAAAAAAAAACCAAAACCCTAGGCTGACCAAAAAAAAAAAAATAAAATAAAAGAGAAAATGGGCTTTGTACTTGCACATAGATTTAGCAGGTTGCAGCCTGTGCTCCCAAAATTTCACATGCACATTTATCCAAATGAATGATACGTGGTGAGGAATGAGCCAGCATGAGCGTGAGCAACAGCTATGAGCAGTGCAGGAGCAAAGTGAAGAGGAACTTTTCAAGATTCTTCATTGATTTAGGGAATTATTAATAAAAAGAGAAGAAAGTTCGCTCGAGACTGCTTTGTAGTTGCAGAAGATGCCACAGGCTAGCATTTCTGTACCGAAGAATATGCCGTTCTGCTACATTATTTATTTTTAAAGACACAGATCTCCTAGCTATGTTGGAATCATTGCTTTGGAGAAAAAGAAAAACAAATTAAGATTAATGTTCTACACAGCGCCCGATAGCAGTAAATATTTGATCAGAACAATTCACATTTAAATGTTGACATACTAAAAATCATATTTTTTGGAAGAAATATTTCTTTTTTGCACTTTAACCAAAACTTTCCTTTCCTGTCCCTTTCCCTCACTGGTTTTCTTGAAGAAACAAAATCACATAATATAGCTCTACATTTTCCAGCCAGGATAACTAAAATTAACAAAACCAGGTCATAAACAGCTCTGTTTAAAAAAAAAAAAAAAAAGGAAAAAAATTCACACACACTATACAGGGCACATATATTCTGCTGTCTTGCCTGCCTTGTTCCTCTCTCTCATTTTTCTCCAAGGGAGCAGGCTGCTCAGTTTAGCTCCAGCCCAGGAGGGCACTGTGGGCACAGCTTGCTGCCCACAGTGCCCTCTCCCCACCACAGGCACAGGCTCCCAGCAAAGGGGGCATCCTGAACATTTTGGGATGATGATGGTCCAGTCCCTCACAGAGTCTGGTTTACAGCTCTGCCTGCTAACCAAGGGCAGGAACAAACCAGCCAGAGACATCGAGAACACCATCTTCTGTGTTCATGAACAAACACAAAGCATCAGGTAGGAAACCTGAGCCCAGCTCGCACATCAAAAGGCTTAAATACCAACATACCAAGCTTCATCTGATTCCATGGAAAAACTCCCCATGTACTTTTCCTGGTTCCAGAAATGTCAGAAAATAATACTAGCAAAAAAAAGACACATCAGAAAAGAGCTGTGTCATCTGTGGTAGAAGTGTCCCCAGTCACACCAGCTCCTGTTGGCCAAGGGATCTGTACCAATAAGCCTTGGGATCCTCAGCAGGTGCTTCTTGTTACCAGAGATACTAGACATAAAGGAGCCCAGGATTTTGATAACATATGTTAGACAAAAATAGGTGGGGGTAAAAATCCAATCCAGCAAGAATTAGCCTAAATATACTTGCAAATGCTTACATGGGTAATAGCTGCCTTAAAGGCCTGAGCATGTGTTGGGCTACCTGGGCACTGGGGCAAGAGGTGCTCCAACCCCAATGCCAAGGGAAGGCAAGGATGTGTCAGGACATGTGTTAGGGCTACCTGGGGCACCTCTGGGCTGACAAAGAGCATGTCCCCAAAGGAGAGAAAACATTCTGTGTGACAAGCTTCAGCTTTTATGGAGCTGCTCTCTAATTTTGATGACTTCCACCTTTACTTTTGCATGGAGAACACACAGCTTAGGCTGGGTTTGAAAGGAATGAACCACACTGGTGCAAGAAACGCAGCAGGCATCACACAGAGAGTGTGTGCACAACGAGAAGCCCTGCTGGAGCAAGACCATAAATATTCCACGAAGCACTTCCTAGATATCCATTTAGGAATCCTAATTATGAACAAATGTCCTTAATCTGCCCACTTCATACATCTGAGATTTAAGACAGGTTGAGTCCATGATTGTCATCGTAATTAGCACAAACAAAAGGGCCAGATGTGAGAAGCCTGGTTCTGATGTCAGGGTCTTCACAGCAACTGATCAAATATTGTGTGGCTATAACTGGTTTTCATAAATAGCATATCCTCAGAAGCGTTGATAACTGATGCATAAAACACATTTTTCAGCATTTTTTTGCAAGAGCACGTGCTTTGATTGTGCACAAGTTGGACCCATCTCCCTGCAACATTACTTCAGCATTTGTGGCAAAACAACTCAGCTGTCATCGGTGGACTCACAATTGTGTAAAATTGGACTATCATAGTGATTGATTGGGCTAACTTAATCTGTACGTACAAATTAAGTAACTGCACTCACAAATACCTAATTTAGCATGTGCGTGCAATAGTATAATTTGCACATACAATCACACACTTTGGGTAAATGAGATACACAATTATGAAGAATTTTTTTCTGCCCTTGTTTGCATGTATAAATTCTCTGAAAAAAGTTCTCATTATTTATATTGAACCCAGATAAACAAACATTTCTTTTATCTACCAATATCACTTCTGCTTTCCAAACGGCTACCAGGAAAAGCTATGTATATTTATGAACTAGAAGGCAAATTAATAAAAAGGATAAAAAGAAGAAAAAAAAAAATGTTACAATTAACACGTGGTTGTTTGTGGTTGAACACAATTCTAACAAACAAGAGTATTAGAATTTTGCTTGAACAAGCACTGCAAGACTCAAGCTTTAAAATAAATTTTTTAAAACTCTACAGAAAAGAGTTTTACTAGTATGAGAATAAAATATTTAGTTATTAGCACAATGTTAAGGTTTTGTTTTGAACATAAAATTAAGATGCTGAGGTTTATTCTGCCGTCAGTTCAGACCACAAGGGTGATGTAACAGCTGCCATTCAACAAGCAGCAGCAGCAACAATATAAACTAAAGTTTGGCTTTTTCTTATCCCTGGAGCTTTTAATCAGTGGGAACTGTTCAAGAAACAACTGGATGTGACACTCAGTGCCGTGGTCTAATTGACAAGATGGTGATCAGTCAAAGGTTGGACGCGATGATCTTAGAGGTCTTTTCCGACCTAAATGACTCTGTGGTTCTGTGAAATAAGTATTAATGCCTGAACAGTGCATTAATAATTTCATACAAAATTAATCGGGAATTAGCTTCAGGGAAAAAAAAAAAAAAAAAAAAAAAAAGGGAATAGAAAGAAAAAATAAAAAACAAAGCAACAAACAAACAAACAAAAAAAACTAATAAAAAAGCAGAGCTACAAGCAGAGCCTTCACTGCACTGTAAAGGACAGACTCGGCAATATTTAGCCGGGTGCTCTGATAAAAACCCATCAAATGGCTCTGGGGTGTGCAGGGTGCCAGCAGCGGCTCAGTGCGCGCTTTGGGCCAAAAGGAAAGAAAGAAAAAAAGCAACATTTCTATGTCTGTTTGTGTCTCAGTACCCGTTATCCCCCCGTTATCCCCCCGTTATCCCCGAGCGCGGCCGGCCCGGGCGGTTCTCGGTCTGCAGCGCCACCTGCGGGCAGTGTCGGGGAGCGCAGCTCTCGGCCCGGGTCACCGAGCGGTCACTGCCCCGCACCGCGGCACCGCCAGCCTGGACAGCGCAGCGGGACCGCCGAACCGGGCCCGACACGGCCCTGGGACCGAAACAAACAGCCCCGGGACCTGACAGCCCCGACACGGCCCCGGGACCGAAACAAACAGCCCCGGGACCTGACAGCCCCGACACGGCCCCGGGACCGAAACAAACAGCCCCGGGACCTGACAGCCCCGACACGGCCCCGGGACCGAAACAAACAGCCCCGGGACCTGACAGCCCCGACACGGCCCCGGGACCGCTCCAGCCCGGCGCACAGCCCGGGTCGGGCACTGCCGGCGCTGTCTGGTACCGAGAAGCCGCAGAGCCGGGCAGCGTGGCGGGTTCAAGCTGACCAGCCTGCCAAAATGACAGAAATGTGTTTCAGGACACGTCGTGCAGCTCCCAGGGGCTGATTTTTAGGTGGCTGCGCTGATGGGGAGGTTTTTCTCCACTCCAAGGAGTCACCACGTTGATTTTTTAATGTTTATGCAACAAACTGACTCGTTGTGGGGAAAAACCTGCCAAATTTCAGATATTCTACTATAAAAGCAGGGGTATAAGAAATAAAGCTATGACTTTGCAGCTCTGTCTCAAAACTATTTGTAGCATCAAAACCCTTTTGCGGTCCTACAATTCACGTGAGACCAAAACTTGGCCTCAGTAATAGCAGACAAAATCTCTCCTTAAATTAAACAGGGTGTTCTTTTTTCATCCTGCATAGGAGGAACTTTGGTATAACAAAAATAACTAAGTGAACAGAAAAGAGACAAATTAAGGGAAGGGTAGGGTGGGAATTAAATGGAAAAATAAAGTAAATTACATCACTGATTGAGTCAATTTGTTGATGATAAAAGCAGAAGACATCACTGAGATCATTTTTCCTGACCTCCAAACTCATGCAGTCTAGAGGAGTTCCCGGAATTAATCCATGATTTGAGCCTAAAAGCTGTGGCTGAAGTAGATGATAACTTCCAGAAAATTATTCTGTCCTTATGCACTACAGCCTAGAAAAAATCTGCTGAAATCCTCATCCCTTTGTACAAACAGCTGATTGTCTAGCAGGTAGAATTTTCTATCCCTTTAATATAAAGTTTGTGCTCCAACTGCTTGTTAATCTAGCTCCTTGGATAAATTAACAATGAATCCCTGGCAGTTCTGCCATGGTTTGGGTAACCTCATGACCAACAAAGTGTGTGTTCTTCAGGTGTGAGCAATAAGTCTCTGTCAGAGGTCCTGCTCCTTAGCACAGAAGCACCCATCCATTCTTCAAGTGTGATTTGTGGTCTTACACGTGGCTTTAAATGATTTCTGTGCAACTGGGCCCAAATTACGGAGTAGCAAATAGCCACCGAAAGATGTGGATCAGTGTCTTCCTGGCTGTGTGACTATTTAGTAGTCACACCTCTGGGATAGTTGCAAGCAATCCAAGAAATCAGCTTTTCCACCATGCAACTGATTAAAAAGAAAAACAAAAATCCCCAACAAACCAACAACCCAAAACAATCCCACACAAGGAATCAAAAACTGGACAGTTCAGGAGTCTGCTGTTAAATGTCACCGATAATAATATATTGTTGTTTTCAACAGGAAACTTTGAAGTGTTGTTACAGAGGGGTTGTTTTCCCATTGATATTTTGCAAACCATAAGGCACTGAAGTTGACTGATATCCCCATGGTTCACAGAATCACAGAATAATTTAGGCTGGAAAAGAACTCTGAGATCATTGAGTCCTACCTTTGACTAATCACCACCTCATTAACTAGACCTGGGCAAGACGGTGGCAGAGTCAGGAAAAAGACCTGAGACTTTATTGGAGCACCAAATCCAGCAGTCAGGCTTCCAATTTAATAACTCCCTACTAGATGGGCAATTTTTAATCTGTTCAACTTGCACCATATATTAATTTTTCAATATTCTTTTGGAATCATTCATTAATTTGTAGTGGGTTTACTTGCAGTAATCAAAATGTCACACTTTTTTTTGCAGAAAGGTAAAAGCCATACAGAATTCTACCACTCCAGCCTTGCTACTTTTACCAAACCAACTTGCAATCCTGTCAAAAAATCACATTAAATTTGACAAGATTTGTTTTTACAAACATATATTGAGTGGCATTAATTACGTTTTCCACCATTAATTCTTTATGAAATGAGTCTGTGCTAATCTATTTCATTATTTTCCCCAGAGAAAAAGAAGCCTGGCAATTATTTAGGTCACAAGATTGCCTTACTTACAGCCTTCTGAAAGTTCATGGTCCAAAACTTAATAAAAGCCACACTTAATTGAAGTCTCTACTTTTGTCTATTTATTAAAATCCTTTGACTATTAACATATTCCTCATTTCCTAAAGGGTAGAGGCCTGATGACTGCCTCATGCCTTTTTCCTTTCCTTACCCTCTTATCTGTACCCAGATAAGATCTCTGGTCCCTTTGGAGTGATTTTGGATTGTGCCTTTTACCAGGTACCTAGAAGGATTCATTTGGAAAGTCAGTCGATAGAACTGCTCTTTGCTTTTAATGCTAATTTCAGTGCTACAAACTTTCTCCTAATTTGCCCAGGGACACAGCGGATATCTCCAAGAGCCTCATGCCTCATTCTACCTCTTAGTAATGTTGGAAGGATATATTTTAGGAGCATTATGAGAACTAATTAGCAAATCTTTGCAAAACTGTGAGGCAAGTGCATATTCCCTTCACGCAGTCTATTTCCCTGCGACGCGCACTGTCGCGGCAGAAGCCAGGATTCCTCCGTGGCACCCGAAGAGGATGTGTTGGAGGCAGTGGATCGATTACTTGCTACAATTCCAAAGCCTTAAGGCTCCTTGGACAGCTCCCACAGTGGCAGCTCTGACTGCAAGCAGAGCTCAGTGCCCAGGGACACAGCAGCAGCAGGGCTGATATTCTGCTTCGTGGCTGGGGGCTGTGGCAGGAGCAGTGGCAGTGGCAGTGACAGTGGCAGTGACAGCACCCAGGTGGTGCTCACACAGCCTGGCAGCTGACTGCCTTCAAAGGGACACACCCTGCCCTGTGCTCCTGCACACTTGGTGCTAATGGTCATGTTCAACCCCAGGATCGAGAGCTTTCTACCTGCTTTCTGTGAGAGAAAAAGGGGTTTTAACCACAGCAAACTTCTTATCCATCACCCGCCTTTCCTTCAGCTTCCCGTGCCATCCAAACCTGCTCTCCTCAAAACACCGTGAAGCCAGATTTTGCTCATGTAAAAGGCATTAGACAGACTTCTGAGTAGTTCTCAATTATAATTCCAGGGATGATTTACCTGATTTTTAGGGCAAATGAACAAATTGCACTTTGCTTTCCAATACTGTAATACTTAGTCTGCTCTTGATTGAATGCAGGATGCGCAGTTACATTAAGAATTAATATCTAGTTTTAATATGTTTTCGGTGTCCTCTGCAAGACTACTTTTTCCTTTGGCAACCTCAATGCCTATAAAACCCAGACACATGCTCTTTTCACAGAAGCAATCTTTCCTCGAAAATACAAAATGCTATTTCTTCTGAGATTGCATGTTAGCTAAAGGAAATGTGCTATGCACCAGGGGATTGATTAAAGGGAAGTCTAAAAAGAAATAGGGGAGAGAGAGAAGAGAGGTTCTTTTCCTTATTTATTTATTTTTTATAAATTATTATTCCTTAGAAAAAATCAGACTCCATGCATCCAGCTGAAAACCTGATTGGAAACAGAAATTCCAGCTCAGAAGTATTTTGGGATGACTCATAAGAACAATAGTTTAGTGCTATTGCTTCCAGTTCCTTTCTAATGGCCAGTTTTCACATGTGGACCACCAGGATTTGGTTCAAAGTTGCCTTCTTTTGGGAGTATTTTCATTATTGGCAAGTCATTCGCTAGCTCCACATCCACAAACTGAATCAAGAGAAGTGGGAAGTAGAATAAATTGCTATATGGGGAAAAGCAGATTGAGTGCTCCTGACATGCTAAAGGAATAAAAAATCAGCTCTCTGGAAATGTTTGATATATCAGTGAGAAATCCCTGTCTTGGGATGGACTCTGTAGGAGAGGGAATTAAATATCATATCCAAAAAAACAAATCAAAACCCCACTATAATGCATTTATTACTTGAATCTCATTTTGACAGTCAGTTTCTTGATTTGCAGGAAGCTGACTCACAAAAATTAATCTCCTGACGTTGGCAATGACACAGATGCACCTAAATCTCCTTCCTTCTTACCTAGCTCAGCTACTGAAAGGAGACCCTGGAGGACAACAAAGTCACAGCAACCCAAACAAGAGCTCTCACAAGCATCATCTGGAGCACTTCTGGACGGTTACTCTGGATTTTGTGGGCCTGTGGTTTTGGGTAGCATAAAATATTCTTTGTAAATGGGTCTTTGGTAAAAACAAAACAAAATAACATTGATTTGAAAAAAGAAAAAAGAAAAAAAAAAGACTCAGAACCAAACTTTCATAAAATCAGTTAAGATAGCAGATTTAAAATCAACCATAATAGAAAGTATTGTTAATGTTTGCTGTAGGGATCTCACTACATCATCTCAGTTCAGAAGGTAAAGAGACACGACTGACTTCTCCATCTCGCTTGGTGGTCACTAAGTGACCCCACGAACCAGGCAAAGTCTCTGACTTCACTCTGATTGCTTTTGTTTTCTTGGCCATACAGTCTACGATGCTAATTCAGACCCAGTATTTCCTCACTCATTTAGCGATGAGAGAGGGAAACATTTGCCCACCTGCTCTGAGCACAGGGAGGTTTCTACACCACACAGCCATTAACCATCCAGCTTTCCCTGCAGAAAATGCTAAAACACCATATGCTGCATCTTTATTGGAAAGATAATGAGCGGAGACAGCAGCACCAGAGCTGGTGGGAGAGCCTTGGAGCAGCTCACACCAGGGGAGCAGCTCTGCCCAGGAGCCCCTTCCCAGCCTGGGATCTGTGTGCTGGCACCTGGGGGATGCTGAGCCCCAGCACCAATCCCCACGGGGACTCTGGGCATGTGTGCTCCTCTCCTCCAAGTGAGGGGACACCTCACGAGCCTCTGTCTCATGGAGAACTCACTCACGTGAGGAACTGAAGCACTGCAAGAACCTTCCTTTGGAGCAGCAGCTTCCAAATGGGAGCTTGATGATTTGGAGACAAATAGTCCCCCTGACATATCCTTCAGTTAATTATATATTTTTTTCCTATATAATGTAGTGTGAACCTGTGCAAGATCTGTGACTAAGTTGTTACTGCTTGGCTCCTCCCTTGCAACTTGAAATCATGTGAAATTTGGGATTTTTCACAGTATTGCTGGGTTCTGACAACAGACCCACAATTATTATTTCCATTTGGGGTATTTCACTCCTTTTGTTGTGTGAAGTTTGTTACAACTTTACATTACTTTTACAAAATGTCTTGCCTAATGAAGAACAATTCTTATGTATTTCATGCCATTAAGTTAACCATGAAAAAAACATTTACATATGTCTGGCAAGAAAGTTTTGTGAAGAGATTCCAGCTAAGTCCTTACAGTTAAAAGAACTTCATGTGTAATAAAGTCCTCAAAAATATTAAAAATCATATTTAAAGCATTCTCATAAAATGTGTATTGAGAAAAGACAAGTTAATTCTCAAAGGCTCCATTATTGAAGCAAAAATTAATATTTGTACTGTTTCTAAATTGGAATAAAATTGCAAGGATGCAAACACTATCCTATATCATAATCTATAAACCAGTCACAAATGTTAAATCAACTGTAAAAATGATTTAAAATCTACATGACTAATTTTATTAAACTGATTTAAAATCACATTTGTGGTACCTTCATTTATTAACTGTATTTCAGACAACACTGTGTCTATAATGGATTTGCATGAATACAGAGATATATAGAGAAGAAACTGTCTGTTAAAAGGGACAAGACCTTTCCTCCACTGTGCATGTTTTCTTAGCACATGCTTGTGGTAAACAGAAATATACAAATTAAAGATGCAGAGGCCTTGTTAGGTTCTGCAGCCA
Organism: Parus major; assembly: GCF_001522545.3. Classification (NCBI taxonomy): domain Eukaryota; kingdom Metazoa; phylum Chordata; class Aves; order Passeriformes; family Paridae; genus Parus; species Parus major. Next base: position 14,710,647 of record NC_031780.1, on the reverse strand, counting down.
ATTCTCTGCAATTTTACGGTTGTTCTTTTCAGTTTGCTTATTCATAACACAATGATTTTTGTTCTTTGTTCTAAGCTTAGAAAGCACTTCACAAATATTAATTAATAGCTGTAAAACTGTAGCCATTTCTAGTATCATTCTGGCTTTTTGCAGATGGGAGAATTGTGGGCATTTAGCTCTAGCACAGATCCAACTAAATCAACAAAGCTACTTCTGGTTTATTTTGGTGAAGCCAATTAGAATCAGCAGCTGAACTGGAGACAGATAAGAAAGGGTTATATGAAAATTTTAGGGAGCTCACAAGCTGTTGCTGGATTTCCAATTATTATTTCCACAGGAGTTAATCCCATTGTGTTCCCCTCTAAGGGCACCCAGCCCTGGGATCACACAAGGCTCTGATGCTGTCCATCATCACCCCAGAGTGATGCTGAGCCCCTGGCAGGACAGGGAGGCTGATTTTGGGCACCCCCATGGTGCCTGGTCTCCTGGCTGTGTCTGTCCTGCCCAGGAGCTGCGGCTGTCTCCTCTGGCTGGTGGCACCAGGAGTGACATTGCTCCCTGAGTAGTGCAGGTGGCAGAGACTCTGCTGCTGCTGCCACCCAAAATCAGTGCAACTTCTCTAAGTGTTTATTACAGAAAGAGGTGCAAAGTCTTCTCATTCTTCTTTCCAAACATCACAAATTACAATTCCCTGGGAATTAGGAAAATCATACCCAAACTCTCTGCAGGGTAAGCAGGGAGTGTTGGGCAGGAATGCCTCATCTTGGGGGGGTTGCTCCAGCCTGGGTGGGGACGCCACTAGCCCCAGCTGGCCCCAGGCAGATGGCGAGGGGCCCCAAGGGGAGCAGTGGGTGTTGGTTGAGGTTCAGGGCTGTGTCCCTCAGCTGGATCTTGGGCACCAGGGCAAACCTTTCCCCTTAGCTCTGCCCTTTCCATCCTCCATGAACGGCCTTTGCTGTGAACCCTTCCGGAAGGGCACACACTCGCTCAAAGGTACAAACCACCTTCAACAAAACAAATTTTCTAGAGTTTCGGCTGAATAAACCTATTCAAGTGAAATTATGCTGGACCTGTCTGTGCCCTACAGGAGGACAAAAAGCCCAGTGTCACATCTGACTTCTTAAATCTGCAGATTTCAGCAATCGTTTGTTTCAAGCGTTATCTCCTCACCAGCACGTACTGACCTTAGACATAAGGAACAATCAGCAGGATTCATGCAGATAAATATTCCAATGCACTTTATCTTAGAGAAGCTGCAAACATGTTTGCAAGACAGACACAGTTACTGCTCCTTCAAGACTCCATATGACCTTTAACATCATTTTCCACAAAAGTTAATTTCTATGATTAATGCAATATACTAAAACCCATAAATCTCATCATTTGAAGGATTCAAATTAGGAATTATTGACAGCTGATAGAACAGAAGTGCAGAGATGAGGCAGATTTTCTCATCTGTCCATCTAAATGTTGGAATATGTATTGATTAAAATATGACATGGTATAGAACCCACCATAAATCTAAAATCTATTAGATTAACAGAGGCATTCAATTAACATAAAATGACAGCCTAAGAAAAAAGCCATGAATGGGGATCTATCTCAGTTTGTAATATTTTAACCCACCTATCTGGGCAAGTTTTGAGATAAACAGAGATGTGTGCCTGGTTTCACCTTGAAACCTCAGTACCTGCAGGTATAACCTGAACCCTCAGGTGAATGGAAGCCCTTGTGTTCTGGCTTTCCAATTGAAAATACTTATTGGAGCTGAGCATAAAGGAAAAAATTGTATCTATTACAATAATGCCACCATTTTTAAAAATGACCAAAAAGGTCTTTGTTGTACACGAATCTCCTGGACCTTGAAAGTCCTATTTGAAGTTACTTCAATTATCCCTTCCATCAAGAAGCTGAAATACCTCTAAATGTAGCAAGAGCATTAGCTGAGGAATGAACTTGCAGGTAGAAACCATGAAAACAGCACACACACACACATACACACACATAAAGCAGAAGTGTCCTTCTGTAAGCAGTGACCCCAAGTAACTCTCAACCCTTACATGTGTTACTTAGCAAAGTCCACCTGCAGAAACATCTGGACTCTACAACTGCAGATTTTATCCCACTGGGTCCATAAAAATCTTGTAAGGAAGTACAAAATTTCCTAACACCTAGGCCAAAGTAGGCTGCCTAAAGCACCCAGAAGAGATACCTTGAAAGAAATAAATACATAAATTTGAGCTTTCAATTCCCTACTTAAAGTCAAGTCAGTGAAGCAGCATGGAAACAAATGCTATATGAATGTTCTGATGTTAGAGACACAGAGGAGGCTCAACATACCTCACACCATGTTGCCACATGGATCTCATTTGCACAAGCTCTGAAAGGCACAAAAACCCATCTCAGTGGTGAGGAGCACATTTCTTTAATGTGCAACGAGTCCAGGACTGGGAAGCCTTGCACTGACTAGGCATGGAAATGTGAGGGGAGCACTGGGATTTGGATCAGAGTATCACAGGAGGTTCAGGTTTGCTTCCCACAAGCACTGCTCCTTTGTGATATCATTCTATTTCAGGTGGACTTAAAAATGCTCACGATTCAATCATTCTCTCAGACTTTTTGTAAGTCTGGGAAACCCTACCCACATTGCCAGATATTACCTAAATTCCTTGTTTTCATGCCCTGGCTTGGAGCACTTGGAGCAGGAAGGCACATTCCTCTTCCTGTGCAGGCTCAAGGGCTCCCTGGAGCTGCAGAGAGCCCGAAATGACTCCCAGTGCCCTGTCCCGGCTGCTCCCTGCGGCAGTGGCATTCCCCACACGGCTGCAGTTCAGCTGCCTGAATCCGTCTGTTCTTTTCTCCTTCTGGCTAACTCACCCTACCCCAGCCACCTTTTGCAAGCCTTATTCTTCCCAGTGATCAATAATTACCTTTCTCTGCTCCCACTGATGGCTTCTGGAAGGGGCAGACTTATGTCGCTGCAGCAATTGAAACCATAATCTGTGCTCTAATGAGTATTTGTCCAGAGTTCACCACGGCAAATGGGAAAGTGTTAACCCAAAATCCCTGCAGAAGTTGACAGGGAAAGGTTGGCTGGCTGGAGCTATACACAAGTGGTGAATTCTCCCAAGAACAAAATTACTATGTATTATTAGTCTGCATATTATGTTCACATTTTAAAAGATACTAATTTTCTCTCTTTCTCTTCTTTTCTCCAAAGCACCACTATTTAGGACTATAGATTCATAATTGCTCAGGAAAGCCATTGTCTGTGTGCTCTTAATATGTCCATTATATTTAATCTATCCTCAAGCCTCCATTCAAATGCAATTTGTTAATATTTTTATTATAAAATTTTGTCTTTTCTGTGAAGCTAACTTTCATATTACATTTTCCCCTGAAAGAGAAATTCAAGCTCTCAACAAAGAATGTTGCAAACCAGCAGTATGTGAAACCAGCAAGCTCAAAACATGTTAAAAAAAAAAAAAAAGATTTTTTACATCTTCAAATTATTTATATTGTTTACTTTCAGTAATTATCAATAGTTGATTGAAAAATTGCTGTTATGAACCGAAAAAGCAGGTTTTTTGTTCTAAAAAAACATGTAGGATTTCAAAAATTCTTTCAACAGTAATCCCAGTTTTTTCACACTCAGCAACTCAACCTAACTGGTTTTCTCTGCCACAATCAGCAGAAGAAAAAAGGTTGTTTAAAGGACTGGGATTTCAGATGAAAAAACAAGGTTGTTGAAAATTCTCTAATCAATTCTACTGAATGAAATCAAGAGGAAGGAGTGAAAAGCCTTCCTTGGAGCAGGTCTTTGTGAGCAGCAAGCTACAGATGTGCCAGGAGTGCTCCTGATGCAGCAAGATTGCCAGCCTTGTCCAGACACAGCTGCTCCAGCCTCTACAGACAAGATCTGTTCAAGTGCCCAGACTTCTGCACATTTTCATAAATCAAACTAAACCCACCCAGTCGGGTTTTTTCTTACATTCTTATGCTTACAGGAGGCCAAGAACCAAGTATGTTCATAATTGGTAAATATGGAATTTTAATAACTGTGGCTTCACCCCCAGAAAACACCCAATATTTAGTCCTGTTGAAGGTACAAAGTTGTATTGTGGTGAGTCAACTAAGCAAAATAACTGCAGCAAATTGAATAAACGAGTAAGCAAAAATGTCTCGCAAACAAATAATTTACTAAAAATACACCACTCTTTTGGACTGAATGTTTTCTGTGCAAGCACAACGGATGGCAGGCTGAAATAAAAAGTGAACGTGATCCGTTCACAGGGATTTTGGCAGCAGAGCCATACTGGGGTCACACTGACCCTATGTGCACGGCCAGCTGAAAACACAGGAGAGCTTTCTCCTTTGGAGGGAGACAGAGGCAAAAGTGGGATCCTAACAGGTTTGCTGCAATGCCTGCTAGCATCTGGGATGCTCTCTGCTCTTGTGCCTCCTCACAGGGATGAGAGCCCCTGGCAGGAGCAGAGCCCCAGCAGCCCCAGAGCCCTCCATCCAACCCTGCACCAAGGACAAATGCACATAATCCTCACACTGTACTGACATCAGAGCTCAAGGAACACACACATCCAGTGTGTAAATCCCACTTTATGCTGCATGGAAATGGATCTTCTCACCTGGAAGGATCTGCTAAGAGCTGCAGTAATTGGGAGATAAAAAAATGAATGGGGAATCACCATGAGGTACTGTATTCTCATGGCTCTAAAAGTGCTATTTGTAGCTTTGAATGTAGCACCCCTTTGGTGTTAGGAGTGGTTAAAATAGGACAGGACCTTTGCAGCAAAGGTGGCAGGAATCCATTCCTTTACCCTATGAAGTGAAGAAATACCAGTGACAAAGTTACTGTGCAGCACTGACACTGTGGCTCTGAGCTTCCGTGAAGAATCACATGTATCTGGAGCACCATCTTGCACATCACTGATCCACCTGAGTCTTAAACACACAACCTGTTGGAAGCCAGAGATACATCAAGAGCAAGACGCTCTTTTCCTCTTGCTGCCTACAAGCAAATAGCATTACCATCCCCAGCTACAGCAGCACTTGGTGTGGACTGTGCCCACCTGGGCTGCAGCAGCTCAGGTTTCACTGCTCCCCACCTCATATGGGAGCAGATACACAAACAACACCTGCTGGGGAAGGAAAACCTGGTGTAGTAAGAACGTGGCTTTGGCTGATTTCTTTAACAACAAAAAGAGAGCTGAGCAAGAAGCACAAACAAAACCCTTCAAGACCAGCAGTGCTGCAGAAGGCCCAGCTGTCTGGTGAGGTGCTCTTTGGCACTCTAAACAGAGGGATTCCTGCCACCCCCGGGTGGTGGCCACAGAAATGGCCCCAGCTCCAAGGGCTGAGTCCCAACAGCTCTGGGAAAGGGAATCAAAGAAAATCTGTGGGTTTGTAATTCTGTGAAGGATGGATTTTGTGCCTGGCACCATATGACTCCTCTAGAAACATATAGCACAATCCCTTCAAGGTGAGAGGGTAAGCAAGGTGACCAGGGAGGGGAAAATAAATGAGTGAGCTGTAGCAGCAGGGACTGCAGAACACCAGAAAGCACACTCAGGGGGGAAAGGGGGATGCCAAGGAAAAGAACTGCCTGTCTGAGGCAGCTCTGGGTTTACAAAGACCACCTGAAGCTGAGCTGGCAGGTGCACAGGGATGAGCTCAGCTCTTGACAGAAAGATGAGACATCATACTTTGTGTATAATTCCAACTGCAGTAACTTACATCAGTATTGAATTTAATTTGAATAACGTTAACAGTCTCTCAAACCCTTCAGAAGAGAAGTAGTTTAATGTCTGCAACATACACTAATGCTGGAAGAAAAATGACATGCTATTGTGTGTTCAGACATCCATAGTATTTGCTATTTGTTTGGAGTTTTATGAACTTGGGAAGACAGATGGAAATTTTTTTGTTAGAGCAATGCAAATGATAGCAACATTACTGGATGCCTTGTAGGAAGTCTCAGTGTGATAGCAAAGCCTCTAGATGTGAAATGTAAATTGAAATTAAGCTTTTCCACCGAAGAAACACAAACTAGATTGAGTCTGTCTTAGGGAAAAAAAAAAAAAAAAAAAAAAAAAATCAGCAGCTTTCCCAGTTGACTAAGGGCACACTTCATCACAACACTATCTTAATGCAATGATCATGTTCTTGACCCCAAAGAGAGAACCCTGAGTCCCACCACCGCTGCCCAGGAGCTGCAACACTGTGAGGGCAAGAGGTGTTTTATCGGTTCTTTAAGTGCAAAGCGTGGGCATTGTCAAGACAAATCATTCTATCATTCTTCGCCCAGCTCCTCATAAATCACTTGAGACAAAAAATCCCGCGGCCCTTAGATTTTGGGGTGCAGCTGGCATGAGGAGATAGCTGCTGAGCCTGGTGGGAGCTGAGGGAAGCCGTTTCTGTGTTCCCGAGCGATGTCCCGGCCCGGCCCCGCTGTGAGACAGCCGTGCCCGGCTGCGGGAGCGGGCTCTGCCGCCACGGCCACGGCCCTGCAGCCGCCGGAGCGGAGCGCCGAGCAGGGCACAGCCAAATAGGGGAAAAAAAAAAAAAAATAGTAAAAAGGAGTTCGTCCTCCTTGTTCGTGGGTTGTGAGCTCCCTCTTGTGGCTCTCTCAAAATTTCCACCTGTTTCCCAGCTCCCTGAAGCGATGTGGAGCTGGATGGGCAGCCACTGAACTAATTCCTCACACAGCCCCAGAACAGCCGCCTTTCATCCCAGTAACTTGCTGCTTTACGTCTCAGGTTCTATTAAAATTTCAGATTCAATAAATGTACGTTCTCTGCACACACGGGAAGCCCACAGCACTCAAACGAAAGGCAGCAGCTGAAGCATTGCCCGGAGCAGGAGCCTAGGCCTAGCCCTTGGCCCGCCCTGCTGCACAGCACGCAGAGCAGCGGAGCACGGAAAGTCCTCTGCCAGCTCTCTTGGCTGCTGAGGGGTCCCTGCTATCCCCTCAGCTCCTGGATGCCCACAGGGGACCACTCATCTGTTCTCTTTCCAAATTCAGGTCGGTGGTGGCATCACTGAGCACCACAGCCCTCCCTCGTTTCTGGCTGCCCCCAGGCTGAACCAGCAGCCTCAGAGGGACCTCATCCCTCCCTGACCTGTCCCACCCAGCTCTGAAATCAGAGTCCTGCAGCTGATCAGGAAAGGTTTGCATTACACCACTGCCAGGCCCCCTGTTTTCCCCAGTTATCCAGTTTTCTTTCTGAAGTATCCAAGTAGGCAACTTCTCAGGGAGAGGAAACAGAATTTTGTAGATGGTTTCTCACCAGCCCCTTATAACCTGGAGGAGCCTTGCTGTGCCTGTTTGCTGCTATCCCAGCACCAAAGTGACCACTGAGTCCTCGTGCTGCAGGAATCCTGATGCTTCAGCAGCTTCCCCAGTCCTGACCCCTGACTCCCCCGAGCAGCAGCTCAGCCCACTGGCAGCATACACTTTTACGTCTACCACAATGGCTACAGAACGGTTTTGGGGACAAAGAAAGAGATAAAAAAGCCTGGCTGAAGGACAGGTGGCCCTATAATATATTATTTTTACACAGGTGCATTGTTTACCTCCATAAGAAGTCAAAAGGTTTGTTTCTGGTATTTTGCAGCAAAAGAAAAAAACCTTCACCAGGAACACAGGGACAGGACTTATCTGTGGTTCAACTAAAACTAGGTCCTGTCATATCACTTTCATTTTGAGGAAAACCAGCAAAGTTTCACCAAGAAAGGGGGGGAAAACAGAGCTACGATATCCATAAAACACAACACCCACTTCCAATAAAACTGATCAACATGGAGCATTTGAAAGTGATCAGATGTCAAGGCATTAAATACATATATAAACAGCTCTGTACTGAATGTTTGGCAGGTTTGAACCCCAATGTCATGGAAAGGGTTCTCTCTTGAATGTACCCTCCTAGGAACTGCTTCATATGAAGATGAGAGAGGTGTAAAATGCAGAAGAGTGGAAATGCTGTAAGACATGCTGCAGAAATTAGCTCTTGTTTGACAAGTGATTATGTTTCTTTTACAAAAACTAAATCAAAAAAGCCTTCACACTACAATCTACAGCTGAGTTTCTTCAAATGCTTGTTGGATGTCACTCCAAAAGCATATAAGCCAGACAAGCAAGCCTTACACAACATAGATATGTAATTCTTCATTCAAACACAGAACTATTGCTAAATAAGAAAAGATGGATGAGTGGCTGCAAAGAATGTGTGTCTTTCAAAGGGAAAGCTACCAGGCTAAGCAGCTCAGTACATCTGAAATCATGGGAGCCATACAAAAGTCTGAGAGTAAGTGCAGTTTCTATGAAAACCTCTGATATTCTGCAACTAGAATATTATGTGCCCTTTTTTCCACATCCATCCTGACCACAAAGTGCACGTGACATGACTTTGCGTGCATCATATGAGTTAAGGGCACATTAGCATTCCAAGACCTCTGCCTTGTAATGAAAAGAGGGAATCAAAACATTCAAGTTACACAAGAAAGAAAACTTATAAAACTGCCATCTCATGAATGTAATTTATTTGTTTGGAAAGACAAAGGATGAAACATTCCCACAGACTCACAAAGTCTCCACAACCACAGGGCAGGGAAGCACATGAATATGCCAGGAAAGAAGTTTTCAATCCCTGGTGCCTCAGCTAACAAAGGGGAAGGAAACTTCTCAACCAATTGTGTTCTTCTCATTCCAAATTTCAGGGACCTATGAGAAACCCAGAGATATATTCACAAGATTTCCTCTAATAGACAGAAGACCTCAGATAGCCTTCAATCAGTTTTATCCAGTTTTGATCATATTTTTCCATTTCATTACAGAGAAAGAACATCCAGTACTTATATATTTCATGGGCTAACTTTTCCTGTGTTAAAGCTGAAGATATCCTCACTCAATGTTTTATTTGCAAGCCCTTGAGAGGAGATGTGAAGCTTGTAAGCAATGCCACAGGCCTAAATATCCAATAAGAGTGGCCCTTAGGCAGTTCATTGCACTGCCAAACACTACAGGTCCACATTTAGGAATAGGATGCCAACTGTGGGTGACTCATCTCTCATGGAACTGAAAAAATGGAGGATGAATTAAAAGATAATAACTGCCACAGATGCCCAAATGATCACCACAGCCAAATGATTTTATGTCACCCTTCTCTTACCTATTAAAGCCCTGCTTTGAATGAGGTTGCAGCTCCACAAAGGGTCACAAGTGACATGCTTCTTCAAATGTGGATTTAAAAAGTCAGAACTGAAGCAAAGCTGCCCAGATAGCTGGATGTGTACACAAGTCCTGAATATACAGTGTCACAAATGAGGACGTCTCCCTCAGTAAGGCATCTGAACAAACAGCAGGAGGAAAAGCTGATCATTGATACAGAAATCAGTTTGAGTTTTGGGGAAACACCTCACAGAAGTAGCTCCTGATTTTCCAACCAGACCAACTGAATTGCTTTCTACACTAGTAGAGAAACTGTGGGACATGAGTACAGACAGGGAGCAGGTCTGAGGTGTGTTGTACCTGTAGCATTTGGGAGCCTCCATCTGTAGACCACAGAATCAGTTTTGGTGAATTTGGAAAAGACTTCCAAGATCATCAAGTCCATCCTATGACTGAACACCACCATGTAAACAAGACTATGGCAATGAGTGCCACATCCAGTCCTAAAACACCTGCAGGGCCAGTGATTCCCCCACCTCCCTGGGCATCCCATTCCAAGGCATAGCTTTTCTGTGAAGAAACGCCTCCTACTGCCTAACCCAGACCTCCCCTGGACTATGCCCTATGTCCTATCACTAATTGTTTGGAAAAGAGGCCAACCCCGTCTGGCTACAACCTCCTTTCAGGTTGTTTTAGAGAATGGGCAGGGGGGGGACTGTGCTGACAGCAGAGAGAGGAATGTATAACAGCTAGGATACAGTAAAAGTGTCACCAAGCTGCTCCCACCCATGACTGGACACCCAAACTGGCACATAAACATGTACTTATTGTCTCTTGAGATAATGTGATTGCAGAATAACCTGAATACAGCATGCAGCCATCCTAAGAGCTTGAGAAAATGGCTTCTAAATACAGACAATCTAGAAATACTTCAATTTTTTAAAAATTAATCTCTTTTGCTTCATCTTCCTTCAAAAACTGGTTACCATAAACAGGCAAAATTAAGTTTAATGAAAAGTGATCTCACTAACAGGAAGCTCCAGCATGGTCATGGCTATGACTGGGTCACCTCTTGCCCAGGGTAGCAGTAAATCCTTGCAGAAAACCATTTTTTGCAAAGAGATTTTTTTAAGAACAGGCTGCTTCAAAGAAGGGAATCAAATGCAGCATCCATTAGGGATGGGTCATAGAGTGAGCAAAGGCAGCATGGAGGGATTCTTTTTTCACTGAACTGGTGGGAATACATAGCCAAGATGTGCTCTCAGCAGAGCAGCAAGTTCAGACTGGGCCTCCTACATCCTGGATAAGTTTTCTAACTGCTCAACCAGCAGATAAAAGGGCTGTCATCTCCTTTTCTGCTCTTCTGACAGTCTGGCCTGCTTTTGTGCTTTGCTTTTTTTCCTTGTTCCCCCCCTCCCTAAAATTACCTCATTTCACACAAAGCACAGCACTTTCTATGCTTCATACTATTAAGCAAACTAGAAAAATAGGTACTTTTTGGTTGAGATTGATTTTTTTTCTTTGCTTTTTTTTCTGCAAGACAGCCAAACCAAAAAGTCAATTGTTAGCACAGTCATAATAGGGACAGCAGTCTGCACTCAGCATTGTTGGTTAAAAAGCTGAGTGGGCCAATACCACATCCCCAAATTCAATTCCCACTTCCAAATTTGGTGAAAGAAGAGATCCATAATGACAGGGAACCCTGGATCCACAGACCTGTAAAAATCCTGTTGCCTCTAAATTCGATCTCAGCTTTACGGCTCAGGTCCCAGCCGAGTGCCTGCCCACATTTGCTACATGAACTTTTGCTCCCTCCCCAACTTGATTAAGAGCAAAGAAAGTAACAGATGGATCCATGCTGTTCCTTTGTAGCTGGGAGATTAATGTTTGCATTGCATCAGGCTGCTCGCGGCACACCAGGGAACGCCGCCTTGTCCCTGCCGCTGGCACCTGCGCCCGCTGCCTGCGATCCGTGCCCGAGGCAGACGGCCTATGTGAGGGAATGCAGGCGCTGTTTTCTTTGGCCTTTAAATATCCCCATGCTCCGGGAGTGTGACACGGTGTGAAAATGGCCGTGCCTCGAATGGCGAGCTTGGCTGTGCTTTGCCGCTCGCCGATGGCGGCTCAGGCTCAGGCTCAGGCTCAGGCTCAGGCTCAGGCTCAGGCTCAGGCTCTGCTGTGCATCACTGCTAAAAGGCTGTTGTCACCTGTCCTAGGGAAGGGCATGAGTAAACAGACATGGGGCCTTTCCCCAGCGTGCTGAGCCTGTGAGTCGCATCAACAGCAAGCCAGGATGTGCTCCAAACTTGCACCAGTAGAGCTAGAGGTCAGCTCCTGCCACTTGTCAAGGAAAAAAAGGAGGTTCAGGCCAGCTCTGCATTGGGCACAGGCAGCTCACACCCCAGCCACCCTCCCCAGGCAGCAGACGGGAGCTGTGTCCCCACATTCCGCACTCAGGGGCCAACAAAGCAGTGGCACAATATCGGGGGTGATGAAAGGAGGTGGTTTTGTCTGTGCCATCAGGATTAGATGCTGTGGGTGCCAAGCTGCAGGAGCCTGTAAAGCCTCAGGCCCTGGCCCTCCGGGATCCATGTTGAATAGGGCTTTGAGTAACTTACAACTTAAAAACTCAGACAAAAAAACTAAAGACAAATCAAAGCCAATATTTACTCAGAAGGTTGTGTTTTTCCCTGTAGCTTTCACTGATTTACCCAACAGTTAGAGCTTTCCTTCCCCAGTGCAAAAGGCACTGTTCTCCCCTGGGTATTATGACAGGTTTTTGCACTGTGTTCTGGATCTCCAGCTGATTAAAGACAAATGTATTCAGAGAAGTCTCATCCCAGCTGAGCCAGGCCAGTCATGATGGGCTGAGAGACTGGACACGGGGGTGACACTAGGGTGACACCAGGGAGGGCATTGGACAGCTCAGGGGATGTGAAGCTTGAAGAAGAGTTCACCACAAACACTTATTTCATCTTTTCTCTGTGAAGGAGAACAGACTTTACATGATTTACTGAGAAATCTGTGAATTTTAATAACCACTCCCATTTATCAGGACATCTATCGTACTGTATCTTTTGCAGCTGTTTAAAAACAGTGCTTTCAAATCAGTTTCACCATAGACTTAAAAAAAGCCTAAAACAAAATCAAAAACCAAAAACCAGCCATATGCCTACTTGACCTAGGATACATAAACCTGTTGTTCAGTCCACAGGAGGGATTACAGCATTACTTTTTAGTAAGTTGCTTTTCATATGGAAATTTCTTTTCACAGTAAAGCTCTGTATTTAATGGCATCAACATAAAAAACATCCCTATTTTTAGTTCCCTGATCGTGGACATATAGATTTTTATAGTGTCTGCAAGCATACATTAACGTTAATTTCCCCATTCTCCTTTGTACTTTGTTAATGTCACAATCTGCTGTAAAACCTTGCCAAGTTTCTTAACTGTCATGTTAATTTCGAGACCCAGTCTGCACTCTCTGACATTTCAGGACAGAACATGGCAGTAAAAATAGATTAAAACAGCTTATAAGTATTATAAAATCTAGAACTTTACAGATGGTGGAATTATATCTCCTGAATGGAAATTTTAGCAACTCAGAACACAATAATATTAGAATAGCCTATTGATTTCTAAGACAAATATTTTCAGAAGTAAGGTAATGGCGTCTGAATAGTGGGTAAAGCCCACAAAAATGTAGGAAAGTTGAATGGGTTTTTTCTTTCTTTTTTAAAGCATCACTGTGAATGTGCATATCGTGTTGGTGCTAGTATTAAGTTTCAAAGCTTTTCTGTGCCATATAAATAAAGGACATAATAAGATCTTGATTTTATTCATGGTTAGTTCAAAGTTCACACAAATTATTTCACACAGGGGATTTGTCTGAGGGTTTTGGCATTATAGAAATGCATTAATGTACTTTAGATATTAAATGACAATGCCACATGGTAAGAAATTTGCACGAATGAACAGGAAATTAGACACTGTTTCTTTTTTTTTAACTGATTGCTAAAGAATGCGCTGTTTGAACATGGACTATCCATTTCAAAGGGAAGCTTTTGCTGATTTCAGGAAGTTTAAAATCAGCTAATCAGAAAGTAATACAAAGTTAGAGTTAAATATTTTTTTTTAAAGGAAACTGTTTCTTTAAAAAAATCCTTTCCCCTTTTCTTTAAGGAGTACTTATTATTTCCATCATCCTTGTTGAGTTGTTGATGAATAGCTCACATCGTTTGCCAAGCTCCACCCTCTGTCTTTTTTCTAAACCCTTTACTCATTATTTGCTCAGTCTTTTTCCCACAGCCTAGACAGCCTGTCAAGGCAGCTTAAATAAAACACTGTATTAACATTAGGAAATGGCATTCAGTTCCCAATTGATCTCCTAATACTTTATGTTGAAATGATAATTGGTACAGTCTTCATTGAAAAAAAAGAGAGAAAAACTACTTTTCAGTCACCACAAGGTATTATCTTAGCTAATGTATTCACAACCAAACAGATACATTTTTAAAATCTCCCCATCTGCTGGAGACTGCAGTTCACAATTCTTTTCAGCTGACATAATCCAGATTGATTCGTTCAGCAGATAAAATTCAGGCCACTTCTGCCCTTTATAGGAGCAACATAATACCAGTCTTTATTCAGTAACAATGTAACATAATGGGATCGGAATGTGCAAAATGACTGTTCTTAAATAACTGTGACACACAAGGGTCCAACACAAGCTGTGGTTTAATGTAAAAAATCATTAGGCACAGATTACTAAAGTGGTCCTGCATTAACAAGGTCAAACTGAGACGGTTTATGATATTTTTCACAAAGCAAAAAAAAAAATAAATAAATGTTTGCTAATATCTAGATTATGAATGCATTTTTAAGAGGGGAAAAATCTGCAGGTTTTTGAGGTTTTTTTTTCCCATGAAGAAAGCGCTGTTTATTCAATAATGAGTGCAACAGTTAAGGATTCTATAAAGACCTTTTCTGCAGAGCCAAGTTAATCTATTACACACTGAAGCGCACACACAAAAAATCTAAATATCAAAAGGTTGTCAAGAGAGTTGCCAGAAACGAATATTTTTGTGCACTGCTATATCAAACAAATTTTGAAGACAATAGGATTATTATTAACCCATTATAGCACTTTTCTTTTTGATGTAGCCAGACACCACTAGAAGGAATTGAGCAAGGTTCCACACCACTGCAGGGTTTTTGCATCTTTAAAAATCATCAATACTTAATAATACATCTCTCATAAGCTCACCCATCAAACTGTCTGCACAAAAACAGCCAAAGTGAAGAGACACAGTAAGCTCTGTCCTTAACAGACAGCTCCTTGCACCTTGAGATTCTGATGACCGTCAAAGATCATTTAATGTAAGGATTTTCTTTGTACAGCTGTTTCTTCCTACCTGATACAATCAGAATTTTAAAAAGTATTACTTAAGAAATGCACAACATCTCACACATTAAAATAATGGACTAAATAAACTACTATTTCCCAACTTATCAATAACTCTGCTGGTGTTTTCCTCTTGCCTTTCATTTGGAGGCTATCGGTGAATGAAACCCAGCATTGCAGACAGAAGCTCAGCTTGCTTGTGCAAGGCAGCCAGTTTTGGCCCTTAATGGAAGCTAACCCCAAAACATCATAGTTCAGCTCCTGGGAGGAAAGGTGGTATTTAGAAGAAAAGAATAAACCATTTCTACCCTGGTCTGTATCTGGGGCTCCAGATAAGGTGCCCCTCACAGGAAGGGAGGGCTTAAATTCCCCACATCCCACTATCCCATTTTGTCCTTGTAAACAGTGAGAGTCGAGCTTTGCTGTCCCTTGAGACCGTGCTAAACTGCTAGAGATGGGCAACTGTTGAAATCAGAGGCTTCAATTTAAGGTACAGCTCATTTGTGCTGGGCGTACAAGCAACAGCTGTGTCCGTGGAAAGGGAGAGTCCCATTTGCATGACACATCCACAGGTGCCCATTGCAGACCCCTACCAAAACAGCTTCCAGAAGCTCAGCTAGAGGATGACACCTAGCAGACCCTAAGGATAGCTGGGAAGGAATGGATTGATTTAGAAATTCAGTGTGAACATGTCTGGCTTCTCCATGAGGGTGGGTGGTGGTGAAACCTGACCCTGCTAAGGACAGCCTTTCACTGGCACAGCACCAGGTATCCACAGTACTACAATTAAATCAAAAACTGCTGGCATGAAACACTTTCTTTCAAATTCCTACAGTTTGGGTCATTTTCCAGCAAAACACTGAAATGTCTCCCAGTCAACTCCATCCAAAGCAGTGTGAAAAGTGAATCTGACATAACTCATAACAAGACCATAAAATAAGCTACTGTCTTCTGAATAAGAAATGTATTTAAATGACACATGTTCTGCTAAGGTGGACTTCATAATCATAAAATATTGTAGTTTTAAAAAGTAATGAAAACTAACTGCATCCCTCCAACAGTCTTGGAAACTCATTACAGTCAAATATTTACATATTCTAGTGAACTTAGGATGTCAATTTTGACTATACAAATCCAATAACTGAAACATATGGCCTTGAATCCTGCAATCAATATAAACCTTTTAGAGCCCAAGCTTCAAAAAATTATATCAAATATATATTCGATGAGAAGAAGGTTAATTGACTAATTGATTACTCAGTTACAATTAAGTGCTCTTCAGATATCTTTGGGAAATACTGAGATATAATAGTGATAGATATTTATTTGTTTATCAGCTCCCTGATTTATAGCTATCATTTATTTTTTATTTCCTAAGTCAATTTTTACATTTATGTATTTTAACAGTATAGTCCCTGGTGAGAATCAATATACATGTTTTTTTCACCACAGGACTATCAAAAGTTAGCCTAGAAATCCATACCTAACAATCCAGCCAATTTCAGTGCAGATTTCAGCCTGATAAATACCTTGCTAAAATATTCAGACTGTCTCCAGATGGCAGTTATGGAGAGGGAACATGAAATATGTGTAGCAATAAAGGTTAACCAATACTAACCATGCTGATAAACTCTGAACTTAACAATAATTAAGAGAAAAGATGGCCCTTGGAAAAAAAAAAAAAAGGCAAAGTGTGCTGTTTTCATGTTTTAACAAAGTACTATTTCTTATCAAAGTACAAACACATTCATAAAAGTCCCACCCCTACAGCAACAGCCAAGAGGATCTTTGGGATCTCTGGGGCATTTTAAAGTTGACTAAACGATAAATCAGATAGAATCAGGCCTTCAGAGCTGTCTGCACAGAAGAATACTGTTAACTCTTTAGTACTATTAACATTATTTAACATTTATTCAGCAATAGCACCCATGTTCTCAGTAAGGAGGAGAACATTGTTGTGTCACACACTGCAAATTTGCAGGTACACACAATTTCCAGATACATACAAACATATCCAACAGGCCCATCATCTGGTGGCTGATGAGCTAAATAAGGCTGGGTAAAATTCATTAAAATATGTTAAATTCCTCTGGAGATGGTCAGATAAATTACAAAATCCTCAATGCTAGATGTGAAGGCTTTTCATTCTTTCCGCATTCACCTCCAAACATTAGGTTAGCTACCACAAAACACTGCTTAAATGGCAACAGACACAAAGCCTCATATCTTTGAGGGTAGAACTCTGGATTAACTTCAACACTTGATGGCAGTTCTATACATGGTGTATAATAAAGAAAGGTACTACATTGCTGAGGCAGTATTTCAAATATTTTTGATTGGTGCCTCAGATTACAGCATGCAGTGATAAGGATGAAGAAAACAATTTCACATTCTCACTGAACAATAAACTCTTATTTTGGTGACTGTCCTGTAACTACAAAGGCCCAGAAAGGGATGTGTTTCAGGGGAGATAACATGAGTGAGGCATGAAGAAGACTGAAAAAGGAAAAATTCACACTTCCCTTTTCTTAGTGTAAGTACCTGCTATGCCTAACCCTCAATATGGTCAAGAACTTGTAGGAGTTATCTTTCCCAAGAAAGTGAGCTTACAATTAAATTAGATCAGTGCAAGCTTCAAGTACTGGATTCTCCCTTCCCTATCCTCTGCCTAACAGCAGCAATGCCAGACATGGGACAGGATGTGCCTGGGCCCAAGAGCACTAAAATCTCAAACTCTGCTCCTTGACTTGAAATTCACACTTCTGGGCTGAAATTCATCACTAAATTCTTTGTTCTTCTAGTCTTCCACCCTACGGCAGTCCAAGCAAGACAGAGCTAGATCTTCCAAGGCCTGTGAAGTCATTGTGGATTTTCACTGGTATGGCTGAGAACAGAACGTGGCCTTACAAGGATATTATTTTTTTTTTATCATGAGCTTTCAAAGCACAACATGGACACCAGGCATAAAACAAACCCTCTTTACACACACAGCATGTCAGGGGTGACGCACGCTTTGTGTCGGGCCTCCTAACGAGATGACAGGCGCTGCTGTCCGGTGACAAAGCCACATGACAGCGAGGTGTCACAGGCAGGGAGTGCAGATGTGTCACTGCTCTGCCACTCAGCCAGGAATGACATCTTCTGAATCCCAAGAGACAACGTGGAGGGCGAGCCAGCCTCGGTGTGCCGGCTGCACGCTCAGTGGTATTGACAACAATTCCATGTACATCCGTCGTGGGGGAACACTGAGGTCTAAAGATATCAGATTTCAGATTCCATCCTGAGATAACACCAACAGACCAAGAATTGCTGTGAACAGTAGATTTCAGTAAAGGAAGCCAATATTCTATATTTATGCTCAAGGCTTCAAATTTACCAAAAAATTCTGTGGGTTTTTTTGGATTTTTTTTTTAATATTCCATATTCACATCCTACACTACGGAGAGAATTATTCAGAAAGACACATCATTAAAATTCTTTACAAAGGAATTTATCATATAAAATAAGAACATTTTATATTAATTAGTCCTGATTTGAAAGGCCATAAATTAGCTTTCTTTTGAGTATGACCAAAGATAACATTATAAGCTAAGTCCTGGGGGACAGCACAACACTAACATTATCTACCTCATTTCTGAAGCAGGTCACATACTTTTGTGGCTAATTTTACTTAAATACCCTCCAATATTTTCCAGACTTTGTGGAAGTTTATAGAACATTTTATG
The DNA here is from genome assembly GCF_001522545.3 of Parus major. Taxonomy (NCBI): domain Eukaryota; kingdom Metazoa; phylum Chordata; class Aves; order Passeriformes; family Paridae; genus Parus; species Parus major. The sequence goes on along the minus strand of NC_031780.1, from coordinate 14,692,334 downwards.
AAATCAGCACCAATTTAAAAAAAAAAATCACAAAAAAGGCAGAGAGACGAACTCACTGCATTTTACAGGTCGTGGCACGTTCATCAGCACACCGATGTTATTCATAGTCACTGGTCTCACGTAAGTAGGTCATTGGACCTACTTGCCCTTTTCAGTGATCCTGAAATATGGTGGCGTACTTGAAAAGCCATATAGAAATGTGGGGCTCTCCTGATAAATCATCCCAGGATCAGCTGCTGGCTCTTGCATTCAGATTCAGGGAAGTGACAGCTGAGTCCTATTAGCAGAGGTGGGGAACAGGGAGCAGGGGTCGAGGGGGCAATTAGCTCCTGCTGTCCCTTGAAAGGGATTCTCCCTTTGCTGGCAGAATAAGGAAAGGTTGAGGTGGAGACAAACCCTTAAGCAAATGCCTGGAAACGGCAGCACCCTTTTGTGAGAGGAGTGTTTGGGCTGGAGAGAAAGACAAAGTAGGAGAAAGGGGGAGGTTGGGAGCTCACCCAGGAAGGCAGTTAAGACTGACTTTTTGCAAAGGTGAATAAATCCCTCTTTCTCCTGCCCAAGTCAAAGGGGAGAGAGAGGAAAAAAAAGAAAAGCAGAGAAAGAAAGCAAATAAGACTTCTTATTCTACACTGCTCCTTTCCAGGAGTCACTAACCCTGCACCTACTCTGCCAACCAAGCCATCAGCAGGTGGGAAGGCTGCCTTGGGGCCGCATGCTCTTAACTTCAGTGCTCTTTCTCCAAACCAGCACAGCAGAGAAATAGGTGTCTGGGTATAACTGATGTAGGGGGCAGGTGCTTAGTTAATGTCAGCTAAAATCTCTGCCTATGTGACCTCATCACACCCTGCTCTTAACTACATAGAGCCCTCTCACCTCTGATGTCTTCTCTTGCCCAATACCTAATAAAACAGAAAAAAATGGTTTAATTTTGTATGGGGTTCTTGCTCCAGGAAAAAAAAAAACTCTCAATGTCTCAAGAAGGCAACAAAAAGTCAACTATTATGTATTCAAGGTTTAAAAAAAAAAATAAATGAAAAAAAGAGATTTAAGCTATCAAAACCTTTTCAGCTGCATGAATTGTGTATGTTAAGAGGCCTGGAAACTGCTTCATGTGCTTCACCTCCTGCTGAGCAGTTTTTATGCTGACAGGACTGAAGATAGGTTTTTCTAGCTCATAATATCACAAGGAAAATGCTATAATAAACTAAGACATCTCTGATCATATGGTAAAGGTGCACATGTAATGTGCTGTTGATAAATCCATTCATCATTAGAAACAAGTTTAAAGTACAATTTACTTGTTCCGGGTTCGAAAAACTTATCTGTTTGTTGAACTAATTCATACATGCCCTGAATTTTCAGTGTTTAGCTGCTCCAAAGTAAAGTGAAACTTGTCTGAAAACACAGATTTAATTTGTTTGTGGTGAAGAACACATGTAAGCACATTTAATATGTACAACTGCTACTTATACCTGCAGCATCAGCTCAGGTTAGGAATTTGTAATGCATACTTGGCCTAAACATGTTGAAACTCATCAGCAGGGGTTTTTTTTTATGAATCTGGATACTGCATCCTCAGGTCAAGTGCACAGAGTGAAAAATCCCATCTCCGGTTAAGTAATTCACATGCTTCTCTGTAGAAAACAGTTAAATGAAACTAGGGTGAACATTCAGCACATAAAACAAGTTCAAAAGTAGCCTCTCCATTATGGATCTACCTGGTGCTTTGAAATCTGCAGGAAAAAGACCTGGGTGTTTGTCTAAACCTTTGTCTTCTGATCTTCCTCCTGGCTCCTTAAATGTAGAGCTTTATCCAATGCAGAGCTGTATTCTACTATGTGCAAAGTAGAATCTTTCACAATCTGATTTTGATTTTTTTTTAATACTTTCCCAAGACAAGTAAAAATTTAGTTTCCAGTGTTGAATAAATTAACTATTGTAACTCTGCCTGGGCAAACCCAAACCTTAAAAAGTGATCAAGTTCACTAATTTGGATGGACTAAAAATCCCTAAATTATTAAAAATAGATACAACCCTTGTATTTCAAAACTTAAAACACTTTATAAGAAAATTGTCCACCACAACTGTTTAATATTTAAAATCTTACAAAGCTAAGCTCAAATATGAAAATGGAGACCCAGTATCCTTCCAGCTCTATTGCATCTTCTGCATATTTTATACATTTCATTGTATCATTAGTTATATCAGATTTTGCTACTGCTAAATACAACTGGACTCATTTTTCAATGCACGCCAACATTTCATAATGACAAATAAAGACATTTTAATTTAAAAGTGAGGAGAACAGAATGTCCTACAAGTATTCCATGCAACAGAGGGGCTCTCTGAAATAATTCCTCTCTCTTTCCAGAGTGACAGGGTATAACGGATTCACTGTTTCCACACTGAGAATCTTGCAGGTTATCCCTTACTCCTGAAAATAACATTTCTAAATTCACTTCTCTTAATGCATGAAAATTACCCCTGCCCTGAACAAACCTGTAATAAGAAGCAAGCAGGACAGTGGGACTGAAGAAATTTAACCTTTGAGTGCCCTGGAAGTCCATGGAGTTGTTGTGAAGCTCTTCCATGGCATCACATCACACCATTTTTTGTAGTCAGAGAGAGGCAAAATAGGAAAAAAAAGTCCCCGAGGTCTGTCAGTGGGTCTCAGCTTTACCAGTCCAGCCCAAGCCCTGCTGCAGATCCCCCTTGTGTCCTCTCCCCTGGTCACCTGCAGGCTCCTGTCACCCTGGGGCTGTTCCTGCCACAGCTCCTGTCCCTCAGCACGGCACAGAGCAGTGACAAACCCACAGCACCTTCCCCCAGGTGTCAGCAAGGGGAGAGCCATCAGACAGACAACGGGAGAATCAAGGGAAAATAGTTTACATTTTTAAGTGAGTTCTTAATTAGGTTGTGATCTTTTGGGCAAAGAATTGTTTTTTTGATAATATTTGTAGAGCATCATTCAGGTGGAGACCAAAATTCTGAGACTTTAGGTTAGCAGCTAGCATTGGTAAACAGAAATGTTATATATTCTAGTTTGAATGCACATGTTCACCCTCCTCCTGTTGCTGCACACTGCTCCTCTAGGAAGGGAAGGGGAAGGTGCCCATCCTGTGTGCTTGGGACTTAGTGCTGTTACTCTAAGGGGGCTCATGGTGTTAGCACCAAATTCTGTAACTCAGAAACATGGACAGACCCTCAGAGTAGGCTTGAGTCCATCACTCCTGGGGAGGCACAGCATGGAGAAAGATGTGAAAGGTTTTGGGGCTGCCAACTACAAAGTTCAGAGACTTCTCTTACCCTGAACAGGGCAAGAAACCTTGAGAAGTCCACAAAGTCCCAAGGCAGGTTTAACAAGCGCTGATCAGCTTCAGCAGAGAGTTTAGGTTGTGGCAGGACCCACTTTATGTCTAGTCTAAATCCAAGAAAATCAGAAGGGGAGGGGGAAATTAAAGGTTAGCTCTGAGTATCAGGCAAGGCATGTTTTTTTATAATGTAGCCTTAATGAGTTTTGCCATCCTATATCTTCTGACATTTTAATAACTGCTAAACCCCTGAAAGTCTCAGAGGAGGTGCACTGATACTATGATGAGCATAAAATAAATGCATAGACAGACAGACAGATATTAATGATTTCTTTTTACTGATGTATGCGTGTATATTTGTATAATAATATAAAGCTTTCAGGGTATTTTACTCCTATTCAGCACAACAACATTTACTTCTATCAGTCTAATCATAAATACAATTATTCTTGAGTACTCTATTACAAAAACCAATAAACTAGGCCTCAATAGAGATTCTGAAATTACTTAACTTTTCTTTAGAAAAATATTAAAACAGTATTATCACATCAATGAGAAGAAAAGACAGGAAGATAATAAAGTTATGTTAAACCTCCCTGTATTTACTCATGTGTGAAACAGTTATGTCTGGTCACATAATTGCAATGGTTCTGAGAAATATTTCATATTTTATAATGAACATTAAAAGAGTTTGTGGATCATTACTTTATATGAGTTCCAAAGTTATTACATAAAACCCAACAGGAATGGTTATAAATTATTTGATCCTCTAGTCTGGCCTTGGTAAACATAACATGAAGGCTGAACTATCTCAGCAGATAAGATTCACAATAACAGGTAAAGTGCCACTACAGTCAAAAAAAAAAAAAGAAAAAAGAAATACCTGGGTAGGTACTTGTAAACAAGACTCTTAACTTTTTTCTGTGTTGTTTCAAAGAAATCTTTTTCTTTGTGAGCCAAAGCCATTAAAAAAAAAAAGAAATAAGAAAGGCTTTTAATAGAACAAAAGAAAACTTGCTCACAGTCATGGACAATCATCCACCAATTTGGCATTATCATAACCGTGGCCCTAAAGTCACTGGCAGATTATTGAACTTACAGCTCAGTATGTGTTTAAAACACTATACTTAGCCATGAAATAATATCTCATGCAATTATTTGATTTTTCAAAGAATCCTGAAGAGCAACTCATTGAAATATGAAAAATAACAAAAAAATTACACTTTAAACAAATTATGAAGAATTTTTGTCTTCAAACTCCAATGGGCAGCAACATTTTAATTAATGAGTGATCATTTGCTCCAGAGATAAATGTAATACTAAATGAATTCTGGTGTATTTCGCCCTCTCATCTCCTCTTTGTCTCTAGCTCCTGTTCTTTGTGTCAAAGTACTTTGTGGATGTTTTTGTTTTCTTCTGGAAACATCTTCTAAGAATATTAATATGGAGAATTATACAGTTATGCATGCACAACATTTAATAAGACCAGAAAACTTGTTTAGATATTCTGGTCAATTTACAACATATCTTTAATGCAAATCATATCTGAGGCTCAAATCCTGCAAATTTCTGCTCAACATGCTATGTGTTTCCACGTGCAAGAAGACCCTCTCCTTGAAGGAATTCCTGGGGAGCACATTTTGGCTCAGGTAGAGAGAAGCCTGGGTGGGGTGATGGGGGGTCTGTCCTGGCTCCCTGCCCTGCTGTGGGTTTCCAAGCCGTGGTTGGTGGGCTGGAGGTGGGTGCTCCAACAGACACAGAGCCCAGCTCAGGACCCTGCTGCAGGACCTGCTGGGGCACACCACCGCCAGGCCCCACTGACCACTTCAAACTCTTTTTTCCCTTCCAGAATTCCAGGAGTTGTATTGAAACACTAAACCACGCTGCCAGAGGCACTTAGCCTCTGCAGTCTTTCATCACAAAACACTTAGGCATGAAAATTTCCTGCCTTGCGGCTCATCTGGCTGGCTGATGCCAGGAGTGCCTGCTGTGCCCTGGCCCTGCTGGAAGAGCTGCCAGGGTGGGCCATGCTCCCACCTGGGAGCATCTCCTCCACAGAGAAGCTAGAGCTCATTTTTAGGTTTGATATTTCCTTCTGTGTGACAACTATCCCTTTGGGAAAGCACACGATGAGCCACCCAAAACCATTCTGTGCTCTAAACTGCTTACAGTTATCACTGAGCAATTTTTTTAGCTCTACTAATTCTCTGTGTTACCTTGCACAGTTCCTGCATGATGGTTATCCACTGCCCAACTTTTTCAAGCTGAAAGTCTTTGCACTGCCCTCACCTTTGCCTCGTTGTTTCTTTTTCTGAAGGGACTAGCTGCTTCCATTTGTCAAAGTAGTATCCAATTTGTTAAATAACTTCCTTTTAACTTTTTGGCTTTTCAGGAAATTTCGATGATGAGTGAGCCTCTATAACCTCACCTGGAAATTCTCACTGTTTGCCCAGATTCTCTGAATTTTTCAACTCTGTATTCTGACTTCTAATAGCATCTCTTTGCATTAAAAATATACAACCTGTAGTATCATCACTGAAAGATTTTAGAGAAGACTCGACCCAACGTGTGCCATAAACACAACTTTGTGTGAGCTGATGGGGACAGGCATGGCTTGTGAGAATGAGGCAGCAAAACTTTCAGGGCTAATCTGGGGAAGGCAGCAGGGTGTTTGAAGTACTTTGCTTTTTTAGAGCTAATCTGTTTGTCTCCGTTTTTCTGTGACCAGCATCTCCAAGCCATCTGTGTCGCATCCTCTAGGTGGTGCTGATACTGCACAGCTCCCGCTTCCCCACACAATGAAAACATTAATTTGCTATGAGATAATTTTTGACGTAAATGTAAAATGGTGCCCATTCGAACTCAGTAATGAAGCATGGTGCATTTCTACAGCTCCTAATTTGACTAGTTAAATGACTCCATTACGTGTCTAACAGACAGAAGCAAATAATTTCTGGTCAGTTGACGCTCACTTATCCGTATCATTTTACCCTGAAAATAAAGTCTCTAATCTACAGTTTCTTTGTCTTAGTTTTTTTTAATATTATTAAAGCAAACATGCTTAAATAAGAGAGATTAAACCAACACAAACTAACAATTAAGGCTACAATACAGAAATCAAGTTTATATAATGTGGGAGGATGGATAAAAAAATTAAAATTAAATAATAAATTAAATGACTGCTTATCTCTGTTATGAGATTTGACAACATTGCTATTTAGGAAAAGGAAAACATCTATCTATCTTTCTCAAATTTTGAAAACCACTTTAAATGCAGCCTGCAAGTCTGCCTATAAAACTTCCCTGCACAACTTTGAGAATGTTTGGAAAGACTCTTTACAGTACAGAGCAATAAAATAAAAATGTTGCCTTAATAAATATCAGGTGATGAATAATTTTGCCCCGAGGAAAAAAATGGTTAATGCTGAATCTTAATGTTCCTCATCTAAACGCTTTTTTCTTCCTGCTAAAAACAAGTTTAGAATTAAAGCATATCACTTTACACATATTGCATGCATATTAGTGAGACACAGCTGCTTATGCCCTACTCTTAAGAGCCATATGATTAAGTTATGGGATATCAGATAATCCAAAGTCCCTTTCTATTGGCCACCTTTTGCAGACAAAGGCTTTTTAGTTTTAAGTCCATTTAATGACAGAATGTCCAATTCTATAAATGTGTGAGTAATTCCAGTGGAACACCTGTGGCTCTCTCTGCTAGAATACAGAAGGAGAGATATAAAATGTCATTACAGTAACATTCAGTGTCTGACTTTAGCAAAAAATATTCGCAATCAAGGCTGCCACTCCATCCCTGATGTATTCCATCATGCTCGGGTTTCCATGGTCTCAGGGAAGTGAGTGTGAGCTTACATACCATATGTGGTACCAGCCTTCCTCACAGTGGGGTGAGCTAAGGACAGAGCAGCAGTTTTCTGGTTGAAGTCACGGGTCCTGTGGGCTCATTTCCACCATGGTTTGTGGGGACAGAGGCATGTGACTCTCAGCATTATTTGCAAGGGAAAATTGTTCATACTACTCTTAAATACCAACCTCTCCTGCTCCCAGATCCTATACTTGACCTTGTTTTTATAGATTATTTCCTTATCTCCCTAAAGATTTAAACACTATTTGAGGAAGTTTTGTATGATCACAAGTTTCCTAGTGACAGGGAAGAGGGACAAACAGATTCTGGTGCATCTGGTGAACCATCCAGAAAACCTGAGTTTTCTATTGATGTTGTTTTTGCAGTCGTGACAGTGGAAATGTTATGACCCAAATCTAACCATGGAGAGTTACATTAAAATTAATGGACTTCTTCATAGTAGCCATTCTTCAAACAGAAGCAGCATTCAAGGAGTTAGAGCTGGATTTACAACTAAAATATAAAGCTCAATATTGATGTTCAATTTCAGCAGGGTTAATTCTGAGAGCATGCTGGAAGTGTCAGTGAATCGCAGGCTCACTGCTGCTCTCGAGGAAGGCAATGGCAAAACTCCCAGCTGACTTCAATGAGAGGAGGAGCAGACCCTGAATGGAATAAAGGAGCGGAGGAAACAACTCCATACGGAAATGGCAAGTATTCAAAGATGAGTTCATATCAGCAGAAAATACACATGCGGCCTGACAAAAATACATGGAGGGTCAGAGAAGCGGTGTTTGTCTTGGGAAATCCAAAATAGCAAAGCAGAAGACCTCAGACTGCAGAGGAAGGATGGTCTGGGGGCAGCACAATGGCCTGAGCACATCAAGCAGGATTGCTGGGTTTATGGAGAGGATGGCAGGAGACTTCCCTACGCTGCACATGCACCAACCAACCAGCGCGGGCACCCAGCAGAGAGCTGCGCCCCAGGGAGCTGCAAGCACCAACACGTGGAGCAGCTACCCAGGACAAGAAAGATTAATAAATCAAAAAGTTGAAGCTGTAAAACTGCACTTCTTCAAGCAGCTAAAGTCTGAAAGAATGCTGCAGATGGGATGACGGCCAGAGTCTGGAAGGAAGAGGCAGAAGCAAGGGGATACTTTAGCAAATATCTGTGGAACATCTTTGGAAGCAGGGGAGGTAGCTGTGGAAGGGAGGACTAATGTGACACCTATATATACAGCAGCTCTAGGGAAGATCAAGGAAATTAAACACCAGTCAGCCTGATTTCAGCAGTGGGAGAGATACTGGAAACACTAATCAGGGACAAAAGAGGGAAAGTTATGATTTAATTAAAGATATTCAGCATGGATTCACAAAAAGGAGATCATACGTAACAAAACTAATAGAATATTTTGAAAAAATAACACCCCATGGGAAAAGAAAAAACAAACAGAAAACCAAACTCAGAAAGAATCAAAAGAATCCATGACCATGATTTACGTGGGCTCTCTGAAAGGTAGTGCCACATAATCCCCTAACAGGCTACAACGCCATAAGTTCTGACGAGAGGCTGAGCTAAATAATGCATCACGACCCGGACAGCATGTGAGGGCACAGTGCTCTGCATGCTAACAGCAAGAGCAGAGTGTGCAAGGGGAGAGCTGGCCTGCCCCAAAGATCACTGCAGAACCTCGCTTCTTTCAGCTTCTATTTCAACAGCATGCAAAAACGGGATGAAATTTATTCAGAGTAGGAAATGGAGGAGAAGCCACAGACAATTTGAATGAAGGGACAATATATAAATAAAAAAATCCAGCCTGCCTTTTAGTGTGCAGGGAAAATGATGGGATATGATTTAATACAGAAAAAATGTCAAGTGACATAGTGGTAAGAACAAAAGGCAGGCAACACTCGCCGCTTTTCTTAGTGGAGGCAGAAGGGGCAGAAGCAGGGTGAAAAATGAGAAATTAAACTCAAAATCTTAAGCCTAGAACCTAATGTCAGCGTAAAAAGAAGCAGAGATATTTCTGGAATTTCCAAACTGACTAACTGTACAAAATCATTCCTGTACTGTTTAACAGAACAAGGAAATATTTTCTGTACCATAACCTAACTTTGGCTACCTTTATCACTGGGCCTATAGAGAGCATCCAAAATCCAAGTGACAAAGTAATCCCAATTAGTTAGAACCCTTAGTATTCCTTAGAAGCCCATGTAGGGATAACAGCACTGATGAAGAAGCCTCAAGTTACAGCCCCATCTAATAACAAGTGGGCATGAGCTGAAGCTAAGGAAAAGCAGGCACTAATGGAATTTAAGTGGTATTTCTTTACACAGAGATGATAGTCAATGTCACGCACAACCCAGGGCAGCATTAGCAACCTGTGGAAAAATATTACACCGTGACTCACTCAGAACAAAAGCCAAACAGTGCAATTATGTTCCTGACTTTTCATCCTTCAGTACTTTAAAACTATAAGAGCTGCTATTCAAATGAAATATTATAAAATAAAGACTGTTAATTTGTATCATGGGCCAGGAAGAAATATAAGGCAGCTCAAATCTGGAAATTTTCATGCACGTAACATGTGAAAGCAGGTAACAGAGAGGTGCCAGAGGATGCACAAAGAACCACCCCACAGCTGAGCTGTTGAGAATCCCCACTGCCCAGCAGCCTCTGCATTCTGCCCTCATACCCAGCTCATATCAGCTGCTTGGCTGGGAAGGTTTATTATTTCCCAAAAAACATATCCCAAAAAAGGGCAATAAGGTAGTACTCTTGATGATGTTTCTGCCTTAAAAACCCAGCATGAGGTTACTAGAATTGGGAGGCCAGAAATTCTGTTGCTCCAATTACCACAGAAACAAATGGGACTTACATGCAACAGTACAGTCACAGTGCAAGTGACAGACTGGTACCTACAGCTGTCTGTAACTCATAGGACAGCCCTTATTGCCTATTTCATAATGCTGTTTATTCTTGAGTGTTTTCAGGGCTACACCTTCAGGGTAGAGCCTTAAAACCAGTGATTTGTAGGGGAAGTCCCAAGAGATGTGACATTGTCAGCCTCTGCAAGCACAGTGTGATAAATACTGGAAATACACAGATTGCAAGACTGAGAGGGGGATCAATAGCAAGGAAAGGGAGGGTGAAAGAGAGGACAGAAGTCAGTTCACCACACTCAAGCAGCAGGACAAGGCTCTGTGTTACAGGTGCTGTGTCCTGGCTGCCCCACACCTGCCCTTCCCTCCCTTGCTTCTCGGGAAGTCACATCTATTCCCAACAGGAGACTCACATTATTTATTTCCCATTCTGTACCTAAGCAGCACCAACACCCCACTTCATGCTGGGACACGAGGTGGATTCAGAGTCTCTTGCAGGGTGGAGAGGAAAGGTGGGGATCCCACTGCCTGCTGGCACATTGCTGTATGGGTTACCCAAAAAACAGGAGGGGATGGTTTGGGCAACACACAACATGAGGATATTTAACTCAGGGCAAAGCAGATGTCTCTGTCCACACTCCCACCACCCATCCAGACAAAGGATAGCATGAAGTTACAGCTATGGAAATTCATACAAACAGCACTAAACTTTAATTCACAACCCAGCCAAGCGCAGAGCCCCTTAATTACAACCAGACCCATGAATGTGAGGTGTCTAGAATGAAAACAAAGGGTTAAAATACCTGTCTGGATTTTTTCTTGAAAATCAGTCATTGAGAATCATCTGTCAGTAAGACAAAATTAATTACTACATGTAAAATTGAAAAGAAAAAAAGCAACATAAATTTAAATATTACATAATATTACAAAAATGTTCATAAAATCCTATTGTTAATGATGCATGTTCACCTTTCTAATACTCAAACTAACCGAGATTATTATACCCAATTTGCAATAATCAAAAATGAGAGGAAAAGAAAGGGCTTTTTTTTTTTTTTAATTACTTTTTCTGACTTTAGAAGCTTTGGAAAAAGCTTCAAATTACAGTAACTTGCAAAATTCAGTCATATTTTTGAATACTGTTTGAGGGCTGTTGCTGAAGAAATTGCTGAAATCTAAATGTTAGACATTTATGCTTAACAAAGCTAGTAAATAGAAGCCTTAACTACTTCGTTCACTTGAAGGCAATTATTGCACTTCTCTTGTAAGTATTTTGCTAATTTATGCATAGTTAGTCTTACTTAGGCATTAAATCAATTACTGGTAATATATTAAATATGTTCTTAAGTTTAACATGCAAATATAGTTCTGCACTGGAGTTTTAAGGCCTTTTTTGGAGATATTTGTACGTGTTTACATTAAAAGGGCTTTAAAATTTTGGCAGCAAATAGATGCACAAGTTTCTTACAGCAGAGACACAAACCTCCCACACACCCCAGGCCAGCACCAAGATGCTGCAAGATTGAAAGTCAAGAATCAGGAGAAACACCTTTCACCTCCAAAAATGGTTCAAAAATATATATCCCAGTCAGCATATTATATGGAGTGCTACCTCCAGCTGGGATAATTATTAAATTAATAGGGTTTTTTTTAAAAGGCACTCAATAGTCCTTTAGACATTAAGGCTGAACACCAAAAGCTAAGAAGATGATAGGGAGTCAGTTCAGCAGAAGCTGGTTACATTCACCCCTGTAGGACACTGCTGGGTGCTTTGAGTGAGGGGCTGAACAGCTTTTTTATTGTGGTTCCAAAGGGGGCTTTGACACTGTGCACTGCAAGACCAGACTGTGTATCTACCTCAGGAATAACTCATCAGAACCTTGGTACAAAGAGCTTCTGTTAGTAGAGAAACAGGTATAAAAATAATAATTAAAAAAAAAATTAAAATTAAGAACTGAATTTAGCAAAAATGCATTTCAAAGAAATAATTGAAGTGTACAGAACCATTAATACTCCCCTGCAGGCAGAGGACATCTCCCAGCTGACTGTCAGACTGCTACTGGCAACTGCCCCTGGACAAAACCAGGTATCTCCAAAGCATGGAGCCTCACAGCTCAAAGAGCGAGGCATGGGCACGGCGTCTGCTGTGACAAACAGCATAAAGATCTGCCCTGAGGGTGCAATACCTCCGTGCTTCCTTGAATAAAGCTTCCATGGAAAAAACAAACAAACAAAAAAAACCATTGAATAACAACTGCTAAGGCTGTAGAGTGGAAAGAAGTCCTGTGTTAACAGTGCAGAAAGTTGGAGGTGCTCACACAGCAGGGCTCTTTTGAGGAAGCTGCTCATCCCCACCTGGACCAGCACCAAGAAAATCACTAGTTCCTTCTTGGACCCAGTTTCCTCAATCAAGAAAGCTGAGACTACAAATTGCTATTAAGAATTGGAAGGAAAAAGTGTCTTTTTGTTGAAGACATGAAGGGGAGGGGGGGAATAGTAAAGCAGCAGAAAATGGGGATTGGTTGCCAAACTGGAAAAATCAATTATTCTACTGAACAACAGTAGTTACAAATATAGCTGCCTCTACTCCCTCCTCCTCCTCCTCCATTGAACAAATTGTTAAAAGAACCAACAATCTGTTGAACGACAACCCCCGGTATGGTGTCATCATTTAAAAAGTGAGCACAGAAAAGGTCTTGTTAAAAAGGAGGCACAAAGCTCCAGACACAATTTTGGATTCACCCTGGGTGAATCCCTGTGTTCGTTTTGTTGAGTTTAAAGCAGCCATTCTGAACGGGGTGTTTGATCATATCAATGCAAATAAATGCTTGAAAAGCACCCAAAACAGCCCAGATCACGACGATAGTGTTTGGACTGGTTCCATCTAAAAGCAAATTCCCACAGTCACTTCGCCCCCCATGTAAGATCATCTTCACTTGGTTGTTTGGGTTTTTTTTTAAAGCATATAACAGCATTGTCTTTGGTCCAATTATTGCACTTTTAAATGCAAAATGAGGCTTCAAAACCAGCTGATAAATGCTTCTCTTCTTGCAGGATGAATAAAAACCTGGTGGTGACACACCAGGTTGGCAGCATTGTAGAGCAAGGTCCTGCGGGTTTCTTTGGAAAAACTGCTCCAGCATTAGAGGCGGACAAAGGAAAATAGTGGGGATTTTTCTTCTGTGCCACATTGTTGATTGGGAAGTGTTGGAGGAAATGGGAGGTGTCAGTGAGGAGGGGCTGCAGTGTGGGGGCTGAGGTTTGGCTCGGGCAGGGTGGGTGCTGAGGGCAGGGACCCGATGGGCAGCAGCAGGGCTGGGCACCCACAGGCACCTGCAGCAATCTCATTTCTTTAGAGAGGTTTTGCCTCTTTACGCTTAAAAAAGTGGTCTGGTAAAGGTAAGTGATGCAATACCGAGAGATAATGAGTATTTCTGAGATAAACCAGACAAGTGATGTGCCATGCCAGAAGACCATGGCCAACACACCATTACAACAGCTCCTGGTTTGTCCATCTCACGCCAAGTTACGAATTTTTAACATTTCCAGCCCACGGCAGGTGGGTTTGAGTGTTTATTAGTAAAACAGGATCTCATGGCAAGCTTCAGAGCCATCTTTACACTTGCACTCTCAGGCACTTACTACAAGGAATGCACTCATGCCAATATACTTCATTTGCCAAGCTGATAAAATAAATAATGCTGGACACAGTTTTTGCTTTCTTTTCTTTGTCAGATGACTCCATTAAAAAAACACACTAAAAATCTAAGAATCTTAATAGCTGTTGAGCATTCAGCAGATGGTACCATCTAGACCCAGCTAATTCGAGGCCAAGCAGTCTAAATCCTGGTTTCAGACAAGGAATAAAATTTAATAGTGAAATAGAGGGGTGAAAACAATGATGATAGAATTGAGGGGATCATCCATTCCCTTTGCTTGGAAAATAAAGGGCAGTTACTATTCTTGATGTCAGGAAGTTTGACCAATATGCCAACAAAAAAACCTGAGCTTGATTCCCCATCTATTCTCTGAAAGTGCCATTTCAGGAGCCACGTGTGCTTTCCAGGGGGGCAGCAGGATACAAGTCAGTCTTAATTCTACCTTTGCTCTGCAAGAATATCCTTAAAACAGCAAACCGTGGAAATTAAAGCAGTTTCCAAAATATTTACCCTAAGAAAATATGCCACAGCTGAACTGTGCATAGAAACTGCTATTTTCTGTTCATACTTTTAAAGCTATTTTTTTAATTCTTTCTAATGAGGAGAGCTATTTTTCAGGGAGGAAAACACAGCAAAACTGAAAAAAAAGAGAATGATTCCCAAGTACAAAGTGCAATGAAAGGCTGTATATGCTTTTCATGTAAGCATACATTATGCCTTCCATATTGTTAAAACTTGCTCATCACTGAACTACTCTACATGTAACTAAATTACAAATGGCTCAATGATAACAAAACATAGCAAATTAAGACAGAATCAGGTCAGACTTCTGTTTGAATTATCTAACTGAGTCTCTAACCTGGCACAGTATTTGGCCACAGTCAAAAATACGTTAAATACACATAAGCATATTTATATACATACACATATATATTGTCTATGAGAGTGAAAAAATGCATTAGAGAAAAAAAAATAAAAAAAGACAAAATGCACAGGAGCCAAAATCCATGTGCCAAGTGAATGAGGGGGAAAACAGGACACATTCAGACCAAGACTCCTTAATTTTGGGTACAATCAGAACCTGCTCCCCCCAAAAAACCCACCCAAAAGCAACAAAACAAAATGCATTGAGATGCAAGACAAAGCATTTGCATCTTTGGATATCTGATTTGATCCTGTCATCAGGGAAGTAGACACCAGCTCAGATACTCAGAGGCTGTGTGAAATTATAGACAGAAATCACAGTAAAAAATGCTAAAGGCAGTGATCAGACTAAAAGGTTCATTGCAAGGAGAAGGTAGTAATACTGCACATTAATGAAAGCCTGGACCTATCACCTGCTGTAATAATTATCATGCTAATATGGGGGGTTGCCTCGGTTTGTGGGTTTTGGCATTCCCATTACTACCAGAAACTGCAAATTCAGACACTCTATGTGTAACATAAATGAAAAGATTCTCACCTTAATGCTGTGCAGAATAAATAAATTATGTTTGGTTTTCCTTTTTTTTTCTTTTTTTTTTCATTTTCACTTTTAAATTTCCTTTGACTGGGTGAACCTCAGGCTATGGAAATGCACACAGGCATTGTAGCTGCACAGATACCAGCATACAAATCTCTTCTGTACAGGAAACACATCAACACTAATCCATTTTCTGTACAAAATGTAAAACTTCACATGTTCTGTTCAAGCTCATTACTGACTAGTATCTTAAGCTTGTCAAGTGTTCTAAAGGAGCTTTCCAAGAGAAGTTTGTAGTTAAGCATATGGTAAGCTCGTCCAGTCCATATGACTGGTTGAGCATCGACCACTACTGTTGATACAGTTTCCCTCAATATTATGACAGTATTTGTCAATGAAAATTAAATTGCTGTCAAACTTTTCCCACTAAACTTACAGCACAGCACTCAGAGAGAGCCAGCTTCATGACTCAAGCCAATAAGGCCTCTTCTAAACACTCCTCTTTTTTACCCATTTGTGGAAAATTCCCTCTGGATTTATTTCTGACTTTTGCAAAAACCTGTAAAGGTTTTCAGGCACTTTCTGTGGAAAAATTCTGTGAAGCCATATTTAATGCATTTACTGTCTTTTCTCATAGCCTGTGAAAACCACACAGAGCAATATCTGGGATCTGTAAGGGCAGGTGATTACAGACTGTAGAACGTGTGACAACACCGTGCCAAACTTGAGGAATCACACGTGGATGCAATGTGTTCTGCTCATATGTACAAATATCTGCTTGGAGTTCATATTTGTGAGGGTCAGGGAATAGTCACATAATGAGAAAAGCATGAAAAAACCTAGACCAAAAAGATTCAAAAAATAACAATCACAGATTTATTATCTTTGAAATAATTCTAAGGAGTTGGTGAAATACTACAGGTTTTAAACAAACATGCTGCAGGTTTCTTCTTCACCTTTTAACTTTGTTTTCAAATGCTGAAAAACAATCCCCTTAAATAAAATACTTTATAACTTCCTCAACAATTATGTCAATGAAGGCTGTTTCTTAATCAATTTTAAACTTTATTAAAAAAAAAATGTGGCATTATAGCTATTTCTCTGGTTGCTTTTTATTTTAATATCACATTAAAAAAAGGTGTAATAGGAGATGCCAACAGTGAATAAGCAGTCTGGGAAGAAAAAAAAATATTGATGTGTATACCAAGAACACAAGAATAGCATTAATTGCAATAGGTACTGAGAGATGCTGCTTTTAGTTGGTGTTTTACCATCACCCTTCCCCATGTGAATCTGGCCTCAGATTCAGGAAAATACTTCTAAGATTGATTTATATAATCATTCTGGAATTGTATCTCTTTGCTACCATTCTCCTGACTGTATTTCTCATTAGCTGACACAGCAAACCAACGCTGTGTGATATTCACTGAAACGTGCACCACCAAATTTTAGAAGCTGTCCCCACTGCTGGTGTGCCTGTGGTGGGGAGCAAGTCCGAGTTTGGGCTGGGCAGGCGGCACTGAGGATGTTCCAAGGCAGGTCTCTCTCCTGGCACAGGTGATTTTCAGAGGCCAGGAGCAGCTGAGCTCCCCCGGGAGGTGCCTGGGAGGGCTGGCAAGATGCGCCCAGGGGAACAGAGGCTCTCCAAGCCCAGCACCAGGTGGGGCAGCTGCAAGCCCAGGGACCACCTCACCCTGGGGCTTTTGTCTGCAGCTCTTATTGTGTTATTAAAACAGTCCTACTCAAACAGATGGGCACTCTTTCCATCCAAGCACAGGAGATAGAAAATACCTTAGGTCTCCATGTCCTTCCACAACCAGGTGCTTCAGTTTGATTTTTCTACTCTAACTGATCAAGCACACACGAAAATTTTGATGCACTGGAAAATCAGAACTCAAGATGTTTTTCTCTTTTCTAATCTGGGGCTGCAGAAACACAAATCATCAGCAGTGAGGCTTTTCTTCTTTAGGGATCCTTTTGTAAGGGACGGGGGATAGTGCTCAAGGTCATTGGCTTTTGTGTTTTTGACGAAATTATTTGTCTGCTCTTAAATTCAATGGGCAATTTCAGTAGCAGCCACTTCCAAAAGCCTAAATTTGGCAGTTTGTAATACTTAGTCAGTCTGTTGGGAAGGCAGCAATGTCCCTAAAATACAGATATGGAATTAAAATATGGAGCAGAACAATGACTCTATTTGTCTCTTATATGGAGACACATACACAGAGATTACTCAGATGGAAAAAGGGATATAAGAAGAATCCCAGAAATGACAAGTGCACATTAAACATCATCATGTTTTAGACTGAGATATTTCTTTGAGAAATTATTTGCAACTCGGAGCTGTACCTCTGCAGCACACACATGGCTTGGGTATGATGAGCAATTGGAGCAGAGATTAGCTGGAGACTCTAGCAGAGAAAAATGGGAGCAGGCTGATACATATCTATGTTCAAAGGTGATAATGTCACCCTGGCCCATCACAATTTCAGTAGGCTGATGGTGGAATTTAAGCCTCTCTCATATCGAGTACACAAAGAGGTACATCTTGGCAGTATAACAAAAGCCAATGTGGGTGGCAAGGTAGCTGCAAATTTAAGCATGAATGCTCTGGATGTGGGGGCTTGCACCTGATTACCAGATGCTTCAAGCAGATGGCCAGGGAGAGGAGAGAACAAGGCTCATGGTTGCTTTGATAGGGTTACAAAAAGCACCAAAACCAGGAAACAGAAAAAAAGATAACTTCCCTGCCTGCACAAGGTATCAGATCAACAGAGCCACTGAGACACAGCATACTCTGCACCAGATTTGGGAGGTGAGTCCCAGCATCAGGCTGGTGGTTCAATATCAGCAGCAAGACTCATTGAAATGGGGTTCAGGAGAGAGGGGAAAGATGATATATATATTATATTACCACCATGCAGAATAGGGAGTTGCTATTTAAATACAAGATATTCTTGGGGTTTTCCACCTCGGAGGAGTTCCTCCATCGGAGGCTTTGCACTGATGTATCATTTAGTACATGTGGGGATCAATATAGGCTCTTTCTCTGGGGCTGGGACTGACACTTGTAGGAATGCTTCCCTACAACAGTCAGAAGTGCCAGAGCTTGCTAAATAAATTTAAAAAAATAAAATGAAATAAAAAGAGCGGTATTTTAAAGGAAAAATCAAAAAGCTCATTCTGTTCAGTGGTAAGGTTTGGAGAAACGGCATTTCAGCTTCACACAGAAGAGTAGAAATTTGAGAATTTGACTCTACCTCACCCTGATGAGTAACCAGACAAATTTCAGCTGAGTAATTCCCCTCAATGATTTGAGCAGCATTTGTGTAATGGGATGCCTGATCCTGCCTCAGGACCTTCTGATCTGGCACTGTCAAAACAAGATTGTGGTTGGAAGAGGGGACAGGGCCCCTCCAAAGACACCACAAACCTTCCTGCCCTGATGTCCCCATGGGCACAGTGAGGGACAGGGCTACGGTGCTGGTGTAAACTGTGGGTAAGCAGTGACCTGAAATCATTAAAAATCTGTGTTCATCACATTTCTCAGGAGGAGGTGGCTTCAGCTGAGCATCTTGGCTAACCTCCCACTCTGATCACTGCACCCTGCCAGCTCCACTGCCCTGTGTCCTTTTGGTTTAGTATTTTATTCTCAATAATTCCTCCCCAGTATTTCTGAGGAGCACACAGGATGGAGGGCAATGCTCTCTGAAGGCACCACCAGCCATCAAAATGGTTCTTGCACACCTGAGCAGTACAGAAACATATGGCAAAGATAGAAACATGTCACCAAGCACCCAAATACAGCATCCAGCTGCTACAACCCCCATGGACCTGCAAGGCAGTGAGCTTGGGCCCTCATTCACAAATACAGCTTCATATTCACACTGCCAGCTTCCACAAACCTGCATGTACACCAGGATAATGAGTTTGACTGGTTATTGCAGTTTAAAATAACCAACATGCTGCAATGGAAGCACAGAGCTGAGGTTAGGAGTGATGTAAGGTGGTGGCACATTGTCTTCATGACTGCTGAGCCCAGAAGCCCCACCTTTCATCTTCCTGGGGGTGACAAACCATGATCAAGAGGTTTGGTGTCTCCAGGCAGGGATGTACCGACCCTCTCTGAGAAGGGTCACAGTGGGAACTGCCACCCCCTCTATCACAAATATGAACACAGAGAGGGTTCACTAAATTCCTTACCCCGTCCCAGCCACGGGAATGCTTTATTTGACATTTGACAGGCAAGTAGGCCCCTTTTTGGGGGGCAGTGCCCTCTGTCTCCCCACACAGGAGGAGGTAGAGGGGGTGGCACGGAGGCAGGAAAGGAGAATCTCACTGACTGCGGCCTCTCCTCCTCAGCGTGTTAATCATTACAGCTCATCCGCTCAGCACCACTTTTTCCTCCTGCACAAATAATTAAGAAACACCTGTGTTCTTTTCATTCAATAACACACGTTTCAGAGAAAGCCACTCTTTTAAGCTTAGATTATTTTCTGTGACCACGATTCAGCTGACAAAATAACAATGACTCACTTTGCCAAGGACTGAGGAAGGGGGGGGGGTGGGGGGGTGGGGAGGGACAGGCTGTCAACCCTACGTTAAAAATAAAAATATCAAATAAATATTATTGAAAATAAAGAAAGAAGCCACCTTAACATTTATCTCCTTCAAAATGGCCGGTGCCCCCACGCAACTTTGAAATCTGAATAAACTCCTGGAGGTGACTCTTTGCCAACGTTCGTGCCTATGCCAGCTTTCTCACAAACGAACAGCTTGTATCTCCATGAAAACCAATGGATGGAACAAATTGTATTAAATTATGTAAAATGATACTAAAGAGCACAATCTACCAGTAAAAAAAAAAAAATTAAAAATTGGAAAATCTTGTTTTTATAAATTTGAGAAAATTGTAAAAGATAATGGGGGGGGGGGAAATGTTACATTTTTATTACACTTAAAGGGATGTCTCATGGATTTAAGCAGGAAATGAGATTTATTCTCTCATAGGTCAGACACACATAATTCTTTGGTGCCGTTGACACCTGTGAGTTATTTAGCCTTCCTCATACTTTAGCATGTAGAGAAATCCCATCTCTATGAAGCTGAGCATAGCCCTGTGACAGTCTCAAATTGTCCCTCCCCATCACACTGTAGGAGCTGTCAGTGCACATTATGTATCCAAATTTCTTTCTACTTCTCAGAGACCCTTTCTGGAGGGGGAGGGGGATGCAAATAACAGTAATTAGCACCAAATTTACTACATCTTCGCAAAATTATTAAGGATATTTTCAGCACCTATTGGAGACTTTTTAAATTTAAATATCCTGATATGTCCATGCAAAGAACATTCCAGTAACTTTGCCTGAAATGGGTTTTAAATTGATGATTTCCAAGCATGAGTCAGTTAATCATGAACAAAAAGATCTGACTATTTCTGTACCCAGGGTGCTGGAGAGGGTGAGGGTGTGAGAGCTTTTGGCTGGTTTGAGGCTTTAAACGACACTCTACTGACATTCAATAGGAAGTGAAAATTCAGGGCTTTGTTCTGCCAGCCTGTAGCCCACAGGGAGCCCCCTGGCACCCCAGCTTCATGCAGGGCTGTGCCCACAGTTTGGAGGCAGATTTTAGAAATCAAGTTCATCCCTGTGATGGCAGCAGGACCTGGCTGTAGGCTGGTGGCTCCTGGTGGAGTCCTTCTGCTCAGGCAGAGCCAGCACATCCTCTGGGGCCAGGAAAGGTGGTCAGTGGGTCAGTGCCCAGGTGCACAGGCAGGGCTCCCTCACCAGCCCAGATCCACTGACATGGATGAGAAATTAAAATCTGCTCTGGCTTATCCTGTCTTCAGTCAAAGAGAGAGAGCACCATTAGTCCAGTTCTAAAAGAAAGAGGTTTTTCTGCATGTGCCTAATTTTTAATTCCCCCGCCCCCCCAATCCCTTTTTCCATTTTCTCCCCCCCTCTCCATTGCAAGGCACTGGAAATGCAGACTCATGACTCTTGGCTGCAACAGATAGTTAATTTATTCACAACTGCATTAACTCAGCGTACATCTAAACCTTCCCAATCTAACTCTGGAAGTCTACGCCACATGACTGAGGGTTAGCTTGAACTCTCAGTTCTGACACATCGCTCTCCACTGGAGATCTTTGCAATCCTAAAAAAAAACCCTAAAAATAAAAAAAACACAACTTCTGCAGCCAGTAAAGCACATACAAGAACTGCTCAGCAGGACAAATGAGCATTGTAGCTTCCATAGTCACATACGCCACAGGGAGCCTCAACTAATTTCCACTCTCAATAGAGCTTATACAGACCTGGAAGCTTAAAATTGTTCCCGTCTTTCCAATGAATAACAGTGGGATCCTGTAAAAAAGACACTCCTTTCCTGAAAGGCAGGAGGAATTTGAAGGCCTGGGGGCTGCAGTGGGAGAAGTTGCTCTGCCCTTTCCCTACACAGCTGCAGGGTTACTGGCAAAACCAAATCCAGCCCATGAAGCACATGGGCTTTCCTGAGCAACCACTGCCTGGAGCCACCTCCACTGGCAGCAGAAGAGCCCACCTGAGACTGGCAAACCGTGGGAGATGAGGCCAGCACTGCCTTCTGGAAAAGGACAGTGTGGCTGCTATTTTTGCAAACAGGTAGAGCTTAAGAGCTGGCTCGGAAGGGTTAATGCTTGGACTTGACAGATTTCCCTTTCTCTATGATCCAGTCACCACCACAGCCTACCCTCATGACTCACAACAGCTGGAGCTGCTAAACTGGCAGCGTCACAGTGTGGCATCAGGAAATTTAAGATCAAAAAACATATACAATACGCAAGGAATCCTAATAAATTCTGGAAACTGTAGACATGTAAATCTCCAAGCGCTAAAAAAGCATCCTGCTAGAGAAACTATTTTTAAAAAAGGCTATTAGGAGGTGTGAAAGCGAAGCTGTCTATTAGGTTTCTAAAGAAAGGCACCAAATGTGTATTTTTTCATCCCACTGAATTGTGTGTGCCCGTGTTTGACAGACAGTTAGCACAAGGTCACTGCCAGCCAGCGGGCTCCCGGCCAGCAGAGCCTCCCGGACATCAGAGGGACCAGACACTTGGGGAGAAAATTCAACTTGCTGCAACAAGGCTGCTTTAGATCATCTGAATGAAACCTGATCCCAGCTGCTGCTTTCTGGGTTTCTCTTCCATACCTTTTCTTATGCAGCGGGATAATTTGATATATTTTTTTCATCGCTAAAATCCAGCAGCTCCTCTACTTACGTGCTTTTTTATGGGGTAAATTGAGGGAATAAAGTATAATAATAATAATAATAAAAAAAAAAAAAAAAAAAAAAGATGAGGAAAATATTTCCTTCCCCTCTGTGCAGCTCCCACTGCAGACAATGCAAATCCCACAACACATGTTTGCAGGGAAATCAGAGCACACTCAGGGATGGAAGTGCAAGTTTGTCTCATCTAAATGATTAAACTAGTAACAGTTATAAACAAAGAGCTTTTTATCCCACTGGTTTCAGGATGGGTTAGTGCTTTTCTCCAAACAGTCTTCAAATAGTTTATGCTAACCAAAATAACCCTCCAAAAACAGAGCCATGCAGTGACCAAATAAACAAGAAGATTACTCCAAGGGGGAGACGGCAGCACACAAGGGGAAACAAAACTTTGTGGAGCTGTGCTGAGCCAAACCCAGCGAGCTCCACTGTCACATTTTTAGCTGTACAAAAGTTCTTATTTAATGCTCAACCTGCAGCAAAAACGGTGCTCCCAGAAACTCCTTCCTTCTGCTTCAGTTCCTGTGATTTCAGCCAAAAGTGCTGTCAGATTTTTTTTCTTTTTGCACTTTACTACCTAAACACTTAAGTTTCCATATTTATTTATTCAATTTAGAAAAAGAAATCTGGAAGGAGCTTTGAGAAAGCAGTTATCAGAGGAGATAGAAGACTCTGTGGTCAAATTTCATCTTTATCAGTTGTCCATAACCCAACAGTCCCAAATCCTCATACTTTCTCCTTCCTGCAGATATGGCACACCTCGATTTTTACTAACCATCCAATACACCCTTCCCTAAGTACCAGGAGGAAATTTCCTGTCACATGTCAAAAGCTGCTCACAGAGTTCAGGAATCAGATCCACAGTCTGTAGCAAAACTGCAGCAATACCCTTAATTTGCTTTCACGTTGGCTCTTTTTTTTAAAAAAAATATTAAAAGCATATTTCATCATTACGATCTACATTTCCATTCACACATCTTTTTCATTATTTTTTATCAGCTAATCTAAAATGATACACCAAGTGCTACCTAAACAGCCAGTTTAATATTAGTTCTTAGAAGGAAAAGATCTGACTCTGATTTTGCTCAGAACTCGCTTCCATGAAGCCATTGGAGCCACTCTGGTATAAAAGTGATGTAAATAAGAGCAGGATCAGCTTACAGGTGTTAGGCAACAGAGTAAAAGAAGAAATTCATATAAAATCTTGTGGCTATAGCACTCTATACCTGTGATGGAAGTACTATATAAGCACAGAGCAGCTGAATGAGCAAAATAATGTCTTTTTTGAAAAAAAAAAAAAAAGAAAAAGAAAATTGTGTCATTGCCAAACACCACTGGAGCAATTTCTTTCTCTCCCAATTGTTGCCTGAAAAATCCAGAGTACTTGGGCTAATAAGGACCTTTTCCAAATTCGGTGCTTCTAAAAATATGAGGTCTATAATAAAAAAAACCACTTATACAGGTGATAACACAGTTTTTTCATCAGACTTTTATGCAAGAAATTCGGCTTGCATATTACACATTATTCAAAAAGAATAATTAAAGTCCTACATGGACACATATCTGCCTCAGGGCAGACCTTTTATGTTGTTTTGCATTCCATGTGTCACTCAAAAGAATTGCAACTGGGAAATGATGTTGAACTAAAATAAGACAAGAACACATTGACTAAAATTATACCCTGTCCAATTTGCTGACACCCCTTTAGACATCTTGCCATGATTGCTCTGGTGCAACCACTGTTCTGTGTATGGGTGACATTTAAACTGAGCATAGTTGTACACTGAAATCAAATAAAGGATTTGAGGACTTTTTTTCTCCTCCTTTTTGATACTGAAAAGTACATGGGATTTGAAAGCAGAAGAAAAAGGACATACTTTGAGCAGTGATCTGCTTTTGTTATCCTGTCTAGGAAAAGCATTGTTGGTTTTCTACAATTAATATATTTGTGTGAGA
The DNA here is from genome assembly GCF_001522545.3 of Parus major. NCBI lineage: Eukaryota > Metazoa > Chordata > Aves > Passeriformes > Paridae > Parus > Parus major. The sequence continues at coordinate 14,667,935 of NC_031780.1, read as the reverse complement.
ATAATCAGATTAGGAGCTTGAACCCTCAGCTCTCATGTGCCCAAAACTCCTACAGAAGTTAATGGGGGGTTTCAGCTCATGAGGATAACAGGGCTGAGCCTTTATTCTGCAAAACCAGATTTGCCCAAGGCCTGACAAGTGAACACATTGAAGTGGCACATTCTTTGTGTGGTTTGCCTGGTTCCAGTGGCTGTGGCCCTGGAGGCTGAGGGGGCTCATGGCAGCAGCACCTTCTGGGGGTCCCCTCATCCCACCCCAGCCCCTGCCCTCCCAGCAGCTGCTCAGAAAGCCAGGAGCACAGGATGAAAACCCAGGGATTTTTATGATACATTAGAGCCTTTTTTAAACCACTTAGAGCTAAATTTAACACATCCTCTGCATGCTACCCATCCCACCTTTCCTTCCCACCTCTAGCCTTCTCTTCGGCTGTTTTGTTTTCTCTTTCATTTCACTCACTTCCTTAATTAAGTTGATAATGTAATTATGTCACAGCTGTAGCATCCTCCTCTTGCAGAGGTTGCTGGATTTCTGTAACTTCAGCCTGTTTGATGATTGAGTGATAGATACAGAGATAATTGTAACTTTTCAGAAATCTTATAAATAAGTTGCAAAAGGAAGGCGCTGGCTACAGCACGAGGGGGACTAATGTTTGGTATCAAGTGGGTCTTGCTTGCTTTGTGTGGAAAGTCAGAGCTGTGCAGGAGAAGGGAAGCAGCAGGGAATGATGGTTTTTAACACAGAATTCTTAAGTGCTGGGAGAGGGAAAGCACTTCAGTTGGGGGAGGGAAAGAGACCTTCATCTTTCAGTAATTGTCAAGGCAGAGTAAAGAAAGCAACCAGTTCAGTAAAATCTCAGCATCACAACCCTCCCCTCGTCACAAAATATACACAAAAGATGTTGAATCGAGCTACTGTAGATTCTCAAATGGAAAAAACTGATTCTCTGAACAAAGGGTTCAAGCTAATTTGACAGATAACCTGTAATCAATATATTTGCCTTCCTATTTTGCTAAAGCATAGAATTTCCTGTGATGTACTTGATATATGACTCTTGGTAATGAAAGAATACTATCCCTGACCTTTTATTACATATGGAAATATTAAAGTGTTTTACATCAACACATCATGGCATATTAATAGGAGACAATCTAGGGGAACAGTTAACTGAGAAGAGGAAAAAGCTTCATCAACTACTCCAATTTCCAGAAGAGGATCAGAAGTACTTGCCCGTATGAACAAACAAAACATATCTACTGGGAAATGTAAACAGAGTCGGTGTGAATCATGAGACCCATCATGTTTTGGAGCAAATCTGCAAGCACATGCATATTCCAGAAATAAAATCTATTAGCAGGAGGTCAAGGTTGCACACTGAAGCAAGTAAAGAGCTAAAACTTGGCCTATCTTCTTTTGACGTTGGCTTGCTCGCTTCTTCTCTCTTCATGCGCTACCACTCTGCTATTCTTGATATTCCTCATCTTTCAGCATGCACTTAGGAGACTCTTACATGGAAAACAAAGTTCTCCTCGCCATGTCTACATGTGCAGCACAGCCTGCCTTCCCCTCCAAGTGCTGGGGGATGGTTACTAAAAATACCGCTCTCGAAACATTGCCATGCACGCACCAAACTTTGATCTCCCAAGCTTCTTCTACACTGGCTTTAAGGCTACAACCCTTATCGACTCCTGGATATATTTCAGTTGAAAGGAGAGAAGTGGAGTGTCTTTCTCTGGCATGTCTGATATTATCCACAGATTTTGTCACACACAGCATGTGCACAAAATTTTGTGAAGCTTTTTACAGAGCACACACTCCCAAGGAGTGAGATGCTTCTGGTATTTAGCATCCAGTAGGGTCAGCCATTAAAATAAGGCAGATTCTCCTGACCTGACAGAATACCTCTCTGCTGGTGCCAGGCCTCCATGGGATCAAAGACATCCACCTTAGATATAACTTCAGTCAGCCTTTCATCTGCCTCAGATTTCCCTACCAGCAGAAAATCTCTAGGTTTGCACAGCTGCAGGCCAGGTACAGCCATAAGTTTTACCAGGATCTCTGACCATCTTGACATCTCTGACATGTGGTCATGTCACAAAACAGGCCCTGACATACACACACTGCTAACACAGCTGTCTCTCTCTGAAAAGCATTATAGGAGTGCTTATCCTTAAGTTTTCCAGGGCACAAAAGAGATGCCCAGGTGCTGACAATTCTATGTGGTTTTTTTACCACATAGAATTTTTTTATGGAAACAAAGAGTGTGAACAAGATCACAGCTAGTGTAATTTTGATCTTACGGTGTTTGGGAAGGTGACTTCTAGCAGGCATCTGCAACCAGCTGAGGTGCAGAGCTGCTAGTGGGCACTCCATAACCTTTTTTCACTTGTCTGCTCAGAAACCAAGACTCAAAGATGAGTGCATCAACTGCACTGTGTTTGGTGGACACTGTTTCTGATAATGGAACCACTCTAAACTCAGGTGAACAAGCAATGTCCAGAAGACACTTAGAGAACTTTTAAGCCCTGTTAGGATAATACTGTTGGGAAGCTTCACAGATCTAGACAGCATGGACATCTCATTATTATCTCCATGTCATCACAGCTTTAAGGCTGTGTTCACCCTGCCTCCCTTAGGTCTCTCTCATCTTTAGAAAGCAGAAATAGAAAGGGAAAGAGAAAACACAAAAAAAATCCCCCTATAATGCCCAAAGTGTGACAGCCTACTGTGCTCAAAGATAACAGAGAAAACATGAAAAACTTCGGGTCATTTTCTGCATTGATTATTAGACAGAGGGAGTTCCTGAAAGTTCTTACAAGCTCAATCTTTTTCACGTTTCAGGGATTCCTGTGTGGACTGAGATGGAGGCAGTGGTGCAGCCCTTTGGAGTAGAGGGGAAACTGTGCCCTCCACCATGCAGGCAAACCAAAAAGTGAGTGATGCAGTCTTCATGGGAGGACTCCATTACCAACTGTCTAAAGAATCTTCTTGCTATTAGGAAATGGAGATTATTTGTAAAGAAGGGTTAAAAACCACATGCAGGCATTCACTGGGAATTATTGACATAGGTATGACATAGAAGATAGCCAATCAAAAAGCAATTTTATAAACATTGTTATTAAATAGTATGGTAATTACTTTAAGTACTGGAGGAATGTCGGGGTCATATGAGAGTTTTGTTGGTGTCATAGTTTTTTATCTGACACTTAGGGTATCAATGACACTTAGTATATTTATTCTGAAATGTGAGCTCTGTCGCCAGCCTAGAAGCTAATTCACATACCACCCCATACTTAAACAGAAATAATTTCTGATTTTTATTTCATTCACTAAGTATCCAGCAATGCAAGCGTCAAAGCTCTCCACACATAAAAGTATGGAAGTAATTAGGGATTATGTGGTAAGTGTACAAACATAGTTTATATTACTGTGTATTAGAAAGGACCCCTTTTATAGCTGCCTTTGTCAATTTGACAGAGCAAAGGGTTTTAATGTACTGTAATAAGAAATGTAAGAGGGGGCAAAGGACAGAGTGGCTGTGATGCCTGTTTGTAAACTGCCTGGCCCCAAGGTCCTCCCTCTCTCCTCCTCATCCATGCTCTGTGCTTATTCTGTGGTCATATACATTTTACCCGAGTTAATAGCAGGCTGGTGGGGGCAGAGGCTGGGGGACATCCCTTAAATGCATTGTCAGCTGTCTCCAGAGCTTATAGCAGTGCTTCCCAAAGATGGCATGGTACACATGAACAGCAGCAAAACTTCCATCTTACAAAACATCTTACAAAAATATTTTACTTTATTTTTGCCCTACAGCTCCACTCAAGATCAGGTGACTGACTGAAATAAATAAATGTAAAAACTGCCTGTAAGGTGAACAGACAGCCAGGGTGATGTCCCAGTCAAGCCCCTGAGCTGACATTTTACGAGCTTGAAATTTGTAACGGGGGTTCCTGTGGCTTTGTGGTGGATTTGTTCCACACCTGTTCCCCATCAGGAGCAGAGAGAGCCCCGAGAGGGTGCACAGCCCAGCTTGGAACACCTCACCCCAACCAAGCCATTACCCTGCTCCCTCCCTTTAATGAGAAACAGCACAAACGTTCCTGCAGCCTCCCCATGTCCTCCACAGGGGCAAGGGGAAGTGTGGAAGGATATGGAGCGTTATTTACTACTCAGAAGGCAAACAGCATCCTCCACTTCACATGTAATAGATGACAGTGGTGCTTCACAGCAAGGAGTTCCGAATGTAAATTGTAACGTGAAATATATACTACCTGGCAACATCCCTGTCACACTCTGTGAACTTCAGCTCAATTAAAAAAAGAAATCAGCTGACATTGATAAAATGCTATTTTCGGTGTAAATGAAAGGAAACTATACCAACACAGATTTAGTGCAATTTTAAATCACAACCCAAAGGGAGAAAAAGAGGTGGAAAAATGAAGGACCACATGTTTTGGAAATGTATGTACACATGAAACACAAATGTCCATTTTGAAAGCAGTGAGATAACTGCAAGGCACCGTGTTTGATCCTCTCTGTGCTGTGAGCAGAGTGGGCACCTCTCATCCTCCCACAGGTGAGGCAGCCACCCCTCTGCCAGCCAGCCCCTCTCCTGCCTTCAACTTGTGCTACACGACCGAGCAAGCCATGCCAAAATCTGCTGGTAAGGAGCACTAGACAGAGCTTGACTGGTAATCCAGCACTGGAGTTCCAAAACCTTTTACCAAAAAGGCAAACTGGCACAGAGCTGCCCTTGCCTCCTGCAGCTACTCACTCAGTCCTGTGGCATGGGGAGCTCTGCCAGAGCTGGACAGGGAATTTCAAAGGGCTCTTGCATTTTTCTTTTACCTTTTATGCCAGGATCATCCCTAAGGTCTACAGTGTACAGCCTAATACCCAGCATAAAAATAAGGCCTCACTGCAAATGTGAAAAAACACATTTTACTGTGATTTATGCAGTAGATAATATGTTCTGGCTTCAGATTGACTGAATTGGTGGTCTCATTAAATCTCTAATCTGAAGTATGCAGAGGCTCCTCAACAGAAGTTTGCACTGTGGCATAAGTACTTGCTAGGAAAGTAAATAATCCAAAAGGCAACTACTTCCAGAAACAACATTAAACAAATCTGAGTTTCCTGATGCTCTAGAAACACAATAATTTAATGTGTTGATAGCTGCTTGGCACTTTGGAAAAGCAGGAAACTGAGTTAGCCCTTCTGCGAGGGGGGTTAGCAGTTTTAGTCTTAGAATTCAAATACCCTAGAAGCTCTGGCTGTGCTTTTTGTACAGAGATAATAAATACAGGCTTTGATAGGGAGCTCACATTTAAAAATAATGTCACTGATCTCCATTTGGCATGCAGAGGAGATGTGGCAAGCATGATGAAAACAGGAGAAAAGATCAGTCACCAGAAAAAAATAGAGTACAGGAAACAGGTGATAGTATTAGTATAATGAATTCCCTAAGTTTTAAGTTTGTTAATTACAGACAGACATAGGTCTAGATGGTATGATTTAAATACTCTTTAATTCAGCATTAAGAGATTTGGGATGTTCAGGCCCTGGCACAGCTTTGGGAACTTCAGGTCCAAGCTGGGCTAGATCAGCACATTGCCTCCAACAGGTTCACCCCTAAATCCAAGCCCTGATGACTGACTCCCACCCACACCACCCCACCTCCAAACTTCCTCTCCAGGATCTCAGTGTTCACACTGCTCTGGGTGTGGGATGTTCTCATTCACACACCTCAACCACATGGCTTCAGCATCTTTCCTTGGGTAAAATAGAGACCTGTTTAATCTAGATTGGAAATAAAGTCAGTCAGTTTCAGGTGAGGAAAATTACATCAGTGCATGGTCACATCATCCCCCCGGGGGTAGGAGGTACCTTCATGTTGGGCAGAACAAACCACACCTTTTGTCAAGTGGCATCGCTGTGCTTCTCATCCATCCAATCCCAAGCACTCCTGGGTGACCAGTGCTGTTACACAATGCCTTTACTGCTACCAATAAATACCACTTAAGTATGACTGATAGGAGCAGTAGGAAAGGAACCAGTGGAAAAACTGGAGACTTAAGGCTGATCACTGCAGACGTGAAAAAAAGAATGCAGATTTTTCATATCAAAAGAGTAATTTATCTGAAAGCCTAGTTCCTATCAACTGCACAGCAAAAATGCAAGCCTCAAAGACAAAATTCTCCACTTTTCTGTTTCAACATATTCAGAATGTAGAGAAGCATATTCAGGAAGTTTCTATATTTGATGATCTTTTTCCATTCTAAGTTTCTAATTAGTACTATGCCCTATTCTGTGAGTTTTATTTTCAGCACTAGAGCCAGCACACAACACCCAGAATGCCTATCCTTCAACTGGATAAAAATATGTACGTCCACATTCATTCTGTAGCAACAGATCCTTTTTTATCTGCTTGCTGAGGATGTGGAGCTGGATGGACCAAACACCAGAAGCTCAGAATCTCTTCATCCTTTCCCATTTTATTACAGAAGCACTTTAACTTGTGACTGTCACTGAAGGCAGACACATTTAACAGGTTGGTCTGCCACATATCCAAGCAGCACAGATATTTTGAGACTCCCAGGAAGGGAGGGTTTGCTGTACCAGTCCCTGGTGCTACAGGTAAGCCCATCCTCCTGCCCTCCAGGGACACAAGGGCTCTATCCAGCACTAGTTTACAGCAGCTGCATACAGTTTGTACAACTACTTGTCTTCTGTTTTTGTTCTACAACAGTCTGCCCCAGCTCTGATACATAACTCTACCCCAAAAGAATATTGCCTCCAGCCTTTTTTCACCCTGAGGACATTGTTCAGTCATTCCACTCCAAAAACTTGCCTTCTCACATTCACATTCTGCAGAGGAGCCCTAGAAAACTACACCTACCCAAAAGGGAAATGCAACCAATACCCAAAATACATCTGAATTCAGAGAGACCGACACAGGTTTCTTCCTATCCTTTGCTGAAGTTCAACCTCCAAAACAGCAGCGACTCTCACCACCATATGGGACTGGGGACAGCTGTGGCTGGCTGTGTGCATGGTCCCCTCCCTGAAGGGCAGCTCCAGCTCTACCCACAATGACTCTTCACAGCAGAGACCAAGGAGATGCCCAGACAAATAGCACAGATCATTGGCACTCCCATGTCCCATGCATCCCCAAAGACAGGCTCCAATTGCTTTGACTCACACCCCACCACTCAGCTTTTTGATCCTATCTATTTAGTATTTAAGACATTTTCCTGACTCTTGAAAAATCTTTCAGCAGGCTTACATTTGCATTCAACATTAACAAAGGAAGAGCTGAAAGTATAAAAAAAAAATAAAAAATCTTGGGGGTGGGAAAAGCTGGAAGGAGGTGTAATAAAATGAAGTCAAATGAAAATAAAACAAAAGAGGAACACAGAACATAGCAGGAAAATCAAAAGACAAAATAAAAGATTAAGGAGTGCAGGTAAAGATAAAATTCAAAAACTGCTTTAAATGTTGATTCTCTCCCTACTGTTTTTGTTTCATGCAGTATTTTGATGCTAGCATCTAATTATTCTTTGCAGTGTTTTATCTCCCCCATTATAGTATCACCAGATTTTTTTTTATTGGCACTTTCCTTATTAATGATTACAACACCTACGTTTAAGGAGCTAAATGAGTTCTCTCTTTTCCTGAGCTGCAGAGAGGGGGGTCAGCAGAGAAATGAGAATTATTCTGTTGTATGCAGATGTGTTATACTCAAAATTATTTTTGGCCATTGAAGTAGCTCCCACAGCTTGCTGAGGCAAAAGAAAGATTCCTCTCCATTCCTAGCTGTGACCCAGGAAAGTCAAGAGATCTCCTTCTGCTCTCCAGTCAATCACAACGGGAATTTAACAAACCTTCCAGCTTCAGCCTAAAAGCATTAACAGTTTCCTTTTAAATACCTGTTCTTAATTAAACTCAGCTTCCTTTTCAGAGTCACTCAGCACAGAAACATGTCCACCAACAGGATGTGTTTGTTTTTCCCTCTCTGCAGTGGGTGCTGATGCTTGCTGGAGCACAGTGCATGGGGGAGCAGGGCCTGGGGAGTTCTGGTGTGCTCCAGCACCGCAGGGCAGGCGGGCAGCAGCACATCCCTGTCCCTGTCCCTGGCCCCGGGGATGGAGCTGTGCTGGAGCTGCGCTACCTCGGTCCCTGTCCCCGGGGATGGAGCTGTGCTGGAGCTGTGGTACCTCGGTCCCTGTCCCCGGG
>NC_031780.1:14637848-14659452 GCF_001522545.3 Parus major | reverse complement strand
ATGGAGCTGTGCTGGAGCTGCGGTACCTCGGTACCGCGGAGCACCGGGGATGGAGCCCGACCTTCCCCGGCCACCGCCCCGGGGCCAGGCCGAGACTTTGGGGTAATTCTGTGACAGCAGGAACCTGGGCTGCCAGGAAAGTAAGGAAAGCCCAAATGCAGGGGAAAGAACTTAAATAAAAAAATTAAAAAAAAAAAAGGAAGATGTATTTCTTATTTACACATCAGGCAGAAAAAGCAAGCCAGGGTGCAAAGAACAGCAGATAAACTTTTGCGAGGAGCCAGAAACTTTCACACCTATGCAAAGATGGCAACGTGCTTCAAGCTTACTACTTTATTTCTTTTCCTTTGGAATCCAAAATAGGTCTGCTGTGCTCCCCGCACAGGACATGAGTAACCCTAATAAATTGGTTTTGACTGTGGCCTTCATATACTTTGGATTCTTACCTATTACAAGGGCCTTAGTAAGTAATTAGAAGAAATTAATAAAGATCCATATAAATATTGTTCTAAATAACTGCTTAGTAAACCACTACATATTCATATTACAATAAATAAATTAAATTTGCCATCAAAGTTTCATGGCAAAGCAGTAGAACTATCATATTGGAGAAGCAGACAGACAGCTTGTTGGGGAGACAAAAGCTAAAGATTTCTTAACGTAGAAAATGTTCCATGAATAGGGTTAAATACTTAATGGTTGCTAGCAAAAGATAAGACAAATATTCTTTGTTAATATTTATAGAATCCCATCAGGAACTCTTTTGTCCTAGCATTGTTTCCAAAATTCAATCCCCTAGTTATATCCATCATTTTTCATGTGATTAAAGGAACCTAAATTTGCTGCCTTGTCTTGTAAAAGAGTAAAAAGTTAGACCTGTATTATTAAAACCTCCTGGTTAGAGCAGCAAATGTAATATTGATAGTCTATGGTATATAAGTCTAAAAACCCGACTGATCACAGGCACACATGACATAGAAAATGCACTCACAGGATTCACAATGTTATTTGCTAAGAAGTTTGGATCCAGATAAAAAATAAGAGACAAAATACTTCAAATATATATAAGAATAAGGCAAAGGCTTTAGTGATATGGAAGTGACATGAGCGCACTGTCTGGGGGAGGAGATCTTCTGCAGGGGGAGTGAGCCCTGCAGCCTGCCCTGCACCCCAACAGGGAGCCAGGGAATAGCTGGAGGCAGCCCTGGCCAGCACAGGGGTCCTGAAAAAATCCGAAACACGCTCAGTGTTGGGGCAGAAAATGCCGCAGGATATCCAGCCATGAAACCTTCTCGGCAGGCAGCCAGGGGGCTGGAGGGCTGGGGTGGGCAGGGCGGAGCCTTGCTGGACGGAGCACAGGCTTTTAAAAACACAGTTTTTAGTGTTTAGTGTGCAGTGCCAGGCACACAGGGGAGGAAGGAGAGGACACTGCACCTTCAGACACCTCCCGGGACACCTCGGGGCTGCAGGGGACAGCAGCATCCCTATCTGAGCGGGACAGAGCCCAGACCCCAGCCCTGCACCAGCGCGGTGCCACGGCCAGGGTCCCTTCCCACACCTGTAAAACGGGAGCCCTGATAGCTGCTGTTACTTCTGGCGATAATAAATACACATTTATTTATTTTTCTGTATATACATCTGTACACAAAAGACATCTCCATCCATCTGCGGCAGACTGAGCACCTGCCAGCGCTGGAAAGCAGCACCGACATCAGAAGCACAGTGAGCCCATCCCAGAGCCAGAGCAAACACCTGAGTGCCAGGTGTGTGCTGCTCTCCTGACAGCAGCCTCACCTCTGTCCCTGAGCAGGGACAGGGACAGGGGGCACCTGACAGCTCTGTCTGGGATCCTTATGCCAGAGAAAAAAAATAAATCAAAACTAACAAAACCAGTGTTTATTTATTCACCTTTAGAAAACCAAGGCTCGGTGTTAAATTCTTCCCAGCCTACTAAAAAGGTTTCTTTTTTATAAAAAAGGCAAAAGCCAAGTCCTCATTGATCCAATTTTTATTTCTTTATCCAGAACTTCTTAACAGCTTTAGAAAAATAGATAATTATTGCAGTTAATTTCAGCAAAACAGTTCAAACTCATCAGGGCTGCACAAGTATAATTTAGTACTCCTTCTGACTTATTGTTTTGACTAGATGTAGATTGATGATTAAAGTGATAAACAGTAACATTTTTATAAAATGGCTGACTCTGCCAATGGCAACTGAATAAGAAACATGCTGAAATAGCTGAGCTGTTATTGTGATTGTACTCAAGGCTGTCAACAAAGAATATAAGTATTTGACAAGGTGTTATCTAATTGTGTTTTTAAAAGCCACGATACATACATCTTTTAATGTGTCACTTTAAGCTGCAAGAGAATTTCTTTTATTAAAAAGTACAAAGGAAAAATGAATGCCTTGCATTTTCTTGTTTCTTTTTCCCAAGCTCTGCCCTTTTGCCGTCATTCGACAGAATATATTTGCTCTTTAGTCAAATTGGCTTTTATTTAAATGGTAGCCCAAAATAGCACAGCAACATTAGGTGTATAAGAAGAAAGAACAGTGTGTCCCACAGACAATTTTTATCTCAGCCCTGGTGGGAATTAACTGATCGAAACAGAAGGCTAAGAATAAAATCCTTTTGACGCTTGGAGTTAGTGAAACAGCATTTTGGAGCAAGGAAAAGGTTTGGCTTTTTGATTTTTTTATTTATTTTTTTTTAATAAGAGGGATCACCAGGAAAAGTATCTTAACATACTGCCTTTAGAGCTACCTGTAGTCCTTCTGTGGTTCATGCTACACACAAGCATCCTTACATCCAAAACACATCCCCAGAGAGTCCCTCTGAGCTGGGGAAGGGGTGGCAGCCACGCTGACTCCAGAGCTGTAGAGTGCAGTCCAGACCATCTCAGCCCTCTGCCCCTGTCTCTGCTTGTTAGGAAAAGCCTGGAGACCCCAAAAGGGGTCTTTGCTAATACATTAGAAGGGAGGTGGAATCTCTGGGACAAGAGAAGGGGCAGGAGAGGTACAAGGGGTCTGACACCCCCCACAGAGAGGGATGGCTGGGAGGGAAGGAAGGAGTTAAAATGGACCACAGAGGGAATTAAATAAAGATGCTACGAAAAAATAGGAAACTCCTGCTTATGTGTTCTTGCCTTCTAGGATGACAATAGCATTGTGAAATGCTGCAAGGCCTGGAGAAAGACAGGGAATTAACTGTTTGGAAACCTTCTTAGGATGAGTTCCCAATGTGGGGAGGAGTGGGGGAACTGTCAAGGACTGATGGTGTCTGAGCATCTCTCTGGATGTGGGAAAGGCAAAGCATCAAAACTTTTCCCTTTTCAGCTAGGTAGGGACCTAACACAACCAAGGAGGTGGGCCCTTGTAAAGTGGGAAGTCCTGATGGACTTGCAAGGCCATCATTCCAACAGTGTTCTCCATTGGGCATCAGCTTGAGAAAGCCCTGATCTTCACCAGGAGTCAGAAACAGACTCCAGCTTTCCATTAGCATTTGCCTTAGAGCTGACCACACAAAAGGAAAACTCTGTGGCAAGGAAGATGGCAGCAGTGTGGCACTTGCTTAAAGACATGGCATGTTTTTGGGTAAACAGCTGAGGCTCAGGTAGGGCAGCACACTGATGAAAAATGCAGGCTCCCAAATTGCACTGAGATCTACCAATGTCATTTGCTCACCAGTCCCAGCAGCACCACTGAAATATAGAGGTCAACCTGGTCTATTATGGGACAGCAACTTCTAATTTTTAATCCTAGTGGTATTTTAAGCACAGGATAGAAGTTAAAGGAGAAAAATATCTTTATAATGAAAAACACAGAGAGTACCATCTGACCTGATTTTCCAAGGTAAGGTGCTTCATCCCTTCCTGGCCTGAGCACCATGTGTTTGTTTGTCTTTGAAGATATATTTGCCAAATGCTGTGGGGAATGGCCAGAGTTTCACTGTCAGAGGTTAAGAACATCATTGTTACCATCTGATGGCCTGGGTTCACAGCATTTCTATAGACCATACCTTACCATTCATTTTAAAACTACCTCAAATTGTTGCTTTTTTTTTTCCAGAAGGAGCTGAAAAACACTCTAAAGATAATGGCTGAGTGGCTTCCAGGTTCTGTGTTTAAAGATGCAAAGTATAAGAGACATTGTAGAAAATCCTGCGTGTCCTTTCCCTACAATAGGGAAGGTGCAGGTCATGGACCTGTGGCAGCCACAGGAAATAACTGAATATGAATGTGAAAAATAACTGATAAAATAGCTTATTGTTAATGTAGGATCTCCTTTCTAAGTGGGGTCCACAACTGTCAGATCTCTGGCCAGTTCAAAAGTCAGAAAATTTCCAATTCAAAACCCTGTCCTTTATGTAAATGAACGAGGAGCAAAGAAACACAACCCTGCCTTTGAGAGGAGTGCCAATGGTTCAAGGACTGGGGCTGGATGCTGAATTCCCACCTCCACAGCCCCTTGGCAGGGGCAGTGCCCTGATCCCAGGGACTGAGCAGTGCTCCTCATGGAAAGAGAAGCAGAGGAGCCCTTGCCTGACTGCTGAGGAGCTGAGGCAGTGCTGTCCTGTGGCTCTGCTGCTGGAGCTGAGTGCTCTGGAAAAAAGAGACAACAACTTCAGGCCCTTCTAAATGACTAAAGATGCACCTGCTCTTGGGAAGGGCAAATCACCTGTAAGAACCCACAGTGGCCATGCACCTGTGACCTACCACATGCTTACAGAGAACAGAAACTAGATTAACCAATGTGAAAGAAAACCATATGAACAATAGCCTGTGTTTGTACTTTTCCAGCCATAAATGTTGGAAGTGAGGTAGCCTAGTCCATTCTTCTCACCTGGATTCTCAAGCATGTTCATAAAGAGGAAAAACAGTGCCCTGTGAGACTTTAATTTTTAATAACATTTTGGCATTAGTTCTCTTTCAGGTGCTGCTATGCCCTTTAGTAGCTGGTTCCAAATAAATTACACTACTATAAAAGGTTTTACCACCCTTTGCATGAGCTAGAAGTATGAGGAGTTACCTGAAGGCAAAGATAAAAGGTAATATAATTAGTTAACTTAATCTGAAGCAGAACATCTGACTCATTTGGGGTGCAGTCCCAAGGAAAGATCCTAATAAGTTAGTGTAGAGAAAGAGTTTTATATTCAAATGGACAAAATCATGAAGGAATGTACATACTTGGAGTCAGACCCAGAATTATTTTTATCATCTTTTGTCTTTCCTTTTTTTTATTACTTTTTTTTTTTTCCAATGAAGAACTATAATTCAAGGGTGCTGCATTTTGTAATGATTTACAGGATGTAGCCAACATTTTGTGACCCTTGTGGGAATTTAAAAACTTCTTTGAATTTATCTGTATTTCAGAGTGAATCCTGTGAATCTGGAACTCCTTTGGAAGAAAAGAAGAAAAAGACAGTCATAGGCTCCTGCATTAATTATGATATTTTTAGTTATTTAGCTAGATTTAAGAAAAATAAAGTCAACATACTGTAAATAAATTCTAAAATCCCTAGCTTTGTGGTTTCTCAAACTGAGTCTCAGTGGAAGAGCTTCAAAAGCCACATACATTCTATTACAAAAAATAGTAAAACAAAGATTTGGGCTGTCTTTTGGAATTTTTCAATCACTATATAGCAATGCTACCAATGTCTAAAAGAGAAGAAAACTTGTTTACAAGTGTGTTAGGAGGAAGGGAGCCATTTGGGGGATGTCAGTTTACAAAGACCTGGCCACTATCAGAGCAGTGTAACAGCTTCAAAACCTTCCTCAGTATTGTGCAGAGGTGGGGTGAGGAGTAATGGCTTGGGAAAAGTGGCCTCATCTTTTGGTCAAACAATTCCAGTGTCATGCAGACAATTAATAAGCAGCCAGCAGAGTATGTAACTGGTGATTATCTGAACAAAGTGGTTTGCTTTTGCATTATTTCTCAGGACCTGGTGCAATATGTTGGAATTTTTAGCCTATTGCTCATTATCGCACTCATTTCCTGAGATCTTGTTTTAACTAAGACACTGTCAAAGTACTTACTTTGTTTTACTCTCTGTTCGCTTTTTGTACAGGAGTCAGGAGGATTAGATACAAAATATGATCTGGCATTCTGTGATGAGAATATTCTTCCTTTGAAAGGATTCCTTTATTTTTAATATCTGAGCAGCTAGCAACAGTGAGACAGGGGTGTTCTTTCCAAGTATCTACTCATCCGAGGGCTCCCACACAACAAATCTACATTTATGACTTTTATGTTCTCATCCAGACAATCCTGGAGGGAGGGAGATGAGGAATACTGAGACTGCTTTAACAGGCAGAGAACCTGTATGGCTGCTGGTCCAGTCCCTGGCCTTGGGATGGTACATCCCACCGCGATGTGGAGGAAAGGACAGCAGGGAAATGTAACCCTGCAGTCATCCCAGCTATCCTGCTGCCTCTCTGCTCTGGCCACATGATTTTAAAAGGTGGCTGTGATGAGCAGTGCTATTTCTCTGCCAGTGATGGTGCTGGATGGGGAGCACTCATGCTAAAGAGAACAACAGACGAGCTGGAAGATGCTCTGCCTGACCTGGGTGAGGAGCAGGCTGGGCAGCAAGCACAGCTCCAGGCTGAAGCCCTGGGCAGGCTCACTCCTGCCCTTTGCAGGAAAAGCACAATGATATCAATGTGGTCACCTTGGTAGCAACACTACTGATTCCCAAAGTGAATTTCCCCCCACACAAGCAAGTTGGTGACCAGAGAAACTCCAAAGTCACCCCAGAAGATCTAGAGCAAACCAGCTACACAGCTCAAATGAAAGCAAAGTCCTCATGCAGGTATCTAGACTGAACATCTGAGTCCACCAGGATCCATAAATAAAAAAAGAATTAAAATTATTTTTAAATAATTTTTAAAGTATTATTTCTCCAAAAGTACAATGCAGCCATGTCAGCTCTTCAGAAAACATTGCCATGCTTCACTTATGTCTTCCAGAGATGTATTAAAAGGGATAAGGACCATATTGTAGGATAACCACCATATGCCGTTCACCCTTTGTTCTGGCTTTTATTTTTTTTTCCTTATTTGTCAGGCTTGTTACAACTTTCTCTTGGAAGAGTGCCAATGTCAGAAGTATATACATTATCCCTTCTTTTGGCTTCTAGAAATCTGAGATAATCTCTTCATATACAGGACAGGAAGATGTGTCCATAGTAATACATGGTCACACTTCTGCTACTCAGCCCTGGGAGTATGTAATAACCTCTAATCCAGACTGGATTTTTTTTTTTTTATTTTTTTTTTAAAGCCAAAAGTCTTAGGACTGATAACTCAAACCTTTAGGCTCATGGCCCTATTTCCATATTCATATGAGGACCTTTCAGGTGAAAGAAGGGTTCTTATTTTGCAGAGATGAGTGGTGGTGGTAGGTTGATTTCCTTTTTTTTTTAAGGAATGCTTTTTTTCCTGTTTCTTTGTTAGCCTCAATATTTTCCTTTTATTACCAGCACATTTCTGATTTATTGCAATATGGGGCCAGCAAATAAGATTGTCAAAATGAGTATGCGCTTGTTATTACCCACTCAAAAAATTATAAAAAGGATTTTAAAAGAAAACAAATTCAAGTCAGTTTTAATTTTGACACTGATTGATGCTGATATTTCTGACCAGTTTTATGTTGCACAGATTTTGAACAATATCCTCCTCTGATCTTCAGTGCTGTAGTTATAAATACTTGATAGCATTTTCATAAAAGGATCTTTTTACAATACGCTTAATGAGAGCTTCTGCTGAAGATACACAAGTAAAAAGAAACCCAGCTTAATATGGTGATAGTCAGATACTCAATAAGTGGCATGTGTTCTCAAAAACCTCTGTCAAAAACTTTCAATTATTATACCTGTGTCTTTCAGCATCAATTTACTGTATCAATTATTCATGTAACATCTAACTGAAAAATGTTATATTTAGCAATCATCTTAAAAATTCTCTAAACAGTAGCACAACAGCTGATATGACCAAAAAAGGGAGCATTCATCACCTGTCTGTAATGATGAACCTGTCACAAACTCTGAAGAAAAAAGTTGTTTTTTTTCTCTTGGCTTAAAAAACCTAAACCAAAGTTATTTGTAATTATGCAACATTTGCTTTCTATTTCCACAGCCAGTTAGGGTTCACAAACATGAAAATCCATTTTGGAATGGTACATAAAGTGTGACCGATCCTTGTTCAGTCAATTAATGAGTGAAGTCTGCATACGATGTTTATCTGATCATCTGCATCTTTAGTACAGACGTGGGTAAAGCTGGCATTAACAAAGGACTGGGTTTAACTTCTTGGGAGCAACTGGTTCAAGAAATTGCACGTTTGCTGATTATGTGTTCACACAAAGCACACAGCAGCCCCTTTCCTTTTCGTATGAAAAACCTAAGGACTGTATGTGGAAGGATATAAACATGTGGCAGAAAATACAGTGAACACTAAAAATCACATTGTTAGAACTTTGTTGCTATTCATGAAGCTCGTTATTAATGTAGGACTTTTCAAAAAAACCCTGTGTGGTCTCTTAGTTTGTACTAAGACACACATTAAATACGGACATATTATTTCTCTGAACACAATGCTATTTTTATTTTACAAGAATTACTCCAGTGACTTCCATATAGAAATTATCTCACACATCGGTATTCTGATTATGATATTTAGTACAAGGGTCATGAATAATAAAATTGCTAAATATGCTTATTGCCATCTATAAATAAAGGTTATCAGACTGGAGGTTTTGTTTTTGGAGTAGTGGAAAAAGTAGGGTTAGTTGCAAGACAATAGCGCTTTAATTTAACTTTGAAAATAAATACTTAAAATTATAAATATTCAAATGGTTTCCAAGGTGCAGTGAGCCTAAATTAATACTTGCAAAATAAATGCAACAGCACAACTACAGAAGTTCACTTTATGGCAGAAAGTTCACAGGTGTGCCAGGAAAGCATCTATAAACATTAGAATCATCTTTCAGCATGGATCCCATCCTACCCAGTGGTAAAACTCCAGCTTAGGTCTGAGGGGATAAAAAAGCAATTCTCCATAACAGCTATGAAAATTGCAATTTATTACAATTGGTATTTATCCACAGATATATTTGGGCAACGTGGGGAGGGTGTTCCTGGTATTGCCTGGCTGTACAGAGCAGCCCTCCTGCGGGAGGAGCTCCCTGGTCTGCTCAGCCCTGCAGCCTGGCCAGGGCCAGCTGTGCCTAAAAAAGAACTTCCCTGGAGCAGGTGGGTGCTGTGCTATGGACACACAGCTAAAATGTCATGGAGAGGGACAAAAAGACTGCTGGAGTTAAAGAAGAAAATGTAGATCACTATCTTAAAACAACCCAAAATCTTATCAAGACATTATCCCTGACAAAGAACAAGAGGAGAACAAAATCTGCTTCCTGTCCCTTGTCTTTAGGGTGGCTGAGCTCTGGAACAGCTCTTGCTGCCCAGCAAGGTTGTGGAGCCTTTCTCTCTGGAGCCATTCAAAACCCACCTGGTTCCTGCATGGACTTGCTCCAGGTGACCCTGCCTTGACAGAAGGATTGGGACTGGATGATCTCCAGAGGTTCCTCCAAACCTGACTATTCTGTGATTCCATGATTCTGTCTCTGGACTCCCTAATTCAATCTTGTGAACTGCAAATAACAGCCAGACAAAAGTCACTCCATATTTCCCACACAAATGTTAGGATTCAAGACTAAATTACCTGTACTTTGTGTGGCCTTTGAAGAGATAATACAAAATAGCTTAACAGTTTGAAGCTGCTGTTGAATTTTGTGTTTTAATGGTGCTTTTTATAAAGTGATTCTTACAAGCATGGGGAAATATGAGGGTAACTTTTGTGCTTCTTTAAAATCTCAGCTCAAAAAGACCCCCTACCCTCAGACCTCTTTAAGCTTCTGTGCAGGATCTTACAGGGCATGGTGCTCACACATTGCCATGCACTGAGGACAGGTCCAGTGCCTGCTGGAGGAGCACCTTGCCCACCCCTGGCTGCGAGAGGAGCTCTGTCCCCAGCCCTGCAGCCTCTCCTGCTGGGAGAACAACTTGCTCAGCAAGCATCTGTGTCCCCAGGCACTTGGCTACATGTGTGGATGCTAGCTCTGCTAATGGCGAGGTTGCAGAGCAGTAATGAGAGGAACAATGTTTGTTTTGATCAGTTTGATAATTCATTTAAAAGTATTGTACCAGAGCCATGGAGACAGAAAGCCACGCCATTGTTACGCGCTGGCACCGTCTCGTTATGTGAAGTAATTGAAACCTGTGGGAACAATATATGATTTAAAGCAGACAGTGAGGTTCTTTTCTTAAACAACAATAGCATTGTTTTTCTATGGTCCTGATCTTGCTCATGGGAGCAAACTTCTCTAGGCGAGGATTTAGGGAAATTTTTGGTTGCTGATTTTTAATGGCCAACACTGACTTTTCAGGAAGGTTGATGATTTGGGCCTTCTTTCAATAAAAATGTCTTCAATGGGATGCTCATGATTTGCATATCTGCACACAGACACACATGGGTTTCCAAGTGCTTCTTGCATGTTTAAGATCAATAGCTCAATTGACAGTAAAGGATGTGCCCTGAATTTCTCTGTAGGATGGCTGCATGTTTCTCTAGTGGGGCTTGATGTTTGCTGGGTTAGAGGGATACTTAAAACATTGCTCTCTGCTTTGCATTAGGTTTATGTCCTAAATCATCAAATAACAATCAAAAAATGTGTTTTAGTATTACACACCTCAGAGGTGCTCAGTAGGTACCAAGGAATTTCTTTGCTATAATTAAGAGGTTTGCAGACCAGATGTACAAATGACAACCGATTTTGATTTACTTGGAAAAATGAGTCATATCACTTATTATTAACTATTAAAGTAATTTAAACCCTTTTGAGAATAGATCTAACGCTGCATTGCTTTGAAGGTTTGATATGTCTTGTAATCCATAGATTATTAAAGTTAATTTCTCTGCCGAGATCCTACTTTCAGTACAAAACGCACGCACGCTAAAATGGTGTTGGTTTTTTTGTTTGTCTCCTTCTTTTTTATAACAAAGATGTACTTTAATTGGCTTTCTATTTATACTGCACTCAATGAAGGTATGGAGGCTGCAAGTGGGAGAAACCTTCCACAATTCTGGCTTGCAAAGCATACAGAAAAGCACACCATTCATCCACAAGTACACCCAAACCTTTCATTTGAGTTGGGCTGTGCTTGTGGGTGCGTGGCGTTCTTTTCTCTCTATTTGTTCTCCATGTATAATTTAGACTACATTTTGCTTTAGAGACCCTTAGCGGATAAGGAAAAGAAGGCAATAACAATATGTTGATTTATATCACGGTGAAACATTTTTCCCCCATACTTCAAAGTAATTTTAATTGAATTTAATCCTCTTGACTTTCATTTCCTTATAAATGAGTTCTAGTTGTAATGTTGGAATGAAACAGAATTTAGCAGTTAACAGGTTTTTAGGGTTTTTGATTATAGATTATTATATAATGTTTCTTGGGCTAGAAAATACTGAATGCTAAATACTGTCCCATATTAGATCATTTTGAAACCTTCCTCTCTTCTACAAGTAGGAGAGAGGCATAACAATTTAGGTTAAAGTACAGTTCATTTAAAGAAGTAAAAATGTTTGAGGAAATGATTAAAACTGCTGCAAATCACTTACCAGTTTATGTTCATGATCAAGAATATATCTAAGAAGAAAATTAAAAAAAAAAACCCAAACAAACAAAAAACAAACTAATATCTTCCAAAGGAACTATGCCATGCATGATTCCATCAGTTGTGTGGGCACATTTATCATATTTTAGCTCCTCATCCATAGATCATAGAACACTAAGATCCCAATTCATTAAAAATTGAATACTCTATTTAAGCTGGATGTTCTTATGCTTAGAGAAAAAGCACGGAAGAGTTTTATTTTATTTTTCTCTGAAAAATCACATTTTGCCATTTGATTCTACCTGGACAGCACTCCTCAGTTAATTGCTACACAATTTTAGAGCTTCATAATTGAACGTACAAAAGAAATTTCAAATGAAAAAGTACCTGCTATGAGAATTACAGAATAATTCCCACCTGCCCCTGTGCACCCCATCCTGCTGTCCCGGCTTTAAAACTCAGTTTAGCAGTCACGACGTACATGAACTCATCTTGAAGCCTGTCAGCCAGTCCCCTAATCACTGAGATTGCACTGACAAGACTGGGTGCTGTGCTGGGGATTCCTAGGGGATTTTGCAGTCCCTGTTTCCGCAGGTCTGTCCTGCACGCCCGGCTCACTCGTTAGCAAACACGGCGGTTCACAGCACAGCTTCCAAGGCCCAGGCAGCCGTGACACAGCCTGGCACTCTCAGCAGCTGACTTTGAAGACAGCGCTTTCAAACAAGAAGTTTGGAAGCACCAGATGATCTAGTCTGCTAATGAATGAGATCATCATAATGAGGATCTAGTCTGCTAATGAATAAGCTGGGTGTGCAGGATGGGCAGGAGCAGCAAACAAGCTTTTTCTGGGTTTCTGAAGAGATGGGGATGACTTTGAAGCATTTAGCAGGAGACTTTCCTGTTCTCTGGCAGAAACAGGATACACAAACAACACATTTTAAAATACACCCGCAATCCCTAAGGATCTTAGCTACCAATATTCAGATTTATGTCTTACATAGTCATAAATCAAATTTTGGTATTAACTTTCAAGTTAGCACATCTATATTTGGCTTGCTTACTGGGATCTTCTGCCATCCATATCACTACACACAGTCCTAAATTTGAAATGCATACAGAGATCTGTCTTCTTCACTGGAGCAGGGACATTCCTTCTGTTTTCAACTTATGATGCAAAAAAAGAAAAAAAATCCACACCTCTCCCAAAATGTGCATAGTGCTTAGGTACCAACAGTTTGTTTTTCTAAAACAAAAATCACTTATTTAGTAAGTTTTTTATTGAAATGCATTGATGTGTATCAAGATAACATGGTAACTCCACTCATAACATCTGAAAACCTTCTCCCTATTGGAGAATTTCAGAACTTTACTCATGTGTACTCTTACACAACACATTTACTGACCCTGTCAATGCACCTACTGCCAACTAAGCTTATACAATACAAGGAGTTATGTTTGCCAGGGAAAAGCCCATTAAAGCCAAGAGAAATTGCCTGTTTGCATTCACATCCACAGTTATGGAATAGCACAAGATGGAAAACACAGACAATGTGTAGATGCAGAAGTACTGTTATTGAAGGTGTACATGCAGCAAGCACCATCTCACACTCTCACTCCTGTAACCACTGTATCCTGCTATACAATAACAACCTGCTTCCTATCCAAAGTAATCACTGATGAGGGCAAATCTTGAATTTTTAATGCTGCCTGATGTAGGCAGACCAATGTTCTAAATGAGAAAAAAAAGACCTGGTCCTAAGAGATGCATCTGTCTATAGACTCTGCTTAAGAAAATTAAATGGGGCAAATAAAGTACTTCAACATAAAGTTTGAAGGAAATTCCAATTAAATGCCTTGTCCTAAATAGACAAGTGTGGATTGACTGAAGTTTTTCCTCAAAGGAAAAATTTTCTATTCATTCCAGACACAACTATCATGAGTGGAGGAAGTTCTCCTCCATGCAGCAGCAGCCACCTAAGTTTGACAGGCATACCTCTTGGTTTCCTGCAGCAGGAGATGCCTGTGGGATGAAGAAAGAGAATGGGGGTGGGAATAAAGATCTCCCCATAAGTCTGGCTCTTCATAAGGTGAAAGAAATGGTTAAGGAGAGCTCCTTGTAAGAGAGGGCTTCAAAATTTTGCTGTTCAGTATTTTTCCACTTCTGTCTGATGCCATTAGCAGCTCACCCTGCTGGGTGTCTGTTATGCCATAGCATGCTCAGAACATACCCTAACCCTTTCAAGTACTGTCAGTACCAGCCCTGGATTCACTAAGTGCAAGATGGGTTAAAGGAACAAAGCAATCTGGTGGTCCCTTTTTTTTTTCTTTTTTTTTTTTAAATTCAAGTTTCTTCCTAGGAATACCCAGGAATTGGAATTGCCCCCCCTTGTTCTTGCATATACAGTTGCTTGTTACTAATTACCACAACTGAGACTTTGACCTGAGAACTGAACTGCAGCAAGAGTTGCAATCTTTATTCTTGTCCTCCAAGATTGCACCACTGATCCTGGAAGTGGGAAAGATGATGTTTAATATTTGTCAGGAAGAGTGAGAAAAGCATTACAAACTATTTTATACAATCTACTGCTCTTCAATGTTTGAGGTCAATTCCAGGGGTTGAGTGTTACCGTGGGTCAAAACCCTCAAATTCTGATAGAAGAAATGTGTGATTCTCTGCCCAGAGGGAAGAGGGGTTTGGGGAAGGCAGGTACCACACCAGTGTACACACAGACACCTGTGAGAGCTAAGATAACCTCACTGCCCACAAGCCAGGGCTGCAGCTCCCTCAGAAAGGGCTTAAAGTATTCAGAATTAGGGACCATTCCTAATTTAGGGTGCCAGTGGGAAGTGCAGGAGTGAAGCCCTGTGGGATCCCCACCTGGCCGCTGCCTCCTGCAGCAGCGGGGCCGCTGCTGCGCTGCTGTTTTAAAGCCTTTTAGCACTTCGTAAAGCAGCCCTTAGCAGGCCACAAAGTTTACTCACTTCCATATGAGCTGTAAACGGGATAGGAAAGCCTGGCCTTTACAGAGGTGAGAGGAAATGTTTCACGTGTTTCTTCAGAAGGCCCTGGGGAGAAAGGGTGTCCTCCAGCAGACACATCCCCACGGTGGGCTGGGAGATGCCAGGAGGTGTGAAACCTGGCCAGCACCGAACATCATCCACAGCAAACCACGTGAAGCAGATGAGAAACCAGCTGGTTGTATCTAAATACAGGGACAGGCTAGACTACAATACCTGGTACTTTCAATAATACTGATATCCTCAGTTAATAAAATCATGAGTACCAGTTACTCTTAGTAGCATCAAATGAAGGAACCTACACAAAGGTTCTGAGACTAAAACATGATGCAGAAACCATGATGTAACTGCCCAGAGCACAGAGCACTCACAATTACAGACCACTTAGAAGCAACACCTTTATCCCGTGATTTATACTTCTCATGAATCAAACCAACACACTTCTAGTTGTGTGTTAAATGAGGTTAAGATTACTATTACCGTGAAAAGTCAAAGAATTTCATTCAGTATTGTCTCAGCACACAGAACACAGCTCAGAATATGAGAACTGAGAATGTCTGGTGTTGTACAATATTATAGTAAAAATATGACTGAACTGTGTAGCAAATCTCAGTGCTAAATGGGATATCAGCATGTGGTTTTCCATATTCTTGACCTATGTAAGAGTGGCTTGTTCTGTAGCTCTTGATATCCACAGAGCTCACAGTGGGTCTGTACTCTCTTATATCTTTTTTTATCACCATAAACATTAAAAACATTATAACTAAAATGAGAGAATGGCCTGCACCTGATTTTATCACGTGTTATGCTAATACACCATGTTAATGAGCTATACTGAAATACCGAGGAATATTGAAAATGCAATAGCATCTTAATGCACTATTGATAAAAGACTGACATTCCTGCTCATTCTGTCTCACTTGCAACAGTGCCTGGCAAATTATAGCTGTAGTTTCATGATCATAAACTTAGAGGAAACATGTTCAGGGTCTGTCAACAGTTGAAAATAGGATTCACCATGCATTTGTGTCTATCTTCTTCATAAAATGTTTAATGCACTGTGTTTTGCAGCACAGTTTATATTGCATGTGACCAATATATGGAACTCCTTCTGTGTAATGTGAGATCATGTAATAGCTGTAGTAAACCAAATGTGCAATAATATTTATATACATCTGCTTTACATATAGGGTAGCAGCATGCATGCCCATACACACGAGATTCAGCCATGTATACATATATAGCAGTGCAAATTAACCCTTCAAAGACTTGAAATAACTTTCTGTTTTGCTTTTTGTTTGTGGAAATGGAGTTACATGGAGCTTGCCAGCCCCTCTCACAAGGAAAGTGGGATGAAGGGGCAACCAGCCTTTTAATGTTGCTCTATTGAGTATCCGAGTATTTTTGCTACTCTAACTCTACTAGCATGGTAGGAGCATGATACTATATTTACCAACATACTGCCCATTTCAGCCACCAGCTTATCCAAGTTCTATTTGATTTATAAATAAAACACTATGAGAAATTATTCCATAAGATTAGGAAGCATATTCAGCCTCTGTGTAATTCACCAGACTTTAAAGGATTGCTCTAGAGAAGAATTTGGTTCTCCCAATCTAATGTATTCAAGGAGTTTGGAGGAAAACTGATTTTTTTTTTTTTAACAAGAGTTTTACAGATGTCTGCTAAAACCTTAATAGAAGCTTTGAGCCAGAGACTCCTATAATTCAACCCCTGAACTTTTGAACAACAATTTTATTTAGAAAGTTGATTTATTCATAAGTAAATAGGATACAGTGTGGATGAAGTACAAGGGATCAGGAGGCAGTTATTAGATTTATAAGTACAAAAGCCTCACTGTTGCAGACAGTGGAGGCTCAGCAGTTACTGTACCTTTCAAAACTAATATGTAACCATATCTGTTTTAAAAGAGTGATTCATATTACTCCGAATGCATGAGAAACTCTTTCTCATCCCCACCACAGGAAACTTGAGTCTGATTTTAATGAGCTTCAATTGGAATGTGGCCTTTGAAAAGTAGTGCATTTGAAAAGATGGAACATTAAATTTTGTAATGATGTAAAACATCTTCAATTTTTGACAGGACAATGGTGCTTATTGTGCTTTATGGGCCCAGTGGTGATTCAAAGGTCACTTTGTATATGACTCCACAGACAGGGGCAGCAGTGAATGAAAATTAGGTTACATGTGATCAGCTTTATTATTAATCAGATGAAAATGGATTTTTAACATTTTTCTAATGAGCAACAGAGAAAGAAGAAAATACCATGAATAAAACTACAAGAACGAACAGCGAGACCAAAATGCACAATGTGCATAACCAAACTAACGTGTATTAAATCTGAAATCCTTAAATACTGTCTCAAGAAATAAAATGCAGCTGCATATTTTTGTGTCATAAATATATAGAAAACTGCTGAAATACCTACTGTAATTTACTATCTCTGTCCTTTGTTTATAACTAACTAATGAACTGATTTTTTCGTACAGTATATTATAGCAGCACCAGATAGCAGTGCTATGGTTAAGGTTGTGTCAGCATTTCCATTATAAATCCTGTTTTTCAGGGGTTTATAACTCAGCTGTGAAAATGCAGCCCAGGCTAAAACTTGGCACACAAGGTCTCTGCCAAGATGCACATTTATTTTACAAATTTCCCCAAAATGTCTCTTGGAATATTCTGGTATCATATGAATGTGAATTATACAAACACGGTAAAAGTTTACTAGTTTAGAACTCTGCATTTGTTTATCTATAGAAACAGGTTTGATTAAAAAAAAAAAAAGCATCTTGTCCCTTTATAAAATGACAGGCTAACACACCTTTGCCTTGGAAAGTGCAAAAAATTAATATTTTCAAATCCTTTGAAGCATCGCTCCTAAGCGGAGCACTGGTTTTGCGTACCCTGGAATATTTTCATGCTAAATAAAACACAGTGCTACAGAATTAGATTGTTGAACATTTACCATTGGGTCCTCATGCTGTGAGTGAACTTGCATTAAACCTCACATTAATAAAGCGCTTAATCACAAGAAGCCTGTGTGTCTAGCTCAGTGTTTGGCTCAGCCAAATGCCATTTGGCTATCAAAGACCTGTTTTGATTAGCAACTAGTGCCAAGAAGCAGGGAGAGGAGTGGTTCGCAGAAACGAGAAACGCTTCTTTTCGCAGTTAATCACCCAAAGAGGAGCAGAGAAAAACACAGAACAGCGATGGCTGAGAAGCAAATCCAAAATCAAACAAAACAGCACAGGTCCCATCCTGCCAGTCACCAGGGCTGTCGGGCTCTGCTGTGGAAAGCTCATGGCCAGGGCTGGAGGTGCCTGACCTAGGGCACCCTAATTTCCAACTTTCCAAAGTGGAACAGCGTCACTGACATGCCTCAAAGGAACGGTGGGCAAACAATGCGACAGCCAAGTTACAACAGCAAAATGCACCAGTCAGCACAAGAGAGGGTGTTATATGAGAGGCTGGGAGTATTTTCTTTCTTTCAAACAGATTTACTGGGATATAAAAGAGTGAGGGGAGGGGGGGCAGCAGACAGGGGGGTAAGGAGCATTGCATGCTCCCTCCCTGCATTCTCACACAGCACACTCCCAGGCTTGGCATGGGGGAAGTGGGCATGTCCTCCTGTCCCATTTGTGCTGCCCATGCCCAGCCTGACCTGGGGTTTTTAACACTGGCTTTTTCTGAAACCACCCCATGAGTCCATACAAGAATGGCTGCTGCATCCCAAGCAGAGCTCTTATCACCTCCCACACAGCATCAGAACACACAGAAGATGCTGGTCAACTTTTTTCATGCTGCTGCCTCTGTCCAAAACCTTACAGGTTACAGGTAAGCCACAACCCCAAGCAGAGGAGCAGTTGCAGAGGTGCAAAAGAAGCCAGGCAGCGCTGGCTGGGTGCCCCAAAAGACCAAAGCAGCACAAAAGCCACAGGCCCAAGGAGCAGCTGCCTCCCACAGCCACTTCTCTCTGATAAACACCTAAGCTGCAGGAATAGTTTCTGTGCATCCACATCCCTGAGCATTCACACGAGATCATCCACAGCCTAGGCCCAAGGCTGCTGAAACAAAACTACTCATGCTCCAGCACAATCACGGATGTCCCACCCTGCCATGGGAAGTACACGAGACAAAAATCACTCAGGCACATTCAAAACTGTTTACATTAAACAGTGAAAAGGAGAAGACTGTGAGAACAAACGTGCTGTAGCTTACACTGAGTCATGTGTCAGCCCTGCAGAGCGGTGAGCAAGCGGGTCCTTCCCGGCACCACGAGCCCGTGTGAGGCAGACAGATGCTCTATTGCAGCTGCAGAGCCAAGCTGCCCACGCAAAAAGCAAGTTCCCTGTAGAAGCAGGAACATTTGACCGACTGGTGGCTGAAGACACAGCATTTGCCAAAAAGAAAGACAAACCAAATGTTATTGACAGCAGAGGGTTGGAGGGGAAACATCTGAAATCTGCCACATCAAGGCTGCACGGCACTATTATTACCCACTGCAAAGCCCAGACGGGCTGCATGAGGCTCCTGGCCCTCCACCCCAGCCATGTTTGGAAAGGAAAAGATTTCAGCAAGGTCTTACTGTGTTTTCAGGGTACTTCTTGCTCTCCTGCAGGAGGGTGCTGCAGCAGAGAGCTGCACCCTGTTTAACCAAGCTGGAGCAGCTAGACCCAGTGCCTGGCTAAGGATGCTCAGCTGTTCCACTGGTGCTTCTTTAGCCTCCCACCCTTCAGGCCAGGCAGACTTACCCAAACAGACTTTTACGTGGGATATTTCCCTGATTTCCAGCCTATTTCGGGAGGAAGATACAGGGATAATTACTTTTTCATGTATTTTATATTAGTTTGTGATTCTGCTCCTAAGGAGGGCAAGGAGCACTGAAGCCTGTTGGTAACTTTAGAAAGGGAAAAGGGGGAAGCAATCTAAAACACACATTCTGTTAAAAAGGATGCAAAATGGATCTCTGACTGCTGTGTGGGTCAGTGTCTGTTCCATTGGCAGTGATGTCTGACTATCACAGGCTGCAATATTAACGTATGTCTCTTTAAGAAAATACATAGCATTCACAGTGAAATATAGAGGATATGCCATAGTGTTTTTGATTATTAAGTTAAATAGCCATGTAAAATGAGTACAGCATATTGGCACTGATTCCTGCTGTACTGAGGCTCCTTTGAAAAATTGGTTAATTAGTTTCCCCCACCACCCCCCCCATCTAAAACTTTGCTTGAATAAATTTGTGGTTAGAACAAGTATGAAGAATTCTGCTTTTCTTGGCTATTTTTTTCCTCTCTTTCCCTCTTTTCAAGGGAAACTTCCCTCATCTATTGGAATAGCAGTGTTCGTCTTGGATAAAGATGACTGCCTAAAAAAGTAACATTAGCAAAAATATATTTTGTGTAGCAAAACAGCTACCCATATTTTCTCTGAATGTAACTGTCCATCACAGCATAAGGGGAACCAACAGACTCTACAGACTGTTATAAACTTGTTAATTCTTTAATAAATTAACCACAAAAGAAGTGTTAATTAACTCGTAAAAATGTTTAGAGATTCTGTGAGAAAAAAAATCATGAGGACTGAAAAATGTATGCTTAGTAATACATAAAAAAATACAGGTCTTTAACTCAATTTCTGAGACTTTTACAACTAAGTACTGAGAAAGACAGATGAAATTATGTTCTGACTACATGCACTGAATAAGCCCAAAGGGAACTTCTGTATATAGTTATCAGTGGCACTGAAATCTGCTTAGGAAAGCAACAAGTCTTTTGTTCTGTTGACAACAGTTATTACAATTAATTCATTTTGTGATTGGTATTTGCACTGAGTGACAAGGTGTTATTTTACCTCAGTAAAAGTTAAAATGGTAATACCTACATGTGAAATAACACTGAGTTTGCTATCACTCACTCAAGAAAAGAAAAGACTCTCTTCAGAAATGCCTGCTCAGCCACCACTCCTGCAAACCTGAAGTGTTATCATCAGGCTTCTCTTGCTCTGATTTCCCCCAATTTGCATTTTTGCTCTTCTAAAAGTTTATTTGGGAGGAAAAAAAGAATGGAATAAAAATTGCCTACGTATTACTAAGTGACAGAACAAAGCATCAGTGAACAGAGCAAAGGGTCTGCAAAGGCTCAGCTGCAGTTCGAGTGAGGTCCTGGCTGAGGATGAAGGCTGCCTGGGGTGCCAGTGCTGGGGGCCACAGGGTGTCCCAGAGGAGTGTCCCCACACCCAGGGCTGTTTCTTGGGGCTGGTGGGTGAGAGCAGCCCCTCATGGGAGAGAAACAAGCACAGCTCTGGGCAGGCTGCTCTCCGGCCATGCCCTGGAAGCCACAAGAACAGGCATCCTTCATCCCTGGCCCCGCTGTGCCTTGTGCCGGTGGGACGCTCTCTGAGCCCTGTGACAACAGCACGCTGGCTGTGGTCCTGCTCCTTGCAGGGACATACATGTGTCAAGCCCCAAGGGGCAAGAGGAGGGTCTCTGTGGCCAGAGGCAGGGCAAGGAGCCAGGCAGATGCTGGTGCTGCAGGAACAGAGAGCTCAAGGC
This sequence comes from Parus major, assembly GCF_001522545.3. Taxonomy (NCBI): domain Eukaryota; kingdom Metazoa; phylum Chordata; class Aves; order Passeriformes; family Paridae; genus Parus; species Parus major. Next base: position 14,638,184 of record NC_031780.1, on the reverse strand, counting down.
TGCAGGCACGAGTCCCAGGGCTCCTGGTGCTGCTGTCCATCCGCTGCTGTCCATCCTGCGTGCCGCAAGGCAGGAGCGCTGCAGGGCTGAGGGCACCCTGCAGGGCACAGCCAGGACAGCCGGGCCCCACGGCAACAGCCAGGCCTGGCTCTGACCTTGTGTGGCTACCTGAGCCCCATGGCAACAGCCAGGCCTGGCCCTGCCCTTGTGTGGCTACCTGAGCCTCATGGCAACAGCCAGGCCTGGCTCTGACCTTGTGTGGCTACCTGAGCCCCACGGCAACAGCCACACCTGGCCCTGGCCTTGTGTGGCTACCTGAGCCTCATGGCAACAGCC